>NW_023604861.1:14222451-14555773 GCF_014898055.3 Talpa occidentalis
GTAGGAAAGTTCCTTGCCTTCCTTTTATGGTTTATTTCTAGTCTGATGCCTTCACGGTCAGAAAAGATGGTTGGTATGATTTCAATCTTTGTGTATCTGTTGATGTTTGTCTTGTGCCCCAGTATGTGATCGATCCTGGAGAATGATCTGTGTGCACTTGAGAAAAATGTGTACTCCGTTTTTTTGGGGTTTAGTGTTCTATAGATGTCTGTTAAGCCCAAATGCTCTAGGTCCTTATTTAGAGCTTTAGTTTCTTTACTTATTTTTTCTCTTGTTGATCTATCCATTGTTGATAGTGGTGTGTTGAAGTCTCCCACTACGTATGTGTTTTCTCTGATGTCTGTTTTCAGAGAGGACAACAGTTGTCTGATATATTTTGGTGCTCCTTCGTTTGGTGAGTATATGTTAATGAGTGTTATTTCTTCTTGAAGTATTGTCCCCTTGATCATAATGTAATGACCATTGGGGTCTCTTTTTATTTTTTTGAGTTTGAAGTCTGTTTTATCTGATATAATTATAGCTGTTCCTGCTTTCTTTTTTGGTCCATTTGCTTGTAGGATTGTTTTCCATCCTTTAACTTTGAGCCTATTTTTATCTTTTGTAGCTAAATGTGTTTCCTATATACAGCAAAAGGTTGGGTTTTGTTTCTTAATCCAGGCTGCAACTCTGTGTCTTTTTATTGAAGAGTTTAGTCCATTTACATTTAGAGTTAATATTGATATGTTAGGATCTGTATTTGCCATTGTGTTTGTCTTTCCTTTGATTTTATTTATTTATTCTTTTAATAACTTTTTTTTTTTGGCCTTCTTTCGTTGTTATTTGTCCCTCTGAGGTTCTGGCTTTAGGATTCCTTGTAGTATTTTTTGGACTGGGGGTTTAGTCTTAATGAAATTCCAGAGTTTCTGTTTATCTGGGAAGATCCTTATTCTTTCTTCATAGAGGAAGGAGAGCTTTGCGGGATAGAGTATTGTTGGTTGGCATCTGTTTTCTTGGAGTCTGTTGACTATGTCCCTCCACTCTCTCCTTGCCCGTAGTGTTTCTTCAGAGAAGTTCGATGTCAGCCTGATTGGTTTTCCTTTGAATGTTATCTGTTTCTTCCCTCTTGCCAGCTTCATTATTTTTTCCTTGTCCTGGATTCTTGGGAGCTTTACTATTATGTGTCTTGCTGTATTTTTCCTTTCGTCGTGGAAGTTTGGTGTTCTTCTTGCTTCTTGTATATCAATTTTCAGCTCCTTCTTCACATTTGGGAAGTTCTCTTCAATTATCTCCTGAAATATTTTCTCTGTTCTTACATCTCTCTCCTCTCCTTCTGGAATTCCTATAACTCTTATATTTCCTTTCCTCATGGAGTCAGATAGTTCCCGAAGTCTTTCTTCGTTCTTTTTCCTTTGTACTTCTCTTTCCTTTTCTGTTTTGGTTCTTTTTATTTCTGTGTCTTCAAGAGTACTTATTCGTTCTTCCATTTCATCTATTCTGCTTTCATTGCTTTTCCCAGAGTTCTTTAGTTCCTCCATTAATTCTTTGATCTCCTGCGTTTCTTTTGCTTCCCTCTTTATGGACTCAATTTCATTCTTCTGATCGTTGATTATTTTTCTCATATCATTGTTTTCCTTTATAACTTCTGTCAGTTTTTTAATCACAGCAATTTTAAATTCTCTTTCTGGAAGTCTCAGAAGTTCTTCCAAGTTACTGTCATTGTAATCTGGAGGGTGGTTTTCTTTTTGTGGTGTGCTTTTTTCCTGAGGAGTTGTTAGGTTGCGTGTGGTTCTTCTACTCCCTACTGTCTGTTTTCTAATTTGTCGTATGCATTGGGACACTGTGTTGCTCAGACTGGCCGGCATCTTGGGTGAACTTCTCCGCTCCCCTCTGGCTCCTCCAGGAGCCATCTCTGGCTTCTGAGGGAGCTTTCTGCTGGTTTCAGGAAGTCTTTACTGAAGAAATGTCCCTGTTCTAAAATGGCAACGCGGGACTCAGTCCCAGAGCATCCGGTCTCAGGCACACTCTTCTGCGCACCCGGTCTGCCCCGACCGTGGGTGCCTGTTCCCTCTGTGGGCTCAGACTGCTGGTCTGAAGGGGTCTGGTGTGGGCTAACTTCCCAGCTGGCCACTGTCTCCTCTGGGAGCCTTCTGCCCTTTTCAAGCAGTCTTAAGAAATTTCCCTGTTCTATGGGGTGTTACTGACTTTTTTTTCCTGGTCGCTAGGTGGCACCAAAGATCTCTCCTATTGTCCTTGGGGGGCTGTTTTTTGCCTCCCCCCACCCCGTGGGACAGGGAACAGAGCGGGAATGGTAGAGTAAACCTCAATGGCTTTGGGGTGCTGTGTCTGCCTTGTGCCCCACCGTCGTGGAGAACCCACGCCCCGAACTTCGTGTCCCGGGTCTCAGTTCCAAAGCCCTCAGGTCCAGGACGCGGGCTGTAGCCCAGTTCAGTGGCGCGGGAATGGCGCCATTTGCACCCCGCTCCCGTGCCTGGGTGCCTGGTTCCTGCTTACTCAGTGAGGGACTTTCACCCCAGTGAGGGCCTCCATGCATCTCCGCGCGGGGACATGGGCAGCCGCGATCCCGATCCGCGTTTGCTTTTCAAGCGCGCCAAGTGCGCCGCTTTTCCGCGCCAGCTTACCGGCCGGCCCGGGGCTGTGTGCGCGTCTCCAGAGTCTCTTTGTTCTTCTCTAATGGCGCCCGGAGCCGTTCGCTCACTTCCGCAGCGGATCCTGCAGGGTTCTCCACAGCTCCCATTCACGGGGTGTGGTGGCTGCAATAGTTCCTTTCCACGCACAGTCCCGCTTGCTGCGTCGTTTGTTCTTGTTGGTCGTTTTAGTTTGTTGTTTTCCTCCTCTCTGCTGGTCGGAGAGTGCCGCCTCTGTGGGCGGGGGAGGGGAGCAGGGTTCTGCGCTTTCCTCCCTTCTAGTCCTCTTTTATGGCCACTTTCTTCTTCGGGTAGTTTGCTGGAGTCACCCGTTTATCTTCCGTGTCCCGGTTCTCACTGGGACCTGCCGCTTTTCCTCCCTATTAACTTTTTTTAATGGGAGATCTTACTCGCAGCGTCTCTTCGCCGCCTTATATATTCTTTGGATAAGTAACTCTTCAGGTCTTTTCATCACTTGTTTTCTATTAGGTTGTCTGTCTTTCTTGATTTACACAAATCTTCATATAGTTTTTGGGTGTCAGCTTCTTATCAGTTATATGCTTTAAAATATCATCCCACATTTAGTGGCATGTATTTCCACTCCCTTCATTGTGTCTTTTGATGAAAGAAATTCTAATAAAGAACAATAGGGCATGATCTTATTACTCTAGTGAGAGTGTAAAATGGTTTCTACAGAGCAGGTTTCAGGAACAACTTGCCTAAGAAGTATTCTGGCCTTCCTCCCCTGGTGGCGCAGCGGTTGAGCGCTGGGCTGCAAAGCTGCCCGCAGCCTCTGCAGCCCAGTTCAATCCCCGGCCCACCAGCAAGGGTCCCACATGGCATGACAGACCTCTCCTGCCGCCTCTGCTGCTCCCCATCAGCAGTGCATTTTGTCAGTCTGCCTGTTCTGTTCCCCGCTCTGGCTCTGGTGAATTCTCTCACCCTCCCATGCTTCTGACTGTACCCAGTGCTTTTATATATAAATAAATCTTAAAAAAAAAAAAAGTATTCTGGCTTTGACGTTCCTCTGATATTTAAGAAAATGATCTATTAACTGCCTGCAGTGACTCAGGTTCTTGACTGCAGTTGAGAAACCTCAAGGCTTTAAGTTGCAACATGTATAAAATCCAAATGGAAAAATTTATTTAAATGGATACCTATGGCTAGAATCCTCTTTCACTTTGAAGATTACAGTTGTTCATATATTAGTAGTTCTAGCTGAATTTTTATTAAAAATATCTCATACTCAAGAGCAACTATTGACATAGCAATAGCATAATATATTATTTTTATTCTTCTGGCCTAGTACTACTGTAGACTTTAGGTTCTGACTGGTATTGATCTATTTTATTCTTTATAAGCTAAGGAATATGCATAACTCAATTCACAGGGGACTAGATCCTATCAATTTCTACTTCTTTCAAAATTTCTAACACTTCCATGTGATATTTTGAAAAGCATCTCCCAAATCAAAATTCTTTTGAGTTTATTTTCTTACAATTTAAAAACCTGTGGGATAGTATTGTGATATATATAATCTAATTATTTACTCTGTAGAAAAAAGTAAATGAATAACTTATTAGTCTATTAATTTACTCTAATTCATATTTTAATAATATGCATTTTATGCTTTTTCGCATATTGTTTTTTCTTTATAATTTTATATTAAGGTGAGATATATGTGTGTGAATGTGTTTGTTTAAGTATAAATTAGAAGTTAATCCTAAGGCTACTTTCTGACATAAGAAATAGAAAAAAGCATTTCATGATATTTAGGGTGGTGACAGATAATCTGAGCATATCATACTATTTTTCTTCTATGAAAAAATTCCTTCCAATTCAGTCACTGAAAACAACCAATATTATACTACTAATTAGCTCGAATAATGAATCTGAATATAAGACATAGAAATGTAATACCAAGCAAGTATTAATCACATAATTATTTCATTCCCTGCCAGCTTTCTCAATATCTTAAATAATAAATTAGTCACAAATGTTGGATTAGGAGGGAGGAAGATCACTGAAATATACTGCATATTTTGATAGTAACTGCATTATTAACTGTTAATTTTAAAAAAATATGCCTCACTCATGTGTAATAATTATGCAATGTTACAAAGTAAATATGATGAAGTGTTAGAATTCAAACAAAGGTTGAGAGAAAACAGATCCTACAGGTGTCAACATGGTCCTCCTTAGAGACTCTCCATAGACAATTCTGAATTTGATGGTATTTGACCAGTTTGTGAGAAGTCTAGGAAGTCTATAGGAATCATAGTCTGTCCTCAGCATAACTCATGTCTGAATATTTTCCTCATTATATTGCTGGAACAATAAGAAGTATTTTCTTTATATAATACAATTCTGAACATAGAGTTAATACTACATCATAATTGCACTAAGAATACAAGAATACAAGAATGCAAGCTTAAGTATAAGCTTAATATTAGGTCAAGCAGAGGCGTGTCATGAATTTACTTTTAAAAGGGTTATTTATTATTTTTTTATTGATGTAACATTGGTTTAAGACACTGCATGAATCAGAGGCATGGAATCATAAATCTTCAGATGGCTGTGACCACACCTACCACCAAGGCATCCATAATCTTTCAGCATAGTCCATTGGGCCCCTCCACACTCTCTTCTCCACTCTTTCCCTTCCCTTTTGGGTAGCCTTAAAAATTCTACAGTAATACAATGAGAGAAAAGGGCTGAGAACACAGAGGAAAGAAGTAAAAGTACAGAGAATTATTCCTAGCATTTGAAACCTGTCAAGGAAATCTAGCTTAAATTATTTGGCTGATATCAAGGAAGATTTGGACCACTAACTCTTTTTATATTCTATTTTCCCTTTTTAGAATTAGGTTGTCTACTGCTATTATCCTCTTTCTGACTCACCATAATATGTGTTGAATGTAGACAACTTGTCTCTTTAGTTTCACAGGGCCACTAATGAAAAAGAATTGTGCCCAGGAGCCATACTTAATGGATTGCATTGAGGAGTCTCCTCCAAACATGCTTTAGATGATAAGATTGTCAATGTTTGAACTGATTAGATTTAGGTGAAAAGATTTTTGACTTTTAACTAAATCTGTAATAGTACAAGACCCTTGGGGACCTTGAGAGGGTTGAGCTATTTTGCAAATGGAAGTATTGTGAATCATGAAGCCAGAGGATGAACTGTGGTGGGTAGTTTAAAAAGATAGTCAACCTCTGGTGTTATTCTCATTATTGTTTCATTATGTGGCAAAAAATGAGATTATATAGGTGGAATTACTCTAATCAATGCTCTATTTAAGGTCATAGAGCTTTCTTATGGATGGTAGTGAAAGAGGAATTTGGGACTGAGAATGGAAAGCATGTGAAAAGCACACATTAGCTGATTTAAAAATAGAGCAAAGTGATCAGGAATGCAGAAAATCTCTAGGAGGAGAGAGTAGACCTTAATTGGCAGATGATAGAGGAGAGGAAAAGAGATTCAAGTAACAATACGTAGGCAACTATATGAATGAACTTGAAAAGTGATTTTCGCTCTGAGATTCCAGATGACAGCCCAGTTTGGTGATAGCTTGGTTTTAACCTTGCAGGATCCTAAGCAATGTTTTCAGCTAAGACTAATAGGTTTCTGACCTAAAGAATTATTAGAAAATAAAAGGGTTTTGTTTTAGATCCTCAGTTTGTGTTCATGTGTTTTGTAGAAATTGGAAACTAACATATGGGCAATATGCCACTTGGTATAACAACAGAGTACATGGGCATATGGCACCCACTTTGTTTATTCTTCACATAAAACATGAAGTGACATTTTATTTTGTTTAAAGATTTCATTTTTGTTTATTTATGCATTCAAGAACTGAGGTGCAGGCCAGAGGTGCAGGGGCTGAGAGGATTCACCAGAGACAGAGTGGGGAACAGAACAGGTGGATCTACTGAAATACACTGCTGAGGGGAGCAGTGGGTGAGACAGGAGAGGTCTGCTGCACCATGTGGGTTAGCTCCCTGGTGGGGGATTGAACTCATGCTGCAGTGGCTGGTGATAGCTTGATAGCTTTAGGACTTTAACTCCTGTGCCACCACAAAGGCCATGAAGTGACATTCTGAAATCATAATTGGATTTGAAAAGTCCCATGAAAACTTGTTCTTAACTTTTTTAAATGCCCTAGATCTGGAATTAGTTATAGAGTATTTTCATATCTGGCATTATTATATAATTATGGAATCAATCTGTTGTCTTTTGTGATGCTAAGAGGCAGGAGATAAAATGTCCTTGAAGAAGAAATAAAAATATTTACAATCAGTGGTATAAATCCTGGTAATTTCAGAAGAGTTACATTCACCCTCCATTATAAGGTGATGATTTATTTATTTCATTAATTAATTCATTTATTTCTTTTAGAAGATTAGTAAAACTGCTTAAGAAAAAGATAAAGGAGAAAGTCATTACTTAAGGTATCCAGGGGGTAATTTCCTCATCCTTGTTCACATAATCTTGATGACCATTAAAGAGAAATGCCAGGGCCTCCCTGGTGGCGCAGCGGTTGAGCACTGGGTTGCAAAGCTGCCTGCAGCCTCTGCAGCTCCGGTTCGATCCCTGGCCAACAGGTGAGGGTCCCACATGGTGCACAGACCTCTCCTGCTGCCCGCTGCTCCCCTCAGCAGTGTACTTTGTCAGTCTGCCTGCTCTGCTCTCCCCTCTGGCTCTGGTGTATTTTCTCACCCTCTCGCGCTTCTGACTGTACCCAGTGCTTGTATAAATAAATAAATAAAAAAAAAAAAAAAAAAAAAACTAAAATATTAAAAAAATAAAGAGAAATGCCAGAGGTAATTATATATCAGTACAATCCGATATATAGTAATAATAATTGTGTTTTGTGCATTGATGTTTCAGACTAGAAACTGGTCATTAGGAACCATGGACCAAAATTAAGGAATTTTTTTAAGGAATAATTTTAATTACATCAAATATACTTAAGTGGAATGTATTTGAGGTGAGTTAACCAACTTCTATTGAACTCAGTTAACTCTTCCACTTAAGCCTTGGGCTGACACTGCAGCTCAGGCTGGGAGCTTAACTGTATGATCAATGACATAACCTGACCCACATGAAGCCAAATAAGCCACATCTGGTTTCCTGATACACAGAAACTAGGAAATAATGCACTTTAAACCCTGAGTTTTGATTTAATTAATTTTTTACACAACAATGAATATAAAAGTTTTAAGTTTAATATGATATCATATTGGCATAATGCAATCTATAGAAATGAAGTGTATCTAAGTTGCCCAAGCTATGTGTAAAAATATGAAAAGTGTAAGACACTGCCTGTAGTTAAGTCAAAGAAGATTACTACACTACTTGTGAAATCTTATGTCTCAACTGGCCAGGAGCTTTTGATATGTTCCCCTCGTTAGAAGTATGCCATATCAATCAATTTGAAGTTTCTTTCTCTTGGCAGCTTAAAATAAGTTGCCAAAAAGTAAGATTTTACTTATTCCTGAACATTCTAACAGGGGAGGAAATGTCTGTGAATGCAGAAACCAGAAGGGAAAGAGAAATGTTGAGGATGTGGAGACAATTTATTGTAGCCTGACAAAAAGAAGCAAATAGTGATGAGCTCAGGCATAATAATATTGGAACATTAGTGAAAAGATTTAACTGTTGCTCTTACTTATTAGTCTAGAACAATTTTTTTTTTTAAGATTTATTTATACAAGAACCAGGGAACAGGCGAGATGCGTGGGAGGGTGAGAGGATTCACCAGAGACAGAGTTAGGAACAGAACAGGCAGACTGACAAAATACACTGCTGAGGGGAGCAGCGGGTGTCAGGAGAGGTCTGTTGCGCCAGGTGGGATTCTCGCCGGCCTGCCAGGATCGAACCCACGCTGCAGAGGCTGCGGACAGCTGCACAGTGCGGCGCTCAACTGCCTGCGCCACCAGGGAGGCCGAATCTAGAACTATTTTAAATCTTTCAAGGCTTATGACTTGTGGGTTCTTTCTATGACTTTGAAATGCATCCCCTAAGGGAACTTGGAACCACAAATAAAATATAAGTCACATATATTTTGTCCAGCAAGCACTTTAAATAAAGTAAATGGGAATAAGTAAATTTTTAATAATATTTCTGTTTAACTTAAACAGAATATTATTTCAATATATAATTTACATGAAGATATATTACATAGTCTTTTTCAAACATATGCGTATGCATGTTCAAACATACATCTATAAATATGCATGTAATCTCAATCTCTTATTACAAAAGATAATCATAGTACATTTATTTCTTATGCTATCCCTTTTTTATTTAAAGACAGTATTATTTTTACACAGGGTAGTAGCTATCAGTTTAATTTTAATAGACAAATGATATTCCAAAATACTGAATTAACATATTTCATCACTTTAATGTCAATAGCCATTTAAACTTATTCAATTTCCACAAAGTGTAAATAAGTAAGCTTTCATAGCTGCAAAAGATTACTAGAAGTAGAACTGTACTTTCAAAAGAAAAATTTCAATATCATTGATGTCATGAATTTATTTGCAAAATGCAAATTGAGACTTTTACTGAATGCTTTCATGTAGGAAACATATTCATGAAAGAGTAACATAAAGCAACAAAACAAATTCTAAAATGTTGGCTTTATAAGGACCTGAATAATTTTATACTCTTGTCTACCAAGCAGTATGAATATTTTCTCTGTAAAGTTAAGTAAATAGTAGTTTAGATATGGCTTGAAGGTATCAATGAAAGTCAACTATATAAATCAGTAAAATATTGACTACAATAATTACAATGACACTATTGTTTTCTGGATATTACATGTTTCAGCATGTTTAAATTTTTTCTCCTCAACTGAAAGTTTGGCTGACTAAACACACACACACACACACACATAAATTCCTACACCTTGATTTCCTGTGAATATTTCAAATGATTAATTATTCAAAATAAAAAGTATCTTAAACATGATAATTTATGCTACTGATATCTTTGCATTGAAAAATTTAAGTATATTCATTTCAGAATAGCAAATAATCGTATCTTCAGTTAACTTCCTACTGTATTATATAATACCATTTTAGGTTGTGTGTGCATACAGTGTTGCAATTTAAAATAAAACATAAAATTGAGTAAATATTTTCCCTCAACAAATATTTAGTTTACCAATTATGTAATAGTGGGATTTTGAACCAATGATCATATGTGCCTTTTTAGAGTTTCTCACATTATTGTGACAACTATTTTTTGTTTTCATTATATTATCAATAACTCTTAGATAACAAAAATGTTCTGTCCTCCTGTTTTATTTCATACAGATTATACTACATGTCAATTCCAATCAGGATCACTACACAATCCCTGAGCTCCCATCTCCTGTTAAATTATCCTTCTAAGTAGTCTCTGATGCCTCATTCAGAAGCATTTTAAATTATGTAAGACCTATTTCAATTACTCAGAACATCCTAAAAGTGATTTCTGAATCTTATGTTATGGTATTACTAAAATCTAAGGCATTTCTATTTGAATTCTATATGTGAGTATTAAAATATAGATCTCATATGTTGATATACAAATTTGTTGATACTGAAAACTGTCAGTTCTTCCACGTGAAACTTAGTTCATCAAGTCTAAGGAGAATGATTTCTCTGTAGTTTGTAAAGACTGTATTTTATCCTGTTTGAGCATAATTTATGCACAAATGTTGGCATAAATCTGTATTTTACCTGTAAAATGTAATAGTTGATAGAGATGCATACATGTAAAACATGCAGATATTTGTAATATCCTCCATTCAGAAATTTATTTACATTTTAAAATAAAAAAGGTAAATATTTCAGATTAAATGATATAGAGATTAAACTTGTATTGGTTGTAAGTCATGGCAAACTTAATTTCCCCCCCTATTATTAAAGGTGTAACATCAAGTAGAAAATACTGAAATGCTGGGAGCTAAAATATTTACAGTATTTTTAAATATTTCTTTTATGTTATATTTTTTATATTAGTACAAATACAGAATATTGAATTGTCAAGCCACTTCAAATATAGTATGAAAACTAACACAACTGAAAATTTGGAATAAATTGTGTACTTACAAAATTAATTCAGATTCATGCTGTACCTTTTCCCATTTATTCATTAAAAAAAGTACTGGTCCCCACAATACCTATTGGTAGTGGGGGCATAATTTAAAGTGTGAATTATCTATTTTCTTACAGGTTATAAAGACAGGAAAATATAGTAAAAAAAAAAAAAAGCATGAACTTTCCTAAAACTAATTCAGATTTTATCACAGACCTAAATATATACAAAATACTATAAAGCTGATAAAAACTAAAATATGAGATAATCTAGGTGACCCTGCATCTGGTACTAACTTTTTAGATACAACACCAAAAACACACACTGAAAGACAAAATTGACAGACTGAACTTCTTTCAAACAAGCACTCTACTCTGGGGAAAACAAAAAGTAAGACACAAACAGGGAGAAAATATTTACAAAACACTTTAACTTGTAGAGAACTTATATCCAAATTGTGCAAAGAACTTTAAGGTGTAAGAAATCAAAGAATCCAATTAAGAAGTGGGCAAAAGGTTTGAATACACCTCTCACCAAAGAATATTTCAGATAGCAGATAGGTATACTGATAGATGCTCAAGGACATATCATGAGTGAGTTACAGATTGAAACATAGAGATACTCTTTTTTTTTTTTTTTTATTCTTGAGGATGTAGTGTTTATTATATTCACATAGGAACAATTTTGATAACTTATATCAAATTTCCTAATACTCTTCTGTACCTAGCATTAGAATGATAAAATACAAAATCACTTATAACACCAAATACTGAAAAGGATATGAAGCAAGAGGAACTCCTAAAATGCTGGAAATCAGAGTCTCTTGTCTACATAGCCTGCCAGTTTCTTACAAAGCTGCACTTGGTCTCACCATATAACCAAGGAATCATACTCCTTGATGTTTATAGGAATTTTCAACAAATGAGTTAAAAACATACCTGTACGTAAAGTGCACATGATTTATCAATTTTATTTATAGCTGTTCCAAATTGGAAGGACTTAGTAAGTGAATGGATAAACAAACTGTAATGCATTCATACACTGAAGTGTTACTCAGCAATAAAAATGAGTGAATAACCAAGACAACAAAAGACAGGGAAGAACATTAAATGCAACTTTCTAAATGAAGGAAGCCAGTATGAAAATATTATTGATTTTATGATTCCCACTAACTGACATTCTAGATAAGGCAAAACTATGGAAACAATGGAAAAAATCAATATTTGTTATATTAACATTTGGGAAAAGGTCAATGAAATGACCTGGAGGAACCAAATAAGTTCTCTGTATTTTCTGGATGAACATATTAAAACACTGTATATGCTACAAAACCATATGTAATGTATACTGTATAATAAATGTGTACATTTTGTTCATAATACAGAGATGGCAAAGTACCATACCATTTTGAAAGGAAGGGTTGCAATTTTTTAAATCAACATTCTTATCCTCTACCCTGCATATTTTAAGGAACTACCATTGCATTCATTCATTTACTCAGTTAGTTGTTAATTGAATATTTATTGTGATATGCACGATGACATATATCAATTACTGACATATTACAGAATAATTTACACTTTCTGCCTTTAAAGGGAGCTCAGATATTAAGATAAAAGTCAGATAATTTAATTACGACAGTCTGATAGAAATAGGTATAGATGGCTCCCCGGGTGAAATTGGAAATCAGTTCTCAATGTGGACGGCAGGAGAAACTGAAGAGAGAAGCAGACCAGTCTAATGGTCACAGCTATTTTTATTAAACGCAATGATGAATGCTTTCCATGTCTCTCTTGGCTTTCCGGATGTCCTCTTCAGTGAATTATCTTTTCAGATTTCCTTCCTATTAACTGGGTGGGTTGTTTGAAAATCAAAAAATTTGATTAACATACCCATGTAAGTATAAAATATTTTATATTTTAACTGTAGGGTTCAAGAAAGCTAACGCAAGTTATTAAGGAAGATGAACTTAAAAAAAAAGCTGATTGCAAATGTTCTGTTCTTTTTTGCTGTGTGGTCCTTACTCATTCTAAGTATCACTCTTAAAATGATCCTTTTCTGAGGAAAACCTGGAAAGAGGATGAGGGTGAGGCTCAGGGAGATTGATTGCTTGGGTATTGTGGAAGAGCAAGTGCCCAACATCTTCTAGTTGCTTAGTAAAATGAAAGCAATGTGAAGGGAGCTACACAAGTGCTAGGTCAAATGAGCATGATTTTGTGCATTGTTTTTTTTGTGCATAGACTCTGGAAGGGACTTGGCTCTTAAAGACAGCAGCCCAGAATTAGGAACTGTGATAGGAGATAGGGTAAGGTAATAGGCTTCCACTTCAGCTTATGAAAACATTATACCCTTATCTGAAGAAAGTTGTTATAAGGGATAGACTTTAAAGATCAAATCTTGTCAAACAGATTATGCTAGGAGAAATACAATTTATTAAGTTATAAACATATAGTTATTAAGTTATGAACTCCAGAAATAGGAACTCTTCTTTATTATTTTAATTATTTTGTCTCATAATGTATGGAATATAGTGACAATATATATGAACTAATTACCGTAGCACTACTATAAATTCTAACCAATTCATAATAGGACAAAATGGAAATATATGTATGTATGTATATATATGAATACACACACACACACACACACACACACACCCTTTTAGAGGAACGTCTAGCATTTTAGAGGAACGCTTTTTACATCTAACCCAGTATGATCTACTTGCCTGTCAAATATGATGTATCACAAATATTCATTTTAATTTAAGGGTCTTGGCCTTAAACAAAATTGAGTGGTCACTGAGGTATCCCTTTGTAATGGTACATGGATGTCAGAAGAGTTGCTTCAGTACATTCTGTAGCTCTGGAAAAAAATATAAACTATTTTTATTTTCCAGGGTTGTGGCTGACAACAGCTCATGGTTGACAGGTCAATCCTAATAAAACTATATCTGACAATCTAGGTGGCAGGCAAAGGATAGAGATCAATCTTCACCTAGAAAAGTTGATGGAATATGTCATAAACTAAGAGGACACAATAATTTTGTGACCTTGTATTTAATAAGTAAATGACCCTTAAATTTCAGTAACTTTTATCATTTCCATGAAATTGAAAATATTATTCTATATGTTATTTCAAATTATATGAAAATATTTGATTGCATAGGATAATAAGCCCAGAAAATTTAAACATTTTATTGTGAGGAACAGAAAAAGTAACAAAGGAATATTTATGCTATGTATCTTATATTTATTATTATATACGATTACAAAGAAGTCTCAGAAGTGTTTATGTATCTTTAAAACTTCTTAACCAATCAGCAAATTAAGTGGTGATACCTGCATAAAATTCCAAATGAAATTATTTTTATTGGAATTTGGTGGCATTATGGTGGTGGCTGTTGTTTCTAGGAAGCCACATTTCACTCACCTTTTATTGAAGCATGTACCTCAACTAATTATACCCTGATAATTGTGGAAAATATCCAGTACTTTTCAGATCAACATTAATTCTTCATTTGTATTTGCCTCTGTCAGATATCATTAAAATATTGATGTAAAAAATCAAGTTATTGTATCTAGCATCTGCAGTGCTTTATAGATTCAGTCAGGTTTTGCAGTAACATCTTTAACTTGAAACATGGAGAAAGCTTATATAAACACTACCAAGGGAACCACTAATCAAATCATTTTTATTTTAATTATTAATATAGAATAGTTGCTATGTTCGCAAATATTAATGAGGAAGAAAAGGAAAACATTGATTAAAATTTGTTTATGTAGCATTTGCAATCTGGCTTTCTTTGATTTTTCCTAATAAATAACAGTATAAATAAAAAGCTTAGACCTAAATGTATTTTTCTGATGTTTACAGGAATTTGCATTATTTAATTTTTAGATGTATTTATAATATGAATAGCTAGTCTTGATCAAATGTACATATTGATCAAATATTTATGAGTAAGGAATAATAGGAATATTAACAATTTTAATTGCAATGTATAGTCATTTAAATGTGAAAACTCAGCAAAGAATTTTTTTCCTGTTCTAAACTAGTGTAGAATAGTGTTTCCACAGGCTGAAAAATAAACATTTGAATTGTGTGTCTACCTTATTAAAAATCAAAAATATATAATTAAGGATTCAGTGAAATACTACTTTATAGCTTCTCTCTTCACAAATAATAAAATTGATAGTCCTGTAGTTTTATAACTCTCCCCCAACAAAAAATGTCTAGACATTAGGTGATTGAGGATTGGCATTAAACATATATATGGGGTCTTCCTGGTGGCACAAAGGGTTAAGATGCAACACTATGAAGATAGCTGCAGCCACTGCATCATGAGTTTGATCCCTGGCCCGCCAGGGAGCAACCCACATGGTACAGCAGACCTCTCCTGAGTCGCCCGTTGCTCCCCTTGGCAGTGTAGTTCAGTCAATATGCCTCTTCTGTCCCCTGCTCTGTCTCTGTGAAGCCTCTCACCCCCCACACCTCTGGCCTGTACCCCAGCTCTTGTATGCATAAATAAATAAATCTTTAAAAAAACACACACACATACATGAATAAAAAATCCCATGAAGTATATGATTTACCAAATGAGGTTGAGGTAGTCTCCCTATTTTTAATTGATGTACAGTCATTTATGAGGTGATCATGATGGTAGGTGATTATATTTTCATGACAATTTTGTATAACTGTCAGAAATGGACCTCAAGGAAAGTAGTGTTTATGTGTCATTATAGTGGGCCAGATGGAACGGAAAAGAAGTCATTGTACCACCTCTGGAGAAAAAGCTGTGCATTTTCCAATATTTCATGAACCCGTAACTTTAAAATAAATGGTTCATTCATGTATTTATGCTAAAAATACAAGCTATTCCCTCCAGCACCTGGAGCAGGTGGTCCATTGTTATCAACATCTCACTTCTATTTAAGTTCTTTTCAACAGAAAGTGTCAACCGCCAGGACCACATTGGAATGCTTTTCCAAATGGCATTCCAGATTGTTGATTATGCATCCACAGAGAAATTCTGAGAAAAAAAAAATCCCCTTTATCTACATTTGCATCCTGTGAGATTTTCTTGACCATCATCATGGACTGACCATATATAGCAAATTGCATTTTTTTTCCCACAAAAACAGTACCATCTAATTTGCTCTGAAGCTATATTACCTAATTCTCCTGAAAAATCACAGGGGCAACTAGATATTCTAGAAGCCTAGAATGAAGTTCAGAAGACTGTGACAGCTTCAACTAGTTAAGAAGGTTATCTAAAACCAACTACAGGAAGACTACAAGACATTTTTGAAGAACAAAAAAGATTTGATGTCAGAGAAACTCAGAAAAGCTGTTGTACAATAAATATTGTTTCTTTCTGTTCAAAATAGGTTACAACATAACATCAACAATAACATAATAAAGTCAAACGTACAGAGATGAATCAAAGAAAATCTGTAAAAATCTCTACTGTGAAAATTTGACATACTGGTGAAATACAAAATAAATGAGTTTAGACTAAATGAAATAAGTCAGAAGTAGAAATATAAGTACTGGGTAATGTTGCTTATATGTAGAAAACAAACCGTTAACAAACCCTAGAATGCTGGTTATAGAATTGAGGCTACCAGAGACGAGATGAAAGGGAATGGGATAAAGCAAAGTTGGGAGGGGGCCAAAGGGACAATGGTGGAGGACTCTGGGTGCCTTGTTGTTGGGTGTGGTGTGTATATATGTGTGTGTGTGTGTATATATATATACATATATATATATATATGTATATATATACACACATATGTATATATGCATGCACACACATATGTATGCATACAATTTTTATTTGTCAAATACAATCCAGCTGGAAAAAATAAATAATTTAAAAGTATGTATATATTTAAAATATACAAAAATCCAAGTGTAGTCCAACACTTTAAAAATTGTTACTTGACTGGGCCTCCCCTGGTGGCGCAGGCAGTTGAGCACCACCCTGTGAAGCTGTCCGCAGCCTCTGCAGCGTGGGTTCAATCCCGGCCAGCCTGTGAGGGTCTCACATGGCACGGCAGACCTCTCCTGTCGCACCCACTGCTCCCTTCAGTAGTGTATTTCATCAGTCTGCCTGTTCTGTTCCCCTCTCTGTCTCTGGTGAGTCTCTTACCCTCCCGCACAGCTGGCCTGTACCCCGGTTCTCGTATAAAATAAATCTTTAAAAAAAATTGTTACTTGACTTATACACCCTTTTTTCAATGCGAAGAAAGACAAATATATTTTGACAAATGCACAAAATATTTGAACAATTAAAATATACACAAGTAGTTAATAAGCACATGAAAATATGCTGAACCTTGTATGCTCAAAATTTGTAATTAGGTATGTGACAATCAAAAACCACTATAAAATATCACTTTAACCCACTGAAAATGTGAAAGAAAAACAGAAAACATGCAAATAACGTTGAGAATGAAGAGCAACTGGAGCTCCCATGCTTTATTAGTGGGAGTGTAAAACAGCAAAATCACTGCTTTGCAGTTTATTTTAAATAAAAGTACAGTCAGACTTTAATCCAACAATAACACTCCTAGGTAATTAAACAAGAAAAATGCAGATTTTGTGAGAGTATGTCCATAGCAGCACCCCTCTTAATGGGATACCCAACAAGAAGAAAAGAATAAAATTATTGTGTTATATTCTTATAGTGGAAAGGAAAGAATGACCTATACATGCAACAATGGATAAATATAATAAAAGCTGAATAGTCAAAGCTAGATACTAAATAACCTATACTAAAAAATTCATTTATGTGTGTACACACTCACATTTTATATAAAGCAAAATATTTTGGCAGAACTATCCTAAGTTGTTAGAAAGTATTTGCTCTAGAGTATTGGAGGTAGGGAATGTTACTGCAAAAAGACACAAACTTTCAGAGCTAATGGGAACATCAATCAGTATCTTGTTTGGAATGGTATTCCATATCTACACAGTACTCAAAATTCATCAAACTGGATACTTAGCACCAATGCATTGATAAAACTATCTCTAGATTTCTAGTTGGAGAAATTCTCTACCTTTCTTTCTGCCTGCAGTTTCTTTTAATAAAGTGCAAAACACAGTTAAAATAAGAATCTGGAAAAAGTAGACATCAGATAATATATAATTTCTTTGAAAACAGTGTGGCATTACTATGTACAGGTAAACATTTCTTCTGTAAAAGAGCTATTGTAACAAATACTTTGCATGTGTACAACAAAAGAACTGTACAAGAATGTTGAGAATGATATTATTAAAAGAAGGAAAAACTGAGAAGAAACAAAATTACCTTTATCAAAAGGAACATAGATGGCTAAAATATGGAATATTTTACTGCCATACAAGCAGATGAAATATAGTGAAATAGTGCAATGTGGACATATGTACTATATTTAATGATGCATAAAATAATTTGCAAAAATTTTAGAATATTTGTACAAAGTTTAAATACAACTTAAGCTCAATATTACATTGTGTGGGAATGCATGCATATATGGTTAAGTGCATAACACATAAAGGGACATCATAACAAATACGAAAATCAATATTGTGGTTATCTTTTGTGTCAGAAGAATTGAATGAAGTGTAACACATAGATAAGTAGCAAGCTTTTCCTAATATAATTCTTAAGCTAAGAGGTGGTTTCATAACTGCTGGATCCTCATTTTGTTTTATCATTATGATTGATGGTATACATGTATATTTTACATAAATGTAAGTATTTTAAAATGTGCTGTTAATTTATAATGTGTAAAGTTTTTATGATCTGAATGATTATAAGGATATTCAAAATATTCAAAATATTGGTTAAAGGCTATGAGCAAATTTATGTGGACAACGAAAAGTAGATCACATGCAGTTTTACATTCAGTATTTGAGAAAAGTAAAACAAAAAAATGAGACTTGTATTATATGCAAACTTCTGATCAACCATGTTTCTCTGTCTTGATATGCAGAATGTTGTCATCCTTCCCAGTATTCAACTTTTATACTAAGAGTAAGAGTAATGTATCTTTTTTTTCGACTTTCCAGAATTTTAAACTTGAATACTCACTAAGGTTACCTCTGATAAATACTGTTTTACTTAAAATTCCTAAAATATTATTGCATATAATATTATTTAGTGAAACAGACTCTGAATATATAATTACTTATGAACACTCTGTGGGTAACCTTTCATTTGAACCATTTAATTTTCTTTTCCATTTCACTTATTTCAAAAGAAATGATCACTTTAGTAATGATCCTGATAGACCAATTTAAAACTTTATTTCATTTAGACTTTTGATTTGTATAATAACTCTTACCAAATTCTAATTGAATTATAAAAATAAAACTAAGGGAGAAAATTTACTTAGCTATTAATATTTTATTACTACATTGTGTGTTCTTGCATTCATGATACATTATTTACACAGTGAAAAATGATAAACTTCAATTCCCTTGCCTAGAATTGGGACAAAATTGGAATTGGGACAGAACATTATTATAATACTTCTAAGATGATTAGAAATGCTTCTAGGATGATTATTATAATGCTTCTAGGATGGACAAAGCAAAATAAATTATATCAGTTTTTTAATTATTAGGGAGCAAAGAAGTATTCAATACTAAGAATATTTTGAA
This sequence comes from Talpa occidentalis, assembly GCF_014898055.3. NCBI lineage: Eukaryota > Metazoa > Chordata > Mammalia > Eulipotyphla > Talpidae > Talpa > Talpa occidentalis. The sequence goes on from NW_023604861.1 coordinate 14,241,820, forward strand.
GTATTTTCATTCATATTTGAAGACAATAGCATTTTTCACTGTAAATTAATTTGTGACCCCAAAGATTCCTGATTCCTCAGAACTAAAAAGAGATCAGTTATCAAAGGGATATCAAATAAGATGGCAGATTTTTTGCATGTGCTGATGCCTTCCAAATCCTTTCAACTCTAAAGCTTTAAAGATCAAAGAGCACCATAAAGGCTCTTGACATCTAAGTGTGATCTCTTTAAACATTATATTGTTCCAGGCAAGAAATATATATTACAGTAATCTATGTTCCATTTCAGTGCTGTTGGTAGGTATGCCTGCTTATTTAATTTGTATCATTGAGTAGTTTTCAAGCACTCACATTACTAAGATACTGTATCACATTTTCAAAAGAAAAACAAATGACACCATTTTTGAGAGGTTTATATTCTTTTGTCCTCTAATGTCATCATGCTTTTATTGTAAAGACAACCTGTGGTTAATAATCACACTGTTACAGGTGGTTTTAATATATGTGTGCTTAATGGTATTTTATTATGTAAGTTACTTTTACATTCATATTTGCAGTTATGATTTGCCCGAATAACAGGCTTATTTGCATTAGTACCCAATTCTAGTCCATTTTACCAATGCTTTTCCAATCTTGAGTTGTTAAAATTGATAATTCATTTGCCTGGTGATGACACACCCCCCTTATTTTCAAATTATTTTTACATGAACGTTAGATTTTCTAGACTCCTGCATTTATGAAAATATTTTTGTGATCTTTGTTGGACATTAAGTTTGTCAATCATGAAAGTTTGTAATATAAGGTCTGATAATATTTCTCTTCATTCTTACATAAATATTGTAGAAGTATCAGAAATCTGATAGCTATTCAATTGTTGAAAACAATTTTTGCTTGCGGTTTTAGGTGTTTTATCCAATTATGTAAAAATATATATGCAATATATTCCCAGGGCTAATAAAATTTCCGTTTGCTTTTTCTTGTAATATAGTAGAAAGAGTTTATTATCATCATCTTGCAATATCTATTTTACAGCATTTGGAATTAATGTTGTTTGAATATACTCATTCAGTTTTCCACAGCACCTGTCATCCTCAGGATAGGTTCTGTAGGTTCTGCTCTCCTCCGCATTTACCTCCCCAGTCCTCATAATTTCTTTTTTTTTTTTGCAGTTTTCTTAAATTTTTTTGAAGTAACATTGTTTTATAACATTATATAGGTTTCAGGTATATAGCATTGTAATTTGACATCTGTATATACCACATTATGATTGCCACCAAGTGTCTGCTTCCCGTCAATCAACCACCATGTAATTGATCCCCTGATTTACCTACCTCTTTTCTTTTCCCCTCCCCACCAATACTAATATGCATTTCATTGTCTAAGCCTCTCAAGTGTTGAGTCACAATGGTACTCTTTGATTTACACATTTGGAAATGGGCTGAGAGAAGTCAAGCACTAGTTCAAAGCCTTCATAATGTCTTTAAAACATTTTCTACTTGCTTTTTGAAAGAGCTCCTCTGTATGTTACTGACTCAGATTTTCTGTGTCAATTCTGACTGTACTTCTGTTAAGTTTTTTCACTTTGCTATTGGGTTTTTCAGTTCACTTAAATGCTGCTGCTTCTTATTCCAATTTTCTCTGCTATTGGCTTTATATCTCACCACATTGTTGCCCTAAAGAGTTGGTTTTATTTAATTAGAGGCACCAATCTTTATATTATTAAAGATGACAAGTTGTCTTCCAAAATTATTTTTTTTTGTAGTAGATAATTTGTAGAAACTCAAAATATTTTATATGCTCTTCTAATTTATTGTCACATTGTTATCCTTGAGTTTATGTATACCAAAAAAGTACAACTCTATCCAAACCCCATGTTTTATGAGACTTTAAATAGATTATACCTTGTTCCAGTATTTTTTATTTGATTAGAGTTAAATATTTTTATTAACTTTCTAGCTTATATACCTGTTAAGGAAAAAGGACCAACATCCAAATTTTGTTATTTTGATACTTTGCTCAATTGAGGTTGAAATAGCAATTTCCTTCAATACTTCACTATTTGAGTCTCTCACCAGATGATAGACACCTATTTGTACTCTTTTTAACCTCTGCCTATTCCTTTCTCCTTGCATTTGCTTCTCTACCGATAACTTACAGCATCAACTTATAATATCGTATCTGTAGGTTTCCTAATATTTGCAGATTTGGGGAAAAAATGACTGAAGGTGAAATAAGTGTTAGAATGAGAAAGAAAAATTCTGTTTGTTTTAAAGAGCAGTCAATATAAAATAAAATGAAAATGAATCCATTTTCTATTTGGTACAACATTTATAACGTTGCAGAGGGCAGACAATGTTTATAGGATGAAGGGTCTAGGGCCGCTAAAGTTTATCTTGAGAAATGACTTGCTTAATTTCATACCATGTAAAACAGTTAATTTACCTACCTTTACTAATATCTATTGCCAGCATCAGGTTGATTGACAGTCCTAATTTTTAATATTACTGCAGTTTCTTTTTATTTTTTATTTTTTTTTACATTTTATTTATTCATACAAGAACTGGGGTACAGGCCAGAGGTGTGGGGATGTGTGAGAGGATTCACCAGAGACAGAGTGGGGAACAGAACAGGCAGATTGACTGAAATACACTACTGAGGGCAGCAGCGGGTGAGACAGGAGAGGTCTGCTGCACCATTTGGGTAGCTCCCTGGCAGGGGATCGAACTTTTGCTGCAGTGGCTGCAGATAGTTTCACAGGTTGCATCTTAACCCCTTGTGCCACCAGGGAGGCCCTGCAGTTTCTTTTTAATCTCTTCTTAAATGCCAGTGGAGATTGAAATATGCTTTTAGAGGTTTCTGGCTAAAAACTACAAAGCAAGGATATGTATAAAGTTTTGACATTTGTTACCTGGGAAAAATAAATTAAAAAAAAAATTCAGTTTTCTGTCAACACAAGCCGTATTTCAGGTGCTCAATAGCTTAATAAGTCTAATTACCATCATATTAGGCAACACATATTTGCAATATTCCCCATCAGTGCAAACACTTTCATTGGATAAAGTTACTTTGAAATATGAGATCTGGTAGAGTGATCTTCTATAGTGAATTTAGTGATAAAAGTAATTTCATAGGAGACAGTAACATCCCCTCATCCATGGGGTGCATTTTCCAGGACCTGTAATGGATTCCAGAAATTGCAGATCAAATCAAACCCTGTATATACATTTTTCCCTATACATACATTTCTGTGATAAGGTTTAATTTACAAACTTGGCTACATGAGATATTTGCAACTATGATAAAGAAAAAGAACAATTATAACAATGTTCTCTAATAAAAGTTATATGAATACAGTCTCTCCTTCTCAGTATCATATATATAATATTCCCTGATCTAAAGGTTGATTTACCCAGGAATTAAACCATGTAAAGGAAAACCATGGGTAATGAGGTGGCTACTGTGTTAGGATCCAGCATATAATCTTTTTAACTTTCTAATTTTCTAGTTGATCTGGAAGAAAAAATAATCTCAATAAAATTTTCTTCCAATTATTTTTAGAATAGAGTGTGTCTTCTTTCACATTACATGCATGTCATTTATGAAATTCTTGACCATTGAATAACCTTTAATTAACTAGAGAACTACATTATCTGAATCATGTTGAGCAAGAGAAAGCATACACTTAAAAGAAGTATGTTTTATTGTGGGGGTGGAGTAATGGATCAAGGTTTTGGCAATAGGACTCCTGTATTTGTAATTGGCAGAGAAGAAAGGGCTAAGTAAGGGTTGCCCACTCTCCTTCCTTTCTCTTGGTATTTCCCTTGTATAGTCAGGTTACTTTCCTGATAGAGATGAATGTGCTTGATAATCAATGTGGCTGTTAATAGTTTCCCTATATAATTTTTGTCTTTATTAAGTCCTTGAGGACCCTGCATCATCTTCAGAAGTGTAGTCAAAGAGTGAATCCCATGTATTTTCAAAACAGTACAAAAATATCAGACAACCCTAGCAACTCTATATTGTGATGATACCTCTGAATGCTAATCATCTGCCTCCTCCTACTCTTACGCAGATAGACTGAGTAAAATCCACAGTGAGCTCAGTGTCTAATAGTATTTCTCAAAATAATGGACTGAAAACTCATTATTTCATATTTCTAGGAATTGCTTATAGGATTAATACACAACTATATATTTTTAAAGATTTACTTATTTATTTTATATAAGAACAGGGGTACAGACCAGATGAGCAGGAGGGTGAGAGGATTCACCAGAGAGTGGGGAACAGAACAGGCAGACTGACAAAATACACTGCTGAGGGGAGCAACGGACGCGACAGGAGAGGTCTGACGCACCATGTGGGACCCTCGCAGGCCGGCAGAGATCAAACCGGTGCTGCAGAGGCTGTGGACAGCTTCACAGTGTGCCGCTCAACCGCCTGTGCCACCAGGGGAGGCCCAGCATTAATACACAACTATTATCAGTTTGATTTGTTTTCCTCTTTTTGGGCAACTAGGTGAATAGAAACTAATGAATTTCCAAAAGAAATGTATATACAGACTATTCCTTCAAACTTAAAAACTTTTAAGTACTTTTTCTCTGCCTAAATCTTTCACTAGGAAATGAGAACTAATTTATTTAGGAAATTCTCCAGAAATAGATTAACAGTAAGCTCTTATTGCATTGTCTAAAATGAGATCATCGCTAAAAGAACTTTAAAAAATCATATATTAGAGAGAGAGAGAGTTAATTATTCGTGCTGTCAAAAGAATTAATGAGGACATACTGATCTTAATAAGTTAGGACCAGATAAATAAATATATGATTACAAATTAAATCTATAACATAACTTGTTAGAAAATGAATTATTTTTATAATTTTATCATTCATATGTAATAGGCACTTAAACAGTTTTTACAGGAATAGTAAAGTCATTTCATTTACATAAATATGTATTGCATTTGATTGTGTGAGTGATATCTTCTTCACTTGGGGAAATTAAATACCTCTGTGTTATACCATCAATATATTTAAATGTTTATATAATGTTAGATGTAAGTAGCTATCAATAGATGTATAGTTTATCTGACAGACCACATTTTAATTATTCAGCATATACTAATGAGGTGTTGATTTTGTTTGGTTTGAAAGTATTTATTATTCTACTTTAAATTTATAATTTAATCACTGTATCTATTTTTCCCATTTCTGATTGCTTAAAAGGAAAGGGATTATAACCTCTTATATATTCCCATCACAATTCTTTGCTGACATGATCCATTTATGTTCGATAATTCACCTCTTTCATGTCATCCCCACCAACTTGGTATTCATACCTCTGAGTTACTTGACATTCATCAAAGCCTTGTTCTCTTCTTGGTCAGAGACTGAGGATAGAAAAACAGTCGTAAATACATGAGGCTGTGGCATGAATACACAAGAACACTACTTGTGGTAAAAATGCTCTGTGTCGGAAACATCAAATACAAGGTTTCAAACAAAGCTTGGAGAGAGAGGGTGTGCAAACAAGGGAGAGAACTTGAACTTCAAATGGGGGGTGAAGTGGCTTCAACCAGGGACTGGGAACAAAAGTTTTTCTCTGAAAAAGCCATGTAAATAAGCAGTCATTTTCTTCGCTGTTCCTCTATCACACTATCCGCCAGCTCTCTCACATTGTCAGGCAGATATGAAAGCACACATTTCTCTATTGTGTATAAAAATCTTACATTGTCCTCCTTGACCTATGGTGAAGTCACAAAGAAACAGGTATTAGTAGATAACTTTCATCCTCATCTCCCGATCTTTTTAAAATGACAATTAGGTTGTCACATAGTCAGAAAAGGGATATTATCTTTCAATTAGCAATTACACATTCTAATAAGGCAAATTGACCCATATAATAAAGGAAGAAACAGAATTGCTTTTAAGTGATTCTTATCATTAATAATACAAATGAAAACTATATCAGACATTAAAAATGATTTAGCCTTGTGAACCAGTTATTGGGATAAGAACTTTCATTATTTTATCAGATCTTGGAAACATCCTCATGAATAAGATACAATTATTATCATACATTTTAGTGATAAGGAAGCCAAAGCTCAAATTAACGTAGCTTATAAGCGATAAAGGCAGCTTTCAATGTATTTCTGTCAGATCCCAGAATTTAATAATCTGATTGCAACACTGCTTTAATAGTCTTTTAAAATGGTATCACTGTCTTTATTTCCTCTCCTAGGAACACAATAAAAATGAAAAAGACAATTCAAAACAAATTTGAAATTATGAATTACCTGGAAAATGAGTTTTATGTAATTCATGTAGTTTCCATAGTATAATATATTTGACAATACATTTTCTGGGAAAGATTTAAATTGTTTGAGACCTGAACAAATTTTAGTATCATTCATTGAGACCATTTTTAACTAGGGCAGGTTAGTAAAATGAGCATTTATTTAACTGGCAAGTTACATCTTACTCTGTTTATATTGTAGTATTCTTGTTATGATGAACATTTTTATTTGTGGAGAGGATAAAACCTAACATGTAAAGAACATAGCATGTTTGTGAAATATGTTCTTATCCAGGAACTGCATATTTTATTTATATGCACTAATATTGAATTTTGAATATTTCAAAATACTAGTGTCTTTTCTCCAAACAGTTCACACTTTCTAAAGATGAATTATTTTTTTTAACAGATTACCAAAAGTGATCACTTAAATTTATATCACCTAGGATTTCCCATATCTTGGTATGTTATGTGTTACCCTCACAGTATACAAACACCAGGACATAGGACATGAGACGAACATGAGCTGCCTGCTGATACCAGGAAAATGCGTCCCTCTTTGTGAGAGAAATTTCAAGTGTATTAACATTTTAGACTTACCTACTCTTTGGGTCTCCTGTGTTGTACCCCATTCAGTATTTACAGGGGCTGGATGATGCACTGCCTATAGTTAAAGAGTGAAATGGAGAGGAGATTTAGATGTTGATATCCAGGCTGAAGCCTGGTTCTGCAGCTGGAATATCAGGGTAAATTTAGGTAGAGAATTGCCCAGAGAAGATACAAGTTAGCTAGGTTCAAGGCTGTATTTAAAGCAACAATCACAGAAATTGCTGATGTTCAAAATCTGTCAGTATTTTCAGCTGTCCAAGAGAAGATGAAGATGAAAAAAAGGCAAATAAAACCCCAAGTTGGCAAATTAGAAAAGTGGGTATGTTGTGGAAAATGGGTACCTCATATGAACAATGTGCTTTATTTAACCAGGGTTGTCAAACTCTTGCTTTGACCACACACTGTCTTACATGTGTTGGTAATATTTAAATCAGAAACTCAAAATTTTTCAACTTGTTAATATTTTTACCTAAATAAGCATACTGGCATTCGAACACCAGTATAGCACAATGACTGCCACAATTATGACCAAGACATAAAAATCATTGTTTAATTTCAGTTAAGAATGAAACCATACCTTTAAAAAACAAACCAAACTCTCTCTTCTAACACCTTATTTTCAATCAGTTGTTAAATATTTTGGTTCCCAGTATGTTCTTACTGTCTTTTTTCCTTTCCCACTGTCACCCTCCTAAATCAGCTTTTCTGTACCTCTCACTTTAAGTCTTGTAAAGGTTTGATAATTGGCTTGCCAACACCAGTTATTTTTTTCTGCTCTAATTCATCCTCTAGAGTTCCACTTACAGATTGATCTCACTAAAACACATCTCTGATCGAAATCTCCTGATCCAATTAAGGAAAAAAAAGCTCTCTAGAGTGTTTCAAAATGTGATCCAAACCACTTTCCATTCACAGAATCCACTCACTATTTATAGCTTTTGTAAAAACATGTCTTAGTGCTTTTCTGTTCTGATAGATTTTCTTATAATTACCTCTATTTGAAATAATATGTCTTGTATGCTTTCATTTATTAAATCCTTCCTGTTTTTCAGGATTTGACCAAAGAATAATAGTGTTTTATAGGTCACTTAAGTGTAGAGGAAAATTCTATTGATACCACCCATGTATTAATCTATTCTTCAAACCAAACCAGTTTTTGTCTGTTACAGAAATCTGTCTATGGTATTTTGAAGTGTCATTCTACATATTGCCTACAGAGACAGTGCTATTTGGTCATTAATTTAAAATCTATGTCTTGTGCCATTCTAGACTTAGCTCAATACACACTATTAGGATTAATGCAATAGGTTTTTCCAAAGCATGTTTTGCTAAACATGGAATGTGTATCTTATTTGTTTAATGTGATGAAATTCATGTTAAACCTCAAAGAGGTAGCCCTCAGACAAAAATCTCAAATACTTTCTTAATCTTAGATATTGAAATTAGTGTGTCAAAGACATAGTTAGCAAGACATTTTCTTATATTGTAAGTCACTCTGACTTTGTGGAAAATATCTGTATACCTAAACAGTGGCTATAACAAGGGATAGGTGATTAAAATATAAAATTTATGTTTGTCTAAGACCCTCATTTTATGAAAATACCACCATTTTTAATGATTTTTAATTTTTAAGATTATTTATTTTCTTTATGTATGCAAGAACTGGAGTTGAGGCCAGAGGTGTGGGGTGGGAATGGTATTAATTTATGTCTTACCTATATTTTTCAAAAACTTTCTTCATGAAATCATGGATGGAATTTTTATATTCACATCTTGGTTTGTATGTTTGATTTTGTTAAATAATAATGTTTTAGATATCATATATTCTGATCCTTTAAGACTGTAGTCTGTACAATATTTAAAATATATTAAGTTAAACAAAAATATTTGCTGGATGTACTTTTTTATATCTTATATTTATACCTTTCTCATGTATTATCTAGATAATCTATAGGAATAATAATGATAGAACAGGACAGTTATTATTGTCCTATTCTGCCACAGAAAGCTGTTCTATATAATTTTTAGTGTAACAACTATAATGTGTTCTTAACTTTAGTATAGTTAAATTTAATTCAATTCAGATATCAGTAAATGTCCAAAGAGAGGTCCAAACTTATATTAGAGAATGTCACTTCCAGGTGAACTTAGTGAAATTGTTGGTATTTATTTCATTCATTCAAAATATATTCAATTTTCTCCTGCTCTGTGTCACATATATATGTATGTATACATATATAGACATATATATGTATACATACATATATAGTTTATTATATGAGACTTAAATTTTTATGGTGAGATTTAGATTGTCAAAGTGATAGAAAATCAATTGATTTTAAAGGTCATGGTCACCAAATAGTATAGTGCAAAGAGGTGGTAGCATGAGTTGTTTTTTGCTACTGTATGAGTATTAAGAGTCTCCCACAATTTTGCAAATCAAAAACTAGAAATATTTCTTTTGTAACTAATTTCAGCAATTTATAGAGATTAGGACTGAAGGAGATGGGGACAGAGTGAGACGGGAGGTTGGGAAGGTTATGTGGGAGTGTTAATATTGACTGTGTATATGATGTGTATATAAGAGTACATGCCATGGAAACATACAGACCAATTGTGTTGTATAACCACTATGAGTCTTTGCCTTCTCAACTCAAAAGCTAGGATGATTTTGTATGTGTGTGTATATATAGATACACACACACATACATACACACATACATACACATAATATATATTATATTATATGTAAGATGTATTATGATTATATATAATATATATTATGAAATGCATTATATATATATATTATAAGATATATATCTTATAATGAGGGCCAAATAATATGCTAGGGATTCAGCTCACAACCTAACTCATAATAAACAACCAGAAATGGTAGAAATATAATCATATTACATTCTATAGGTCACAAAATTTTCCCATTGAAAAGTCATTCCTTGGGCTAAAATAGAGGCAAAACAATTTGTGATGATTATCTTGAAATAGCAGGTGTGCGAGTTCCTATGTAAGTGACCATGTTGTAGATACACAAAGAATATGTGGAACTGCCTAATATAATAGATTTTTCCCTCCTCACATCCTCAACATCTCTCTTTATTCACAATTAACCAGCTATCTCTTTGTCTCATGTGTATATGATTATAGACTCCAATATTCTCTTACAGAGAATTTAAAAAATTGAAATTTCAATACTTTATCAGAAAATATATAATATAGCTATTTAACAGCCTCTTATAAAGGATGTAAGAATGATTTTAGGCAATACATGTTCTAAATTTTATCTTTATAATCAACTTTTTGATCATGGAACAATTGCTATATTGCACATTTTGTCATACTTCAGATGAGATATGTTTAATTCCATTATCGCATTATTTCTCACAATATAAGTTTATTAACTTACTGATTATATATTTTACTTCATTAAAATATAAGTTCCATAGAGATTTTAAGATTTTCTGATTAATTATATATTTCTAGTCCCTAGAACAACATTTGAAAGCAGAAATTTATGCACTTGTGCCATTAAGCAATTTATCATTAGTCTGATGAAACAGGAATGTGCAAGATTTCTTGCAGTAGTTTGATCTTGACTTCTTAGAGACTCCTTCCTTCTTAAAAATGGATCCAACATTTACTTAAATATACATCTAGACATATGTGGAATATTTAGTAGACATTTATTTTTATTAATAACACACTACAAGTTATTTCAAGATTATATTTGACTTAAAAGGCCATGTTTAAAGTAGACTAAATGTAAAATTAGGCACATGTATCAACTAAAATATCATTCTTGTATTCTTGTCATTAATCACGCACACTTAGGCTGTTAATTAGTGATATTTGTAATGTACGATATATTATTTTAAAGATTTTTTAAATTCATTTATGCATACAAGAACTGGGGTACCGGCCAGAGGTATTGGGGGGTGAGAAGAGTCACCAGAAACAGAGTGAAGAGCAGAACAGATGGGATAACTGAAATGCACTGCTGAGGGGAGCAGCAGGCAAGACAGGAGAGGTCTGCTGCCCCATGTGGGTAGCTCCCTGGCCAGGGATTGAACTCGTGCTGCAGTGGCTGCAGACAGCTTCGTAGTGCTGCATCTTAAACCCCTTTGCCACCAGGGAGGCCCAGTAACGTATGATATATTTATAAATTGTATTATCAAGCAACAGATTTTCAATGTGGGATACACAGGGCAATCTTTAAAATGAAGTGCTGTTGAGTTTGCTTAAGACAGCTGGAATTAGACTGTTTTTCTGGTACATGATTGTCCAAATATAACCACTTTAAAATGGAAAATTTCAATACTTTATCAGAAAATATACAATATGACTATATTTAACACATCATAGTTTCCTACTATGCAAAATGAAATCATTGACATAATGGGGAAATATTTGTAAGTAATGAAATACAGAAGGTAAAGTGTGACAGGTAGACTGAAAAAAAATAGTGAGAGAAAGTAACTACCAGGAAGATAAATTAATTCATAATTTACTGGACATTATAAAATCATAAAACAATAAAACTTATAAATTCAGGGGTCCTAGTAAAATTCATATCTTCTAAAATTGTATATATGTATTGTTCCTGATAGATTTCACAGCATATAATTCTAAAATGTCATCCAATTGAATATCTTCCTATATATAAGGAACCTCTTTTTCTTATCTAACCTAAATCTCTCTTCCAATGAGTCAGTCAATTTCTGTGTAATTTGATGGTGGGAGAGTTAAATAATAGATCACTATCTTTCTATAAAATAATTGGACCTGAAGTTAGATGTGATCTTAAGATTGTTATGAAGTTGAATGGTGAAAGTAATGAAATTCTCACTGACATATACAGAAGTTAGTTTTCCTGCATCAATATGGATTTATTTGAAGATATAACAACAACAGAGAAAAACAAAGTATGTGAGGGTCAGCAGGTGTCTGGTACAGTTCAAGGACCTCTGAGAAAAAAACTTTTTCTGGTTAGAGATTTTCACCTTCAATATTAACCTTTGAAACTCATGACAACTAATCAAGTGCATGGTTTAATAATGCCACTTTTGACAGTAAACTCCATAGCTGGTCTACCAGTAGGGCTAATCAGGATTGTGTCTCTGTTTAATATTAATAAACATGAAACTATAAATTGATATAACATGATGATTTGCCAAAGAAAATTTTACAGCAGCATCTACCAATTTTCCAAACCTGTAATTGTTATTTTCCAAGTTGTTAAAATATATTAAGCAAGCACATATCTTGGTATAGATCTATTAATTCCATAAAACAAATTTGGCACCTGTATGATAACATGACTGTCATATGTGAATTTTAGATTTCAAGGGAAAACTAATTCTTAGTCTATTTTAATTTCTCTGAACAAGGTATTTCTTTCAGTAGGTAAATAAAAGATTCTTCCTTCTTTTAATTGCTTTATTGCTCTTCCATAAGGAAGGGAGAATAAATTCATTTGGTCATTAGGTATTGTTTATTACCATCAATTATCAGCAAGTTCACTTATTTTTTTCTCTTCTTTTTGGCCCAATTCTGAGGAGACAGATGCATGAATGTGAGTAGCATCTTCACTAAAGTGGTTGTGGGGTAAGAAGTCTGCCTTAGTCCGGGGTGTAAGTTGCACTTCCCAACCCAGCTTTTAATCTAATATGTGCTTTGAAACTATTATGTTTATGGAATGTTTGTCAGACAGCCTATAAGATGCCTCCCAATAATCTCTTGTTTATTCCCCTTGTGAATTCCCTTTGTGTAACTTACTTCTAACCAGTAGAACATGGATGTGTTGAGAGAATGTTATTTCCCATGTAAGACTGAAAAAGGTTGACTTCTATCTTGCTAGCCATAACTCTTTCAAGAAAAATTTAAGAACTAATATTGAATGAATATTGTGACATGGAGAATATGTAGGTTCTATGGGAATTTAAAATGTCTCAGATGACCTCCAGTTTTTTTTTTTAGTTTGGCTCACAGAGTTATTTTGGGTTTGCTCTAAGAGATAGGGACTATAGTATGCCAAGAATGTTGGAGGGAAATAATTTTTGTTTTTAAATTATTAAGTGTGATATGGCTGTATGCATGCAAATAGACTGATCTAGCAGGCAGATAGAAATTTGAGTTTGAATTATCAAGTCTGAACATCAAAACTAGAGATATACATTTGTTTAAACAGAGCATGTTGGAATGATAGGAATATGAGAGATTCTATAGGAGAGTGAAGAGAGAAATAAGCCAGAGAAAAAAGAGAACAAATGTGCAGAGTTGGCACTAAAGAATAGACTCAATTAGGTGCACTTAAGGGAAATATCATAGAAGGCAAGAGAGTAAGACAGTTACTTAAGTTGCGATTAAAAAGATATTGTTATATGACTTTCTGAAGTCATTTTATGATCCTTGTTTAGTATTTACATGCTATTTCCCTGTCTGTGTTACTATTTAAAATTTCTGTAGAGAACATTAACTAAGTATATTTGATAGAATTTCTCCAATGATTTTGAGCACGATATCTGTTCACATACGGGTATTTAAAAACATCCTTTGAACAAAGAGAAACCCCACCAACTGGGAGAACATTTTTGCACCCAACACTAATGATAAAGGACTGATCACAAAAATCTGCAAAGAGCTGATGAGACTCAGCAACAACAAAGAAAATAATCCAGTCAAAAAATGGGCAGAAGAGCTAAAAAGAAACTTCTCTGAAGAGGAAATGCAAATGGCCAACAGACATATGAAAAAATGTTCAACATCACTTGTAATCAGGGAAATGCAAATCAAAACTACCATGAGATACCATCTCACACCAGTGAGAATGGCACATATTAAAAAAACTAGCAACAACAAATGTTGGCGAGGATGTGGAGAAAAAGGAACTCTTGTGCACTGTTGGTGGGAGTGCAAACTGGTCCAACCACTATGGAGAGCTGTGTGGAGATTTCTGGACCTACTAAACATAGAGCTTCCATATGATCCAGCAATTCCACTCCTAGGTATTTACCCAAAGGACACAGAAACATCAATTCCAAAGAGCACCTGCACTCCTATGTTTATAGCAGCACTGTTTACAATAGCTAAGCTTTGGAAACAACCCAAATGCCCAAAAATAGATGACTGGATCAAGAAGATGTGGTACATATATACCATGGAATATTACTCAGCATTCAAAAAAGATAAACACATGCAATTTGCAGCAACATGGATGGCACTGGAAGGGATCATGCTCAGCGAAATAAGCCAAAAAGAAAAAGAAAAATACCGGATGGTCTCACTCATAGCAGGAATCTAGAAAACTTAAATAAGGGACCAGGAAAATGAATATAAGAAAGTGAAAATCAAAATCAACAAAAAACTATGAACCAGAGACACTTTTTGGGGGGTGGGGGGCGGGAGGGGAAGGATTGGGGTCAGAATGGGGCGTTTGCAATTGTATGGGGGAATATAAAAATAAAATTTAATATTAAAAATAAATAAATAAATAAATAAATAAATAAAATAAAAAAAAAATAAAAACATCCTTTGAAATAGTGACACAGAATTTCTAGTTTGGAGTACAATATCAATGAATGGATGTATAAGATGGAACATTTAACATGCTCAATGGAGCAGAAATGTCCAATAAGGAATAAATAAGTTTATTAATTTTGGTGACATGAAAGATGGTAACTTCCTTGAACTACAAAATTTCATTGGAGTAATAAAAGACAGAATTTAAATTACAGAAGACCAATGAGTTAACTGAAACTTAGTAAATAATGGCATCAGGAAGAAATGAGTTGCAGAATCCATAATTTAAAGAAAAGCTAAAGTGATTATGGGAGAGATATATGAATCTTCACATAGGAATTTTACAACATAAGAGACATTTGAATTAGATATTCAGATATAAAGAGAATTGCAGCAAATATAAAGTCAATAAAGACAGAGTTTAAAAGATATTGAAATATTTCAGATAACAATACAAATTCTAGAAAGTAATGGAAATTATATTCTTAAGGAAACTGGCAGAGTTGATTGCCTTGACATAGAAACTCACTCATTAAAACTGAAGGAAAAATAATAGTACAGATTGTAATGCAGAGCATTCTCCTAAAAAATAGGGCAAATTCTTAACCATGGTGCACTTAATCAAATTTATTACCTAAGCAAAATATACATTTAATACATGTTCAGCCAAAGCTTATGGCATATGGTAATGTCACAAGTTAAAATTGGATAAGTAAGTGCTAAACTTTTAGATGGAAGCTTTAATTATTTTTTAACTGTTTAGTGCAAGAATCCATAGAAATTAACCATTTTAAGTCCAGATGCTCTGAGTTATAGCAGGAGATACTTAATAGTCTTTTCTGGTGGGGAGGGGGCAGGGGAATTAACTGCGAATGGTCCTAATTGCCTGTCAGCAGGGAGTAGAGGATATAAGGATAGGAATGAAAATGTAACTTTATTTTCAACCTCATTCTTTCCTCTGTTGACAGGTAAAGAAACTGTTGACAATTATTTTATTTCATTGGAAGCTGATTTGTCACTATTGATTCACATTAACCATCTACCATGTTTGAAGTCAAAGTCGTTTTAATCAAGAGCTCAGTTTTTTCCAACTTTCATATTCACTGTACAGTTGTATCTTTATTATATATAGCAAAGTTTTTGGAACCTTCAAAGTAATATATCCTTCAAACAAAATATTGTTAGTTCACATTGATTTAGTATAATAATGAGGTTAATAATGGTACCTAACTCAGAGAGATTGACATAAGTATTCAGTAATTGTGAAATGTCTTCTGCTTCTGGTCAATATTTAGAAACAGGGTTCATATACAGTCTCCCACATGAATCAAATAAAACATGGACAAAATAAATGTGATAGTCTTTGATTTTTTAAAAAGATATTGGGCACCTAGCACAAAGGAAAATTACTCCTGAGAAGCAGGAACAAATGTGATAAGCTCTAGAAAGACAACAACGGCACAGTAGCAGGGAATGGTTTCTAGTCCAGAACTAAGGGAAAAAAACCCAAAGGAAGAATTTGTCAATTAAGATGGATTTATACAATATAAACCCTAAATTATCCACTAACAAAATAAAGGTTACACTAATAAGTCAACAAAAGGAAGCATTATAAAATACCAAAAAATAAGATTAAGTTAA
The DNA here is from genome assembly GCF_014898055.3 of Talpa occidentalis. Classification (NCBI taxonomy): domain Eukaryota; kingdom Metazoa; phylum Chordata; class Mammalia; order Eulipotyphla; family Talpidae; genus Talpa; species Talpa occidentalis. The sequence continues at coordinate 14,257,892 of NW_023604861.1, forward strand.
AATTATATCAATAGTTATATTCACTGCAAAAGATTAACACCCTAACTATGCAGATTTTAAGAAGGAAAAAAATCTTACTATATGTTGCTTACTAGAAATGTTGAAATACATAGACATCAGTAAATTCAAACTAAAAGAATATAGAAGATATACCTAAATGATAGCTGAGTGTCAGACAAAAAACTATAAATAAAGAGTATTGTCAGGTATAAAGATGATCATTTTTTAATAATAGAGCTGTCAATTAATTAAGAATATATTATGATCCTGAACACTACGAACCTAGTAAAGAGCTTAAAAGTACTTGATGCAAAAGCTGATAGAATTTCAAGGAGAAGAAACATAATTTTATATTATAAGTTTCAAAACTCCTTTTGTAATAATTGATTAAAAATCAATGAAAATAGAATATAATACATGGAATTAACATGAAAAACATTATAAATCAGTAACATACTGATATTTATATGACACTCCCCCCACCTGAGTAAAATATTTATTATATTTCATTGATCATGGAACATTTATGTATGTAGAACAAATTCTGAACCATAAATCAACTCACAATTAATTTATAATGATTCAAGTTGTAAATTATGGTCAAACAATTATCTAAATGTAAGCTAAACAATTATGTTGTTTGATCATAATACAATTAAATTAAAACTAATGAAAGAAAATCCTCAGGGGGAAAAAGAACTCACAACTATGAGGAAAATTATCTATTTCAAATAATCCATCAAAATGATTGTTAAGTAAAATAAAGACTGCACCACATGAATTCATTTCTATGAAATATCTAGAAGCAAATCTTTAGAAATAGAAGTTGTTTATTGGCTGAGGTTAGTGAGAGAAATAATTAACAACTGTCTGTGAAGCCACTATTTCAGATAACCGCAATGTTCTGAAGTTAACTTGCATGATAATTGCACAATTCTGTAAATATGCAAAAATGTTGAATTGTATACTTAAAATGGGTAAATTTAAAGGTATATAAATTTTATTTTGATAGTTGCCTATAAAGGAAAACAAATGTATAGCCAAATAACTATTAAATAAATTGAGTTTATAACTTAAAAACATTGCCACTGTTATATGGAGATATGTTATATGGCTTTATCAGTGAATTTTATCAAAGATGTAAGGAAGAAATAATACTAATTCCATGCAACTTATACAGGAAATTGAGAGAGGATAACACTTCCCAATTCACCCCAGAATGTTAGGATTACCCTGATACCAAAGCCAAATAAAGATATTACTAGGAGTGGCGCAGTGGTTGAGCAGTGGTTGAGCTCTGGGCTGCGAAGCTGCCCGCAGCCTCTGCAGCGCCGGTTCGATTCCCGGCCACCAGGCGAGGGTCCCACATGGCGCGACAGACCTCTCCTGCCACCCGCTGCTCCCCTCAGCAGTGTACTTCGGTCCTTCTTCCTGTTCTGCTCCCCGTTCTGGCTCTGGTGAATTCTCTCACCCTCCCATGCTTCTGACTGTACCCAGTGCTTATATAAATAAATAAATAGATCTTTTAAAAAAAAAAGATATTACTAGGAAAGAAAAATATAATTAAATTTCTAACAAATACAGATGTAAAACCTCTAAAAATACAGCAAATAGAATTCCATAAAAAAGCATCATGAAAAAGTGAAGTTTGTGTCACAAATACAATATGAATTAGCATGCAAGAATCAATGTAAATGACCATATTAATAACATCATCAACAGAAGCAACAAAACAGAGACATTCTCAATGGAGACTGAGAAAACATTGCACAAAAATTCAATATTGGTTCAGCAAACTAAGAACAGATTTCACTAAGCCTGATGAAAGTCATGTACAAAAATCTATAGCTAGAATCATGCTTTTAAAACATAAATTTATTTTTTTATTGAAGTCATGTTGGTTTACTACACTATTTGTGTGTTAGGGCTATAGGTGTAAACCTCTTCAGATGTTTGTTCCCACAAGCTTAATGGTGAAAAATGTACGTTTCCCCTGAAGATTGGGGTCAAGTCAAGTATGTCTGCTCTTAACCACTTCCTCTCAAGCCTGTACTGCAGGTTGTTAACAAGTGCAATTAAATGAGAAAAATCAGAGGCACACAGATAGGAAAGAAAGAAGTCAAACCTATTGAAAATCTCATGGAATTTATAAAAAATATAAAAATAGAGAGCATGTTGCAATTAGTAAATAGGGATGCAGAAAGGGATAGGGTTACTGAGGGGCTGAAAGAAAAAACATTTTTCATATTAACTGTCATGACAGTTTCATGAACATGTACTTAAGTCAGCCTATAAAATAATATAATTTGAATGTGTTAATTTCAGCCTATCGCTGTCATCCTAAACCTATAGACTAAAATGTTTAGTTTATTTACAAAAAGACCATACATTCATAGGAAAATTATTCCCAATAATTTTTTTAAAGATTTTTATTTATTTATACAAGAACTGGGGTACAGGCCAGAGGCATGGGAGAGTGAAAGAATTCACCAGAGACAGAGTGGCGAACAGAACAGGTAGAATGACTGAAAACACTGCTGAGGGGAGCACTGGGCGAGGCAGGCGAGGTCTGCCACGCCATGTGGGTTTCTCCCTGGCCAGTCCGGAATAGAACCTGTGCTGCAGAGGCTGGGGACAGCTTCACAGTGCTGTGTTCAACCCGCTGTGCCACCACGGCAGCCCCACAACAAAATATTTTAAGAAGTAATTTTTTTTTTAAGATTTATTTATTTATTTATTTGTACAAGCACTGGGTGTAATCAGAAGTGAGGGACGGTGAGAGAATTCATCGGAGCCAGAGCGGAGAACAGAACAGGCAGATGGACCAAAGTACACTTCTGAGGGGAGCAGCGGGCACAGCAGGAGAGGTCTGCTGCGCCATGTGGGACCCTTGCCAGGGGCCAGGGATCGAACCGGCGCTGCAGAGGCTGCGGGCAGCTTCGCAGCCCAGCGCTCAACCGCTGTGTCACCAGGGGAGGCCCAAAAAATGAATATCTAAGAATGATTATTGATTTCCACAACTGAAAATTGCAGTGATGGATGTATTAATCAATGAACAGTGCAGTGAGACCAGAAATAGACTCACACAAATAGTCAACTGGTTTTTAACACAAGTTTAGGTGCAATTCAGTGAAAAAAGGACAGTCTTCAACTAACTATAGTGAACTTCCAATTGGAAGTTCATAGGAAAAACAAAATATAGCTCATAATGTTATAACATATTATATAACATACCTCGCACTTTATCCAAATAAATAAGACCCCAATGAGGAGGATAGATTTTCATGTATAATGTAAAGCTAGAAAAATTCTAGAAGGAAACATAAATTGCAAGAAGGAAAGTCTTTCTGAAGACTTTAAAAATACTGTTGTACCAACAGCCTGACCTGTAAAAAACAAATTTGATAAAATGGGATTCAGCACAATGAAAACTGCTCTTCAGAAAGAATGCCAAGAGAAAGCTAAGTCACAAAGAGGGAGAAAATATTTGCAAAGCATGTATCAGATGAAGAAATTTTGTGAATCAACCCACATATCTATTATAATATCTCAAGTTTGGGACAGAACTGAAAGGAACTGGATATCTCATATTCTGATGGTGTTAACTTAAAATGGTGCAGACATTTTAGAAACAGTGCAGCCATTTATTAAAAAGTTAAACATAAATGTACATAAAAAGTTAAACATAAGGGGGCCTCTCCTGTCTCACCCACTGCTCCCCACATCAGTATATTTTGGTACATTTGCCTGGTCTGCTCCCCACTCTTTCTCTGGTGGATCCTCTTACCACCCCCCATATCTCTGGCCTGCACCCCAGCTCTTGTATGCATAAATAAATTGTTCTTTAAAAAAAGAAAAGGAAAAAAAAATTATCATGGGCCTCCCTGGTGGCGCAGGTGGTTGAGCACCACAATGTAAAGCTGTGTGGGGCCGGGGGTGGGGGGGTGGGGGGGTGGGGGCTGGGGTGGTTTTCCATCGTGGCCAGCCAGGGAAATATCCACATGGCACAGCAGACCTCTCCTGCCTCGCCTGCTGCTCCCCTCAGCAGTGTATTTCAGTCAGTCTGCCTGTTCTGTTCCCTGCTTTGTCTCTGGTGGATTCTCTCACCCTCCTGCACATCTGACCTGTACCCCGGTTCTTGTATAAATAAATAAATCTTAAAAAAAAAAGGTTAAACATAGGATTCCTCAGTAGAGACAGGCTCTGTTAGCTTAGGAACCATGCCTTCCCAAGTTTATAAACAATGCATACCCATGTTCATAGACTATATATTCATATGTACACAAATTTGTGATCCTGTTGTGTCGTATGCCAAGTTTCCATTCCACTTGTATGAACTTTTCATTTCGTTACTTTGGTTCATTTGTGCTTGTATCACTACCATGAGTGCTAAGTACCTGAATTTCTTTTTTTCTTTTTTTTTTTTTTTGGGACCCTCGCCGGCGGCCGGGGATGGAACTGGCTCTCCAGAAGCTGGGCGCAGCCTCGCAACCCAGCGCTCAACCGCTGCGCCACCAGGGGAGGCCCAGTACCTAAATTTCTAAGTCCTGGCAAAATTAAGAAAATTAAGTTCTTACGCTTTCTAATATTTCTCTTGCAAATTTCTTTAGTTGTACCAGTTTATACTTGAGTATGAATTCGGCAAATAAATTTCAGAGAAATGTGGTGAATAATTTTTTGCACTGATTTGTAGATCAATTAGGAGGAATTTAAATCTCTTAAGTACTAAAATTTCTTAATTCCTTGCAAATTTTTCAGAATATTTCAGTCTTCTGGATTTTTTTATATTTATTTTTTAGTAAATATTCTTTTAGTTCTCTTTGGGACTATTTAGCATATGAATCTTGGGTGTTATTCATATCCATTTCTACACATCCATTTCAGTTCTACCATTCTTTTGGTTTTTTATTTTATGTCCCCCGATTAACATAATGTTGAATTTTATTCATTTGCTGGGCTTATTATTAACTGCTTCTTCCAGTAGAATGAAAACATTAAGGATGCAGATTTTGTTTGTTTTGATTACTGGTCTTCCCTGATGACTGAGAAGAGCTCATAGGAGGTGTTCAGTAAATATTTGCTGTGTTCCATGTTTTCTCCTTTAATCTGTAAATATGGCAAATTACTTCATTAGCAAATTTAATGTTAAGCCATGCTAACATTCTTGGAACAAGATTAACATGATTTAGTTTTTAATACTTTGCTAATTTTTTACGGCAACATATTACTTAAAAATATGGATGTGTTTCTCTTGGAAGTTGTAATTGTATTTATCTACTAAGATCTATCTCATATATTATTTTTGGCTACTATACAGTTTTTAGAATTTGCCTTTTTGGGGGTATATTTAAAATAATGTACAGGGCCTCCCCGGTGGCACAGCCATTGAGCGCTGGCCTGTGAAGCTGCCCATAACCTCTGCAGCACCGGTTCGATACCTGGTTGGCCAGCGAGCGTCCCACATGGCATGCAGACCTCTCCTGCCGCACCCACTGCTCCCCTCAGCAGTGTGTTTTGTCCAATCTGCCTGTTCTGCTCCCCGCTCTGTCTCTGGTGAATTTGCTCACCCTCCTGTGCTTCTGACTGTACCCAGTGCTTGTATAAATAAATAAATAAGTAAACAAACAAACAAATAAATAAATAAATCTTTAAAAAATAAAATAATGTGCAATATTTTTAGTAATTATTGATGGCTTATTTATTTTTTTGAGTAAGTTTTATAATTTTAAGGGAGAATTGTCTGTTGTTTTAATTCTGAGCATGTCCATTAGTCTTATATGCTATTGTTACAAAATCTTTTGAATTTTACTTGATGTTTATTGTTTTATTCGTGGAATTAAAATTCCATACAATTGACTTTCATACCAAAATATGTAAAATTGTGTTTGTTGTCTCCTCACTTTCTTCTTTCCTAGTTTATGTCTTACTGAGGTATAAAATGTACAAACTATTTTATAAACTCTGCAAATTTAAACCATCTCAATATTTTGCATGGAACATATATTTTCATGTTTCTTAGTTTTAAGTAGATAATTATATTGGTAAACCACTACTCACTGTAAGTCATAGTTTCACAGCACTTGGAAGGTAGTATCTTATGGCTTTATTGACGTTATTGTGCAAAAATGTTTTTTTGTATGTAATCGATCTCTTCTGATTAATTTTAATTTTTTTCTTTTTATTTTTGGGCCAAGAGGTTTTGTAGTTTCAGTCTGATTAACTGATTGCATTTGGATTTATTTTAATATACCCTCTCTTGGTGTAGGTTTTTTCTCCTTGAACCATTATTTTTTTCATATTCCTTAGTCATTAATTTCTGAATAGAATTTTTTCTCTTTCAACCTGAAATTAGTTTAGGCATATTTTGAATATATCTTATTATTGCGTTCATGATTAGTCCCCATGCACCTTTCTGAGTTCCGCTTTTTGTCATAACTTCCAATTATCTTTCTGTTTATTATTTCTTTATTTAGCTTTGTTTAAGCTGAATAAATGTTCTCCATTATATTTTTAATTTAATGAATATACATTAATATTAAGTTCTACTTGTTTATTGTTTTCAAATTTGAAAATTATTTCTTTCATAAACCAGATCTTTCCCTTTCATTTTGTTTTCAGATATATCTTGTAGTATTGTAAACATGTTTATATTACCTTCTTTTTTCAATAGAATTTTATACTATCATAAGTAATTAAAAGGTGATTCATCCTATTCTAAATAATTGTTAGTTGCCACACATGGATTACTGCTTCATTAATTTTAATTATTTTTTATTTTGTGATTATCTTCATTGGCAAATTTTCTTAGGTCGGTTTTCAGCCCATGCTGCCTGAGTTATGAGATCATTGTAGCATTTTGAGTTTTCTCCTCTGACACATAACAATGTTTTTTATGTTAATTGCTTAAGTTATATACTATGCAACATATACAGTTTAAAATTATAAATAGATGCAAAGTCCAGAGTCACAATTTTGCTATCTCCATGGATTTTTAATCTTTCTCCAAAGTCAAACACTATAAACAATGCTACTTTTCATAGAACTATATAAGTAGGAAGAAATTATTTGATTCTCCTTTTTAATGCCCCTAAAAAATTCTCAGTTCCAATTCAATAGCACAGTATTTATAGGACTTGTTTTATCTCTGATTGTCATGACTGTAAATACACAAGGCTTTACCATGACCAGATCCAGTGAGTCCCCTCCCAGTTCTGTTCCTGCTTTGGTTTTACATGCTTATGACATTTGATTTCTCATTCACAGTTTTCCCTTAACTTCTGGGAAACCAGAAAATCTTTCTCTTTGATGATATCCAGCATTTATTGCTATTTAATTAGAAAGAAAATAGCATAATCTTGGTCATCATTATGTCAATACTAGAAATTATAGCACTTTTAAATTTCTCAAAATTTCCCTTCTGCAAGATAATTTATATTTGAAGTGGCTATGGCATACCTCTGATGACATGTGGCTTCCTGTTTGTGCCATGTAGGCACTGGGGCACCAGCTATCCTAATAGGTTATTCATCTTTTGCATATATTTTGTATGTTTCCTAGCTATTTTTTTTTTCCAGGAATGAGACCTCAACATAATGCAACATTTGGTTAGACACTATTAATATACCAGCCTTAAAAGGTAATTTAGTGTAAAAATTCTTCCACCCATGCAAGATTCACATTGCATCTGCCTCTAGCAGGTGTGTGTTTTTCTCTTCCTCTTCCCCCAGGTGAGGGATTGGCCTAGATTTTTTTTTTTTCACTGGTGGTCTTTGTTATTCAAATATGTCAGTGAGCCAGATGGCATCCGAATAAATATATGAATCAGGTTCTGAAGCATGAACTAACCCATGCAGGGAGGAGCTCCTAACAGGCTCCACTAGATCAGCTTTCACTGTAGTTTTTCAGTTTATGCATCAGACCTATAAGAATTTGTCTCATGGGGCTCAAGTTTGCCTATTCATTATCAATTTCTATGGTGAAATTTCAAAATTTCCCTCCCCTGTAAATGATAAAAAGTATTTCAGTAAAATATTTCATTTTCTGTAATCTATTTGATATAGATTATCAGGTTTTAATGACTGTCACTGAAAGTGAGCAACAGATTAATGTCTTAAGACATTCCATGTCCTATATAACTTTTGGTACATTGGGTCCATTTTCAACCAATTCCAATCCAAGTCTATACATATTATTTATTGCATAGTCCTCTTTGTAGTTGTCTCTTCCTTTCAACAATAATTTGAGCATCATTAAGTTTATACTGCTGACAATGGTTTGGGGAAGCTTTCTATATGATTCCACCAGTGGTTTTCAGAAATGAAAAAATTACCTTCTCAAGTGTGTTTTTGTCCATAGTTTCTAGACATTGGTTCTAAATGTATCAAGAACATTTGGATTCTGCCTCCTACTTTCATTCTGTGCTGCAAATTTAGTGTTGTCTTGACCTTCTCTACAATGTTGCAAGTTTATTTTGACCACAAGGCAACTGACCCACTCTTTTATTTAACTAATTCATTGAAAAATGATAGGTTCAGGGCCTCCCTGGTGCCATAAGGGGTTAAGCACCGCACTATGAAGCAATCTGCAGCCTCTGCAGCACAAGTTCCATCTCTGGCCAGCCAGGGAGCAACCCACATGGCATAGCAAACCTCTCCTGTCTTGCCCGCTGCTCACCTCAGCAGTGTATTTCAGCCAGTCTGCCTGTTTTGTTCCCCTCTCTGTCTCTGGTGAATCCTCTCACTCCCTGCATCTCTGGCCTGTACCCCAGCTCTTCTATGCATAAATAAATAAATCTATAAAATAAAAAAAAATGATAGGATCATCTTGTAGTGGAGTCTGAATATACTAAAAGTACAAAATAAGTTAGTATTTAATGGACTCAAGGACACCATTATACATAAGACAATGAAATGTCACTACTTCTGTTTCCTCAAACTTTCTCTGTGATTTTACTGTCTTATGTAGATATCATCTCATCAAAGATGCCTGTCTTGCTTTCCTTAGAATGAGAGTCACAACCATCAAAGTCCTAATTTCCATTTGGGAGGTAAATTGGGTTTTTCCAAAGGTACAATCTTAATTGAGAGATTGGGAGACCATTTTATTTTACTGTATAGGTTTATAATGAATGACAAAAATCCTTAAAGTGCCTTGTTCCTCAGGAAAGACTGCAATGCATGTGAAATTTTCATTCAGGCAAGATGGAAATTAAAATGTTAAGCCCTATAGCTTTTAGACAATAAGTCAATGACATTTTAAGCTCACTCTCGGACAAGCATGGCTTTCAACTGATTGTTTAATTATGCACAATAGCAGATGTGACACCTATGTGTCTCAAAAATCAGACCCTATGTGGAAGATGTTTTAAAAATTTACTTTTAAAAACTAAAAATTCTTAGTTTGAGAGAGTATTTACATGGAAAGTTAACATTTTCACCATTATATAAAGTAGAAGTTTGTACTTCAGTGAGAGATAATTTAATCAGCCAGAAGATGCATTTTTTGAATTAAAAAAGTCTAGCTATTAGTGTCAATAACCCTGTTAAAGACATCATTACTACGAGTTAATATAACCTATTTAAATATAGTTTTAATTTTTATTTGAAATCTTCATGACAAAAGTTTTTGTCTTCAAAGATTAAAATAATCAAATTATGCTTCACTTGTAGTTTATTTTAAATCATTTCTGCTTTCTGAGATACAAATTTAATTGCTTTTTTCCCATACTGCATTTTAACTGTTGCAATATAACATCAAATTTAATATCACCATTTTATGCAATAAGTTTTGACAAACTAGTAATATATGTTGACTATTTGACTTAAAAATGAATGAACAAAAAAGAAAAATACTTTTTTTTCATAATTCAAGACACACTTACCGGGAACTATTTAATGAGTAAAGCAAAGTAAATCCACTCAAATATCCCACCTTATATTGAGAAAAATAAATGCATGAATGAAATAGGATGAAAATTAAAGTAAGAATAAAGAAAAGGGAGTGAAGGATTGCACCAATTATTGTCTCCATGCAGCTATAGACGGAACTGTTCTTAGACTTCCAAGTTACAAGTTACTCAGAGCAGAGGTCATAAAATTAGTTATCCTGCTAAATAAATAATGGTGTGGAATACATTAAATCCTATTCCTAGAGTTGAGTTAATATTATCTTAATGCTCAATTATTTGTGTTGAGTAAAAATTTATTTGTATATAGAAATACATCCAGTTATTAATATTCATTATATCTGAGTAGCAAAATGAAGCAAGTTCATGTTTTCTTACTCAAAAATTTATTATTTTGAGGGAAAACAAAAGCCCGCTTTTCCTCAGAAATATGTTGATATGTAATTCCATTAATTATACTTTCTTGGTAGACACATCTGCTAGAAATTCATGCTTTAATAAAGGAAATAACATATATAAACACTTCCCTGCAAAGTGAAGGGATAGTAACTGGATAATTAAGACTATTAAATGGATTATGTGTTGGAATTTTCATTATAATATTTATAACAATGCGCCTCCCCGGTGGCGCAGTGGTTGAGCGCTGGGTTGCGAAGCTGCCAGCAGCCTCTGCAGCGCCAGTTCGATCCCCGGCTGCTGGGCAAGGGCCCCACATGGCGCGCAGACCTCTCCTGCCGCCCGCTGCTCCCCTCAGCAGTGTACTTCGTCGTTCTGCCTGTTCTGTTTCCCTCTCTGGCACTGGTGAATTATCTCACCCTCCCGCGATTCTGACTGACCCAGTGCTTGTATAAAATAAATAAATAAATCTTAAAAAAAAAGTATATATATTTATAACAATGAAAAAATGAAAATAAAATTAGAATTTACTAAAAGAGGATTAAGCGAATAAATAAAATGTATGTATAAAATGGAAAATTGACCATCCATTAGAATAATTTTTAAATACTAAGTGTTGAGCAGCAAATTACAATACAATGTTAAGTTAAATTTTAAGGAAGTATAAATTGGGACAATATCATCACAGACCATTTTATGTTAGTGAATTAAGCATAATTTGATTTTTATTTATATTACAAATCCTCAATGTTTTTATGAAAAACAAAGGATCAAATAACCTAGATGATTTTCTGGCATTGAAAAGCAAATAGGGTCTCCCCTGGTGGCGCAGCGGTTGAGCACTGGGCTGCGAAGCTGCCTGCAGCCTCTGCAGTGCCAGTTTGAACCCCATTCACTGGTGAGGGTCCCACATGGACCTCTCCTGCAGCACCCATTGCTCACCTCAGCAGTGTGTTTCATCAGTCTGCCTGTTCTGCTCTCCACTCTGGCTTTGGCGAATTCTCTCACCCTCCCGTGCTTCTGACTGTACCCAGTGCTTGTATAAATAAATAAATAAATCTTAAAAAAAAAAGAAAAGAAAAGAAAATAGAGTTTTCTCCCCCCCATGCCATATATATATATATATATATATATATATATATATGTCTAATCATTTATTTGATTCACTACTGGCCATACTGTGTTACATGGAGTTAATACAGTATCTGTCCTTCTAATGGGAACATTTTATAGACAAATATGTTTCCATTAGCTCCTTATTTTACTTGACAATTCCTTTCTGTATAGCTATAATAAATACCTTGAACTAAGTATATTTGATATCCTATTATCAAGATTAGAGGAATTAACTATTTTCTCAAAACTTGTCGCAATTCTTTATCTCTCCTGTATTGAGAATGTACTTTTTAATGAAACTTTGACTTCTATTAAATATTATTCTTAGAATCTTTCTTTAAATTGTTGCTCTCTTGAACTTGCTTTAAATATTTCATAAACAAAAACTTCATGATTTTATCTGTTTTCAAAAAATGACATTTTTACTCTCTATAGCAAGAGACAGATAACTAATTCATAAGTTTCTTCTCCTTATAATTTCCAAGTTAGAATAAAATCTGTATTTTTAAAGATTTAGGTAAAATATTCAGTAAAATGGTTGAGATAGTGTGCACTATTAAGCATATTCATCTGCTAATTCTTCACAATTTTTTAGCTTTTATGATAAAATGGCCCAAGTTTGATCTCTTACTCTTCACGAGCAACCTATCTATTTTCCTTCCCACCATCAAGGCAATTTTTTCGTCAGATCCCACACTTAAGAATCCTTATTTTCACAATGTTCTAGAAACCCTCAACAATGTGCAATTTGCCTTTGAAATAAAACCTCTTAAAATCCTGTGGATATTAGATGTGGAATCTAGAGCTTTTTCTTTGATTTTCTGGATATCATGTCTAATCTCTCTTGTGATGGTAAATGCATCTGCAGTGTGCAAGGCAGTTTTAATTCTTGAGTATTCAGCAGTCAATAACAGATTTCCTTGGTGCTTATATTGAGAGAGATGTGAAAGAGAGAGAGAGAGAGTCAGAGAGAGTGAGAGAGAGAGAGAGAGAGAGAGAGAGAAGGTAATGAGTAATAATATGTCTGTGCCAGAGGGAGAGTGTATCTTGTAAATGGTTGTTAGCATTAAAAATTTAATAGAGTCATATGAAGAAAATACCTGAGGTGATGAGGGAGATTCTGCCTTATAAACAGTTGTTGGAGAAACCTCTTTAAATGGAGATATTTGAATTGAGATTCAAAGGATGATCAGGATGATTGTGTCATCAAATAGGAATGAGTATTTGTTCTTGTATTACTGTCAATAACAATAATAGCACCAACATCAGCACTTCAAAAAATTTTGCATTTAATACATAGTTAGGCAATTTCATGAGTATACAATGAAGTCCAGAAAGTTTACTTCTCAAAACCATGCAGTAGGTAAAAATGTTACAGTTACACCTGTGTGAGGGGGGAGGGGAACATAGAATGGACACCATTTTCGCTGCCTCCACTTACATGCAGCTGCCTTAGATCAGGTCCCAGTATGTCATGAACTAGACATCCTGAGATGTGGAGTTACTGGGAACCAGGGGTGTAACTGAGCTGCCAGGTGGACTGTATAACATGCAAGACAGACTGGCTGTTCTCTTATTCCTGCAGCCCTTACATATACCCTGGTATTGCTTCTTAGGCGGATGGACAGTAACTGACCATTTATTGGCTATTTAATCCTCTTGCGCTCACTTGCGCATGTGCATGCATTCTCTCTTCCTCTCGCTCTCTGTCCTCTCCACCCTCCTCTAGTTCCCCTGGTAAATAAAAAAAGAAAAAAATGTCCAAATTTCTCTCTGTATGCCTGCTTTTGGATCTTGTTGGGTGACAACACAAACCCAGGTCACCTCATTTCCACTGTGGGAGCCCTGTAACAAAAAAAAAAAAAAGACATATTTGATAAAATGAGCACAGATCTATTTGTGGTGTAAACTCAAACTCAAAATTGGTTATTGTCAACCATGGGTAGAAATTAGAATTACCTAGAGAGCTTAAAATATGCCAATACCCTTGTCTGTCCCAGAAAAGAGAATCAGAACCTCTCTAAGTGGGTAAACAGTAAATTATAAAAATCTCCCAAGTAATTAGAATCCCCAGTCAATAATAAAAAAAAAAAACTGCTTCTGTTTTATTTATAATACTCTGGGATTATATTTAAATTAATATAAAATATATTAATCTAAGCTCACATAAAAAACACAGCATGAGGAATATTAAAATTGGTAAAGTTAATGATCTTATTCATCCTGACTATTTATTGAACATGATCTAACTTCCAGTTTCTGGTGGAGTCTGGGAAAAGATGCATAAAACCTGGTTTTTGTCCTGATATTTTCACCATTTTAATAGTAACTCTTGCTCATAAGAATGAATTAATGTTTCAATATCAAATATTATAGCTGACAGTGTTTTGGTTGTAGATATAAAAACTACTTTCTCTACCATTAAATACTTTTGAAAATGAAACCTGTAATTTATTTATACTTGTCTATGCAATTGCTTGAAATATTGAAGTCCTTGATGACACTGTCTTCATCAAAAATCTGATATAATTTTATATTTTGCCCTATTACAAGAATATCCTTGAAAACTGAGTCATTCTAAGGGATAACTTTGAAGCTTATGGGAAGTTTTACTCCCTTAAGTGTATTAATCCCTATATTGACTTAGTGTTTTTATTAAGAGAAACCAGAAAACACACACCTTTGGGGGATATATTTCCCCTAATCCTACTTTAATCCCCACAGATGCTGTTTTCCCGGATACTTATATCTAGTTTCAAATATTATTGATTTTGTCAACCTTCCCCTTTGGGTTTCAAGTCATCATTTATTTTCTCTGTTTGCTGCTTTCAACTTAACACCTTCCTGTCATAAGTGACGGCACTGATCAGAAGGAAATATTCTCCCTGCAATCAGAGTACAAAAAATGAATTTGATTTTTTTAAAGATTTATTGTTTATTTATACATACAAGAACTGGGGTGTAGGCCAGAGGTACGGAGGGTGGAGGGTGAGAGGATTCACCAGAGACAGAGTGGGCAACAGAACAGGGAGATCTAGAGATCTACCAAAATACACTGCTAAGGGGAGCAGGGGGTGAGACAGGAGAGGTCTGCTGTGCCATGTGGGTAGCTCCCTGGCCAAGGAGAGATTATCCAATCACATTTTAATTGGATCATTTTGGTGGCAGTAACAGAAATTAATCTCATACTCTCATAGAAACAGAAAACAAGTACCAAATGAAGTTTTAAAAATCAAAAGCATGGAAAAACAGATATTCATTTGGACTTCAAGAGAAACAACATGGAGTCTTTTCTCAATAGGTTCAATTCTGTTATGGTCTGGTTTTGGTTTCTTTATATCATCTTTCCTATAATGGTTTTGTTTTCTCACTTGTCTCATTCTGTGTTTCTCTTTGTAAGAGAGTTGATAAGGTTTCATTTTACATCTTCAGCCTCTAGAAACCAATTGCCTTCTAGCTCTATCTGCCCAAACATTGGTGAAGGAACTTCTTGATCTAACTTGTGTAAGGAGACAAGACTTAGAGAATTATGATGGTTTTGTTATTGTAGGGGATTATTCTAGAGAACAATCTAGAGGCAAACCATATATGTATTTTTGCCTGAGATAATTAAGGTCTATGCATATGTCATCATTCCCTCCTTAATAGCACCCTTTACACTCTCCAAAATATCAATAAAATGTAGGGTGACCTAACATATTTTCCTTATTCTTAGGGAGAAAAAATTCATAAAAAGTGTCATGCTAGGTAGATATCCACTAGGATAACAATGCTACAAGTAATTCTTAAGCACCGACTGTAGTCTATGCTTAAGAATTCCTCTATACTACTTTTTTCCCCTCTCAATTGGGTTGAACAACCTGTATTTTTACGTTGCAGAAGCTTTTAATTAACATCCTCACCTTATCCTACTTTGCATATCACATAACGCTTTGCAGGGTATTGAAAAAGTCAAATGTCGAGGAGTATCAGAGTCCCTACCTTGATTAATGAAGAGTACCAGATTCCATAGAGCTTTCTTAGTCTAACATCTTGTCATTCCTTAAGATAAGTTGGGACTGAAAATTCAATTATCTGACACAAATCTTGCTGCAGTTTATTGGGCTAAGACTAAGGATAAAATAAATAAGGGATATAAAATTCCCACAAAAATTATTTGCTAAAGTGAGGGTGGATTAAGTAAAGCAAGACATTATTGGCAAAGCATCATTTTTAAAAGCATTATGAAGACAGACATGATCTAGACTTCTTGAAATTTGAGTGGGCTAGCTCCAACTATGCTTCAACTACCAACCTAATTTCCTACCCTTTTATAATTGCAGTTCTTTTTCTTGTAAAGGATACAATAGTTATACTTCTTAGTGTCTGAGTGGCAGAAATGTGCAGTCACGCAATGGAAGAGCTCTTGAAAAGGGTCAGGTAACTGCAGTTTATTTAACAATTCTGATGGCTGAAAATGAACCAATGGAAGGCATACAGGGAAATAGCTAGTGGACAGATCAGGTTTCTTGCAAGAATGAACCTACATTGCAGGTGCTCAAGGCTAACTTCAAATGTGTCTAAAGAGTAATTGGATAACAAGCAGTAATTATAGATTAAAATTGCTGCTATCATTCTGCATCATGAACATGTCAGCAAGTAAAATACATAAAAGAACAAAAGTATAACACAGGCAGCAAATAGACAGCCTTTAACCCAAGGTACAGCTCCTGGGAGAATTTTTCTAGCAGGGTATAAGAATACATTTAAAGTTAACAAACTAAAATCCTATGGGAGGTTTATATAATTATGTGAGAAAGACTGGGCATCAGTCAAAAGTTACTAGTTGTTTATGTTGTGTCTAGGCCTCGTGAACCACTGCCTTAGATAAAAATGTTCTTTGAACTCCCAATTACTAATAAAATAATCCATTTGTAGTAGATTACAAAGATACGACAAATCCATATTTTTACATCCTCCTTTGCATTGAGTATTTGCAGCTCCTCTATTCCAGAGGTGGATTCAGTTTCCAAATCTTTCAAATACCTTTTGGTTAATGAAACATTGAACTCTGTAATATAAGCAGAGACTTGACATTCTTTATGTGTTGAGCTGTTCTCTGTTCCATTGAATTTGGAAACCTGAGACCACCATCTGTGCCAGCAATGACTAATAAGCTGAAAGATGAGATGAAATGGAAAATCAACTTCCCAAGATGACAACGTATAATCCTAGACATATGAATGAGTCCATTGTATGTGGAATGATTGAGTCTACAAATAGCAGAATGTTGAACTGAATCATTACTATTGTCTTCATAGAAATTGTTGAATAGCAAAAGTTAACTTATAAATCACTTTGTATTAAATTATTAATGGACCGTAGTACTTTGCATTATGGTATGGTTTTATTCTTTTCAATTTAACTATTATTTGTGTATCTGAAATTTCACTTCAATGTATCTTATAGTTATCTTCAGATGATACCATGTATGTGTACATGGGTTGATTAATTAAATGCTAAAGCTTAATCAATACTCTTGTATACACTTTTAGGTGCTGTTAAAATAGATCTAAGAACCAGCAGGATAATTTACAGTTTAGTCCATTGTCTGAATTCCATAGCACATAACAGATTAATCAGTTCCGAAGTGGGACTTAAGAAAATGGTTGTCTATAAGAGCTTGTTCTTGTCATTGTAGTGTCAGGAAATAGGTGATCTTTAAGCAGAATATTTTGTTAATGCCATGAAGCCTTTGGATCAAGTTTTCATATCATTATCTTTGCTCCTTTTCTTTTTACAAATTTAAATACAAGTAAGAGTCTCAGGGGACTGAATATGTATAAACCATAAAGCAAGTTACAATACTGTATCAAATGTTTTCTTGAAATATGAATTTTTAGTAAAATATGTGAATGCCCCATGATAAAGTTTTGAGGAACAATAGTGAGAAGACTGTTTTTTACCACCAATAATCTTGTCACATATCAAGGGAGTGGACCCAGGGCTTCAGTCCATTTCCACCCTCCAACCACAAAGCTGGTAGCATACCAGCTGCAGTACACTGCTCCATTTACCGGAATCACAGGGATGGACCTAGTGGCCCTGGTCGCAAGCCCAGGACAGGACATTTGACCTCTCTGGTCAAGACTGAAAAGAGGAATCCACAGACACTGGTAAGGGCAGGCAAGGAGTAGGTGTTTGTTGATTAGTGAAAAACAGGAAGAGAGGCTTTTGGGGAGACCTCTCTAGGCATGAGAAACTCCTTGAGATGTCAGGCTAGGATTCTATATAGGTCTTGAGACCAAAGAATTAGACTTTATTGGCTGAGAAAGCAAGTGGAGTCAACAATAGTGTGGTCCATTTATTGTTGTTAATTGTAAGCATCAGTCAGCTGCAACTGGGTGGTTGTGCAGAGCTAGTGGCCATCTCATGGACAAAAGTTCTCATCAGGGCTTAGTGCCTACAGTTCCAGTTGAACTGGTCTGGTTTCAGTGTCTATATCTCCTCTCTTCTGCAATAGCCAACTTGGTAAGGTATAAAGAGATAGCACAGGAATGTACAGACTGGGGAAAATTAGTAACAAAAAAATTGGGTCAAGGAAATTTATGGCAATAGTTGCCTGGGCCTAGAATCATCAGGTTTGTTTAACTTCTTGTGTGCCAGCCCTTCAAATAAGCAAACTTCAGTCCTTGAGTCCTGTCCTGTTCTGTCCTTGTCCCAGGACACTTTCTGTCTCAAACTTGAGATCTCAATGACAGAAAAATGATTGTCAAAGGGGAATGACCTTGAAACCATATACATTTTTGATCAGTGGATAATATGCTAAGCCATTGTAAACCATAAGATTTATGGGCTCAGAAGACTACTACAACCTGATGTGAAGTTATTTATATAATTTTTAAAAATCTCATTCAGTGTTGTTTATCAGTGTTATTTCATTAAATTGAAAAAAAATGATTCAGAAAAGATTAGTCTTTTTCTGTAGAATAGGAAGCTAGAACAACCATACAGGGAAATATCAAGCATGTCCATGCTTTTATTCAAAGGGGGAGGGGAGTGCCTTGGCCTAAGAACAAATTCCTTTATGCTACAGTGGCAGATGTGTGGAAAACCTGGATATGAATGCGTGAGGCTGCCATGGCCAGATGTCATAAAACAGCACACTATTCTTAACACTGCTAGTTTCCATATCATGCTGAAATAGCTCAGATGGTAATCTGACTTCCCGTGAAGCATGTACACAGTGAGATACTGTACTCTCCAGATGGGTGAGCATCCAGGGTTTTGGGTAGTGTTATTTACTATTTAAATTAATAAATTTTCTGATAATAAGTTATTTTTTTTTAAATCTAGTGTTATTTATATGAGAAAATACCAACTTGATAGGTTTATTCCTCATTGTAAATATACTTTGACATTCTGATTTTATTTAGTTGCCTGTGACTCTGATTGTGCTCAGTCACCTCCTGAGAGATGAGTAAATGTTGAGTTTGCAATCACCTTCTGTTTCAACTCCATATGCTTGCCATCTTGAGCTGTACTGAATCCCCACAGTAATTCCACACTGAGGAGACATGATTGTGTTTCTGCCTCTTATTCTAAGCATCATTTCCATATTCTGCTTTCGTTTCTTCTTTTCCATTATTGTATAGATAAATAAGTTAATGCCATTCTTGAATTTGAAGAAAGAATTTTATTAATTACTGCAGAAAGCCTCTGGCTATCTACTTGGAGTGTCTCTCTGCATCAGTAGATTTTTGGCTGTATTTTGAATGCTTCACATGTTGTTCTGACTAATAGACACAATAAGGACTAACACGTTATTAAGTATTAAATAAGTCAGAACTATCAAGAGTTTATCATGAATACCTCATTTAAAATTTGCAAACTGATCTATATAGACAGGTAAATCCCCTGGAACTTTTAAGAGGATGAAGTGCTAGAATTCTAATACTGGCTTCAGGGGAGAGGGAAGTAGCTTATGCCTGATACTTTTGGTTTTCTCTAAGAGTTGCTTTCACAACATGTTTACCAAGATTCTGTATCCAATGCAGCAAGTGGTTGTATCTCCTGGGAGACATTCTCAGTATAAGAAATGTTAAATTTATCAGGATGTTGCATCTTCGTTCCCCTGAGAAGCAGCAGTCACAGAGCTAGAAGTCTACTTAAAATAAGAAATAGCTTTAGGGAAACCTTCAGGGAAAGGTGATCTTTGGGGGCAAAACAATTTTGTTGTTAAAGTTGATTTTTACCTTTGTTCTAATTTAAGACATGAGCTTCTAAAAATGCAGCTGGAAATGTACCAAAACCTTTAGTGTAGCTTCACTTTATTTTGTTTAATAATCAAAGCTCCTGTCTCTTTTAATTCAATCTTGAAAAATTAATCTTACAATTAATTTTACTGCTAATTATAAAATTATTTTTATTCAAAATATTTAAGTATTAAATTGAAGCAAATTAAAACAGCAGACACTGGCATGTCAGTAGTGAAGAAATAAGCACCTTTTTTTACTATCCATATACGTTTATAATTCTATAAGTGCCATGTGCTCTATTGGGATATCCAAGAGAGCATAGTAAAGTCATGGGGATTCATAGGGTGCTGCTATACTTCATAGGGTATAAAAATCTTTGGTTCTGATGTCAATTAGGTAATTCCAAACCCTAGATTTCATTTTTTTTTTTTGCTTGTGTGACCTTTAATAATTAACCTCCCCTCATAATTTTCATTTTCCTTACATAAGATTTTTAGATAATACATACCCTCACAATGCAGTAACTTTAGCTTCCCTACAAAATTCAACACATTTTCTAATCAACGTTATGTTACTATTCGTTAATCAGTTGCCAATCAACAAGTTCATTTCAAAAACATGTCATTATTGCCAAGAAAGATTAAGAGAAAACATATACACATAGCTTGAGCCTCACTAATTTCATCACATAAAATATTCTTAGGATTTATTATACTTCTAAAATCTCATTTAGTTGTAATCACTTATATTAATAAATCATTAGTTGTGCTGTAGAATATGGCCACAACTTACTAGTCATATAGAATATCAAATAGTAGAATTCTCTTAGAATGTGCTGTTAATCAGCAAAGATATATGAAACATAAAAGAAGTTTAACAAAGTAGGTACAGAAAATTTCAGTGAGACTTAATAGGAATTGTCAAAGAATAATTTGAAGATGAGGAAATAACCAAGCATATAATAGAAGAAAGACCAAGAATATTT
This sequence comes from Talpa occidentalis, assembly GCF_014898055.3. NCBI lineage: Eukaryota > Metazoa > Chordata > Mammalia > Eulipotyphla > Talpidae > Talpa > Talpa occidentalis. Next base: position 14,278,530 of record NW_023604861.1, read on the forward strand.
GGAAAATTTATAAAAAGAATACAAGGAGGACATAAACAGATTATTTCTGCATGAATAAGAGTAATTTTGTTACCTGTATTGATTCTTAGAAGTTAATATCAATAATTTTAAATTTAGAGGGAAATATTTTGTATTTTGATTTAATTATATTATGATTTCATTATATTAATATTAACTAATATTAATATGATTTTGAAAACCACTTATTTCAAACATTAAATATCCACAAACCTTTTATGGAAATTAGAAAGATTAAAGAAACGAGGTCACAAAATTTACATAATTTGCAGTTATGATTGTTTACCAAAATATTAACTAAAATCACCTGGAGAACTGATGGTGAATAGTTTGATGACCAAAATTCATACCATGGCTTTTCCATACACCCACATTAAAACTTAGTGTATTAATGATGAAATCTCATGTTTCATAATGGCAGTATTATCCAAAAATTTAGGAAAAGCCTAAGACATTCCAGACCCAAGTAATGTAAGCTTAAGAAGGTTTTAGGAACTAATAAAGTCAATATGAATTATGTTTCTGCAGTAATAAGGTCAATATTTCAAATCTTCCAACTACCCTCAAGTTCACTTTGCTAGAAAATATGAAAACAAAAGATAGAAAACAATGGAGAAGGGAGAGGCTGGGTAGGAGGCGGAACATCAATTGTGCAAGGAATATAAACTTTGTTTTGAAATACCATTAGGCAGTATGACTACAAATGATGATTAACTGATTTGAAAATTTATTCTTAAAAGGTGTTATTTCAAGTAAGGGAATATAAGTCCAATTTGTGGGCTCAGATATGATCTGTGCATTATATACCATAGCTAGTCAAAAAAGAAGAATGTAAAAGCTATAAAGGATTAATAGTTTGGTAATACTTATTTCTACTTTTTTCATTTTTTTGAAATATCCTGAGCAGTAATGACTCACAAAAACCAATATTAAATGACGATTTACTGGGTTCTATGTTATGTAAGAAACACCTTACATGTTATATATAAACCTCACAATTATATAAGATAGTTATTATTAATCTTCATTTATAGATGAGAATGTCATTTAAAAATGTTAAATTATTTCCATTATTAGCATATTATATCAAACCTAAATTTGTGTGACACATGAACTACTTTTTTTTCAAAAATTATTTATTTATTCATACAAGATCTGGGGTACAGGCCAGAGGTGTGGGGGGTGAAAGGTTCACCAGAGACAGAGTGGGGAACACAACAGGCAGACTGACTGACTGAAATACACTGCTGAGGGGAGCAGCAGGCAAGTCAGGAGAGGTCTGCTGCACCATGTGGGTAGCTCAGGGGAGGTCTGCAGTGCCATGTGGGTAGCTCCCTGGCCAAGGATCAAACTTGTGCTGCAGTGGCTGCAGATAGCTTCATAGGTTGCATCTTAACCCCTTGCACCATCAGGGAGGCCCCACATGAACTATTTTTTTAAAAACCTACTGTACTTTTATTAAAAGGAGATAAAAGTATTAAATAACACAAAATCTTGCAGCAATACTGTATAGGATGGTAACTAATGAGTTATGTGGAGTCTAGATTCCCTTTTAGAAAGATATTGTGAGAAATAAAAACAGTGAGAAATAAAAACAGTGAGGGCAGTGGTAACCAATATGAAGTTAAATTTAAGAGGAGATAGATAAATGGAGCTGTTATTGTTGGAGTTATTGCTTATTTACTGTTGGATGGGAATCCCCTGACATTACCCCAATCATCAGTATAAGGTAGAAATAGCCTTAAATAACCTCACAGAATGACACTCAGCTAAAACTTTGTGAACTGCAAGGACTTTTGAATGACTTAGGTTGCTGCAGTACAAGTTCAGAGAATTTTTGTTCGCTATTTGTGTATAACAGTATATGGTGAAGGTACTCCATTTCAATTTATGTTGTATATAGTTTATATTGGTAATAGAAAATCCTTTAATTTGCTTTTTTAAAAAAGTCAGCATTTTTATTGAGGTAGCATTGGTTTACAACTCTACATATGATTTAAAGGTAAAGGCTCACGCCTCTTTTGATGTGTATTATCAATCACATACCAGTAATCTCCCACTGTAGTCCAATGGGCCTCTCACCCCTTTACTCCCCACATCTCCCCCCATCCTTGGTAACTTCTGTTGTGCAGTCAGGTCTCTAGGGTTGGTTTTAGTTCAGTTATGTCTGTTCCGAGTTTTGTTTTGTTATAGTCCATACACAACTGAAATCATTCAGTACTTGTCTTTCTTCTGTTGACATATTTTCTTAGCATAATCCCCTCCAGTTCTGCTACTCTTGTTGCAAATGACAAAAGCTCATCTCTTTTTATAGCCGTGTAGTATTCCATTGTGTATATGTACATATATTTTATCCACTCATCTGTCCTTGGATACTTAGGTTGTTTCTATTACTTGACTATTATAAATGAATGCAAGAATGTATCTATCCCTTTGTATTAGTAGTTTTATGTTAATTGGGTGGATACTTAGGCATGGAATTGCTATATCATAGGATATATCTATATTTAATATTTTCACATTTTTTTCTAGGCTTTTTAATGAGGACCATTTTCAGTGTCTGGGGTTACATCTCATTGTGGTTTTGATTTGCATTTCCCTGATGATAAGTCATGATGAGTACTTTCATGTGCCTGTTGCCAATCTGCATGTCTCCTTTGCAGAAGTGTCTATTTAGCTCTTCTGCATATTTTTGATTGGGTATTTGTTTTGTTTTTCTTGAGTTGTATGAGCTCCTTGTAGATTATGAAAGTTATCTCTTCTCAGATGTATTGTGGCAAATAGTTTCTCTCATTTAATAAGGTGTCTTCATTTTAATGATACTTTGTTTGCTGTGCAGAAGCACTTTAGTTTGATATAGTACCATTTATTTATTTTTTGCTTTCATTTCCCCTACCATTGTTATCAAATCCCAAAGACATGTTTACTTGCTTTTTGGGGAACAGTGCCTTATAAATGTGAAGCCCATCTGGTTAATTCCTTTTTTAAGGTGGTTGTTTCTGTTGATTTTCTGACTGGTTGTTTTCTCCATTGAGGTAAGTGGGGTGTTGGAGTTCCCTACTACCATTATGCTGCTGCCCACATCTGTTTTTAGGTTTGTTAGCATTTGCTTAATATATATGTAATGTCTCTTTGTGTGGTGCATATAAATTGATGAGTTATATCTTCCTAACATATTGCTTCTTTGTCAGTATATAATGCCTGTTCCTGACTCTTGCTACCTATTTTATCTGGAAATCTATTTTATCTGTTTTATATATATATATATATATATATATAAAACAGATATATATATATCTGTCTGTCCCTGCCTCCCTCAGCATACCATTTTCCCATTGCATTGCATTCCAACCTTTTACTTTTGAGGCCACATTCATGTTTGTAATTTAGATGGCTCTTCTGGAGAAAATAGACTTGAATTTTGTTTTGTGATTGAACCAGCACTCTGTGCCTTCTAATTGATGAGTTGATGCCATTTACATTAAGAGTGATTATTGATATATGAGGTCTTGATAATGCAAATTGGTCTATTTACTTGAACATATTTTTTGGTAGATTTTCTTCTCATTGACTGAGATAGTGGAACTTTGGTCATTTTTGTTTTGTGGGGGAAGGTTAAGTCTTTGAATTTATTCTAATAATTTTGAACTCTCTACCTGATATATTTAGTCTTCCATGTCTTTGTGTTGGATTCTGGAGAGATATGTTTTCCTTGTGATGTCATATTTTCTTGAGATCTCAAGTCCCTTGTTTTTTATATATATATATATATATATATATATATATATATATTTATATTTATATATTTATATATATTTATATATATATGGTTAATTATGGTTAATTTGAGTATCCTTATATTAAAAATATCTGTATTAGTGGCTTAGATATTTGAACTACTTTTACTTTTCTTACAGGCAACATTGTGGTTTGGTTATATTTTATTTTGGCCTTTTAAGACTTCTGTAGATTTTGTTATTGTCAAGTCAGCAGGGTGGTGGATGGCCCTACAGGTTTCTGTTTACTGGCGAGAATGTGCTGTTGGTACGGGCCAGGGTAGGGGGAGGATTGTCTCATGTTTGTGGCACCATTGATGTTACTCCTCTCTGTGATTCTAGATCTGAGTCAACTATTTGGAGGCTAAATAGCAAATATCTATGTAAGCTGGTTAAAGAACAAATTAAGAAGGAAATATAAAAGTATTGTGAACTGAATAGATATGAAAAAGACATTCTCAAATCATGACCTCAGCTCCCATATTAAGACACTAGATAAACAAGACCAAATCACAAAGTAAACAGAAGAAACTGAATTAAAATTATCAAAGCAGAACTGAATTGTGACATAAAAATATAATTAGAGAAAAGAAGCAAACTGTTTCCTAGAGATTAATGAATTTTATAAATCTGAAACCTGAATAATTAGAAAATAATAGAGAAAAGACAGATTGACATTTTTAGGGCATTCAACTTTTCTTTGGAAATTCCCGAATATCTATAGAGCTCTCCAATTTGCAAGAGTAACTTTTAGATGTGAAACAAGGGAAAGAGAACTCAGGCATCTCAATATTCAGTATGATTACGTCCTCTTAATACCCCAAATTTAGAATGATGTACTTTTCCCCCAACATCAGCACCTTGGGTCTCCCTTGGAAAGTGAGCTCATTTAGTGAGGTATTTAGAAATCAAAACTCAGAGTTTTAGTACTCACTGGCTACAGACACAGCTAAAAATATGCTTTATACACATATGTATATATGTATGAGCATAGTGAGTGATGTCTGTAGTATTTCTCTAAATTTTTAATTAAGTAATTCAGAGTGTTTCCTTGCCTCCCTCATCTCACACTGTTAGAACACTGCCTCTCAGCAATATCAGGCAGTCACTCATTTGCTAGTTCTATAACACTCAGTTAAAGCATTGCTGAACCACTACCACTAGATGCAGCACACCTAATGTGATTCCAAGATTTATTTCAGTTGTATTTATGTTTACTCTTATAGTATGTAATCAAATGTTTGTACTGAGTTCCAGCTTGTATTAGTATGTCTTTTCTCTGCTGTAAAATTGTTTTATTCACATCATACAAGGAGGTTCATGATTCTGTTTGTTTTTAAAATATAACTTTATATCTGATGATTTCTATTCAAAATAAATCCAGATAACCCTCACTTATATTTTTGACATGGTACCATTATAGACAGGTGCATATATGTTATTATTTTCAAACATCTGTTATGTAGATGATATTAACAAGGTCAAATGTGACAAAAATAAATAAAACTTTCTAAGGTCAGTGTGTGGTTCTGTGAATCATACAAATGCTGCCTTGATAATTTTGAAAAGTTTGAACCAACCTGTGCTTATTTGAATGATTTGGATCTCCCTGATCTAGCTAGGTATTTTTAAAATATCAACTTGAAGATAAGTTAACTTGAAAATTTGTTACTCTTTGAGATTAGCACAAATTTTAGGATAAGGATGTTTTTACATGCACAAAATTGATTTTTTTGCAATATTTTGATGTGTAAATTAAGACAAAGTGCTTCCTTATAGCTGAATAAGAACAGATGCATGTGATGAATATAACAAAAACAGAAGCAGATGGCATACCACATGTATAACATCTTAATTCATCCTTTTTTATGTTACGCAATTACCATAGCAAGTATACTATATTTAGCTGGTTTTTCTTAGAATCTGCCGGTTCCCTAAAGAAGCAAAATGACCTTTTAAAATGTACCACACACATATACACATACACAGTTTTGTTGCAATTGTTGTTGAGTATACTCTTTCTCAATTGAAAACACAAACAATACACCCACATTATATGTTTCACTGCATGAGGCAGTGTAGGTACTAAGCTTTTACTAAACTAAGCAAAGTAAATTTTATGGGGAAAATTTTTTTCTATTACAAGCAGAAAAAAAAAAAATTATCATTTCCAAAGTGAACATATGTGTATACCCCTTTGTTTTTCTATGATCTTCTTTCATGAACATCCTTTTAAAGTATTAATTTTATCATATATTCCATGACAGAACACTTTGTTATATTCACATGGGGAGTGAATTTTGGTGCAAGATAATTTTTACTTTGGATATGAAGAATTAGGCAATTATTTGAAATATATAGATAGCTGAAATCCTCTCAGGCTATAGAAGATCAAGAAGGATTTAGTCTTGGATTAAACAGATTGATAAATCGACTAAATAATTTCTTAAGTCTCCATTTGATTATTATTGTGTGATTACAGACTTAAATCAATGTTTATGACAAGGCTGAGTAATTTGAATTGTCAGATCCTTTTTTCTTCCATAAACATTGTGTCAGTTTCTTCAAGTTCTTTCATTGTTTACTGTTGAGAAGTATAAGCATATGGATTATTTTGTAATATAGTCAAAAATCAATAGTTTCTGACACAATACAAAGTTTATGGTGTCTTGGAACACTAAAATTAGTTTCAACTTTTTGTCAAATTTTTTGTCACCTAATTGACTAAGCCACAGTCTCACATTTAAGTCATGAAGCAAAAGTTATAAAATTAACCTGCCTGTGTTCAAACATAAAACATAAATATGTGCAGTGGTCTCTGGATTATAGTCTCACTAGAATAAATCTTGTAAGACAATACTGAACACTACTCACTCTGTGTGTCTTTTTATAGATACATGTATATGACCTCATTCATTTTTCTTCTTTATAAAAGTAGGTGTGTGTATATATACTATAGTATATATACAAAAAACCCAAAAAAGTATAGAGGAATATATCGGTAGTGAACATAGAAGAAAACATTTAGGGCCTTCCTGGTGGTACAAGGGGTTAAACACAGCACTGTGAAGATATCTGTAACCTCTGCAGCACGAGTTTGATCCCCTGGCCATCCAGGGAGCTACCCACATAGCGAAGCAGACCTCTTCTTTCTCACCTGCTGCTCCCCTCAGCAATGTATTTCAGTCAGTTTGCCTGTTCTGTTCCCCACTCTGTCTCTGGTGAATCCTCTCACCCCCCCTCCACACCTCTGGCTTGTTCCCCAGTTCTTGTATGAATAAATAAATAAATAAATAAATCTTTTTTAAGAAAAGAAAACATTTAATACAAAATAGTTATTACAGCCCTGTAAATATTATGGGTGTGGCTCCTAAAAACTATAAAAGATTAGTAAGAGAAGTATTTTATATAGGTACAATGTGATTGCAATTATGAAATAGTGTGTGTTTTAAGGCAAGCCTTTCTTCAACTAATATTAGGAATTTCTTTTTATGATAAACATTGAGGCGTAAAGCTGATGAGCCAGATTAAAAAGTAATCAAGTTGATAATTAAATTATCAGCCTAATATTACTTCCTATGGTAGGAGTACTTTTTAAATGCTCATTGCATAATGTTTATAGCTTTCCTACTACGGTAACACTTGCAATTACAGATAAGGTATGTAAACATACTTGTACTCTAGTAAAGTCTTTAACCAGAGAATAATGTTGTGCTAATATCATTTTTAAGAGGGGTATCATTAATTTGGTATTCATTTTAAGGTATAATAGTGATTAATTAGCGATGACAACTTGGTATATGAAACATAATTATAAACTCATCCAGCAAGCCAGTCTTTTTCATGTATGTATAATCTTTCTTAAATAAAAATATAATGTCTCAAATGGTGTGGAATATAACTAAGATAACACAGGCATATCATACATACTCATAGAAATACACACAAACAACTAAACTGGCAATATTCTTTGTGGTTAAAGAATTCAAGTTTAAAAGGATATAGAATATAATCATGCTTCTAGAAATACATTTTAAGATAAAATGCTATGCCACATGTGCCTTCTGCGCTCATGGCAGAACTAGAGATTAATCAGCACAAAATAGATTTCTCGAGATATAAAAAGTAGGTATTTGAATAAATGATTTAATTATAGAAATTCAAATCAAATTATATTTTGTTTTGAGAACTCACTGGTATCAAGGATTATGCTGATGCTTAGGTATATATTATATAATTAAATGGGGGGAATTTAGGTAGAGTTAGGGATGCAAATATGCACAAAAATGAGAAAGAAAATAATGAGAGTCATTTACGCATCAAATATTTATTGATCCCTTCTAGGTGCAAGGCACTGAGCTCCATACTATGTACATTATGGTTAGATTCAGAGATAATCAAAACTGAAACCTGTCACTGGAAGGAATTTTGTAAATAACAAAAATAAGGAACAAGTGAAGTGCTTTGGGAAAACAGTACAGTTAAAGATTGCAAGGAGTCAAAGAGAAGTAAGTAAGCAAGGAAACCTATGTTACGATGAGAACATTCCTCTACCTCTTTGAGAATGAAAGATAATGGTAGGTGCTAATACAGATGAAGGAGAAACAGGGGTCTCCCTGGTGATACAGGGGTTAAAGTCTCAGGACTATTAAGCTATCACCGGCCACTGCAGCATGAGTTTGATACCCTGCCAGGGAGCTGACCCACATGGTGAAGCAGACCTTTCCTGACTCGCCTGCTGCTCCCCTTAGCAGTGATTTCAGTAGATCTGCTTGTTCTGTTCCCCACCCTGTCTCTGGTGAATCCTCTCACCCCCTGCACCTCTGGCCTGTACCCTAGTTCTGTATGCATAAAAAATAAATCTTAAAAAAAAAGTTGTAGAAATGGGAATGCATGCAAAAGAAAATATGGAAATCAAGATACTGAGTTTAAAAAGTATCAAGTTTATACAAGCATGTGTGTTTTATATTTTATATTATTATCAATCTTTTTTAGTCTAAAACTTTTCCAAAATTCAAAAATCTAGTTGGAATTAATACAGTAAAGAGTGAGTAAAAGTTCGGATTTGGTTCCTATAATGAACGGATGCTCTATTTTCCACCAAGTGTTAGTCATTCTTCACTGGTTTAACCATCTACCAGAGGGGTTTCTACTTCACACAGCTGTGTGGAGTCACAGCCTCATTACGACAAGGACTCTGGGCTTGGTTTAGTCTCTAATGTCACTCTCTTAAAATCCTTGACAAGGGTCCTGCAATTCCATTTTGCACTGGGACCTGTATATTGAGTAACTGTTCCTGACAGCACACCAAACTCTTGCAGGGAAGCATAGAGCCTCTTCTCCTTTGAGCAGGTCCTGATTATCTTGGACACTTCCCATAATGACATTTCCCTTGAGGGACAGTCTCACAGATCATTAGTCTGAATCACGGCAGTGAAAGTCAGGCTAAGAGCTGATTGATTTCTTTTATGGTTCAGTATTCTGAGAGTCCTGAGGATTCGCTTGTCCATTGATTGGGAAGCTAAGAGGATGTGACTTAGATCTGGAGCTTGTGCAGCTTTCTTGAGGTCATGATGAAAAACCCATCTGAGATGCAGACCAGCTCAAGGAGAATGGACTTGATGAGGACTTGCACCATTCCTGATGTGTCATGTGAGGTCCTAGAACCTGTGGAGTTTGAAGTCTGCCAATTTCTTTTTCATTTCAAATTGAAACATGAGTTAGCTCAGCTAAGTTTGATTGCATTTCTGTGATTCATAAAGCAGAAAGAATTCTTATGAAAATGCATTTAACACAAAGATGATAGAGCAAAAGATTTTTATATATTAATTTCTAACAAAATCGCTTATATAACTAATAATGCGGTAAAGGATAGAATTGGAAATTTAGCACTGAACTTAATGCAGTACATACACATGTCAATTCTCCATGATGTGTGGGTGTGTTGATTCTCCATGATGTGCGTGTGTGTGTGTGTCTTCATATATGTCTTTATATATGTTTGGATCTGCTGTTTGTTGTCTGCTCTATTCCATGCTCTAATTCAAATTCTAATGTTAATGATATTCTCTTGTAACTTTAGTTTAATATCAATGAGGCAAATTTTCTCAATCTCATTTTCAGCCCTTCTGTGTCTTTTCCTTATACATTTCAAGCTCCTGAAAAGAAACTTTGGAATTTGTTATCAGGATTTTTTTAATTAACAATTCAATTTGGAAAGAATAGATATCTTTTTTTTAAAGATTTATTTTTATTTATGCATGAAAGAGCAGGGGTGCAGGCCAGAGATGCGGGGGGTGAGAGGATCCACCAGAGACAGAGTGGGGAACAGAATAGGCAGACTGACTAAAATACACTGCAGAGGCAAGACAGGAGAGGTCTGCTTTGCCATGTGGTTTTCTCTCTGGCCGGCCGGGGATCAAACTCGTGCTGCAGAGGCTGTGGATTGCTTCATAGTGCAGTGCTTAACCTCTTGTGCCACCAGGGAGGCCCAAGAATAGATGTCTTTTTAAGATAGTGAGTTTCTTTTTAATCCTTCAATGTTGTATCTCCTTTGATTTTAAAATCTTTCAATAAATTCTATTTCTCTCCAAAATAATGTATTTATCATGTACAAAATTCATTCTTAAATATCTGGAATGTTTTTGGTGTCTAGTGTAAAATGTATGTATTTGTAAGAAAAAATGTCATAAGCAATTTTCTCAACAAGACATTGTATTACCAGTGCACGGAAGTTCATGGATTTATGTGTGAGCCTATGGCCACCAACCATGCAGAACCCTTCTATTAATGTTAATAATTTATAAATTCTTTTCTGTTATGTATGTGGACAATTTTATTACTGAGGAGAAGGCATGCAAGAATTATTATGTTTTTTAAGAACATAAAACTGATTATAAAACCAGCTTCATGTTCCTATCCTAAATAGGTAGTAAAAAAATATATCATGGCCATTCCTGTGGTTGACACACCTTTTCTGTAGTTGCACAAAGTCTGTGAAGTTTATATGTTTTCCAGAAAAGAGAGGAGTCCCAGGTCCCTAGTTAATTATCAATATCATCTTTATTGTCCCAGTCTAAATAGGAACTTGACATTTCCTGCTTTGAGACACAGTGTTTCAAGAACTGCCAAACCTCAAAAGTGCTGATCCTGGAACTATCCCAGTCTCCCCCAAAATACCGTATAGTCCCTCCCTGGAAAATCACTCCTTTCTCATGATGCATCAGGGAGCAAGGTGAATGCTTCCCACACCCTGACATATTTTTGTGTCTTTTGGAATCTACAATCTCTCCCCTTTGCCATCCTCAAGACCCTGTATTTTCTGGTCTGTGTGTCCTCCTGCATATCGTTTTAGCATGATCTTGCTAATCACTTATATTTTATAGAATAATAAAAAGCTGCTCCTTTCAAATAACTTCTATTTTTACCTAAGGAATATAGTGCTGCAGGGGAGGAGAAAGCCGAGAGGAAACTTACTGCTTGTAAATCAGATGAGTTTATTAGAAGATAAATTCATATTTTAAATTCATGTGGGATTTGCTGCAGTGAGATTTGTTGGCAGGGGTGCAGGGGGAGTGAAATATGAACAACCCATATCTCTGATTGCCCAGATCTGTGTTCAAGTTCACACTACCTGTGACACTGAGCTAAATGGTTAAATTGGTTTTAGACCTTAAAGTACAAGAGAGGGAAAAAAAAAAAACTTATCTAACTTGCCCTTTGAGGTTTATTTTCATAGATAGCAGAGTGAGGAACATACCAGCAAATGACCCAGAGTGAGAAAATAGAACTAACCTTGAACTGAGTTCCAAGGGCTCTGAAGACAGAATTCCGAGGAGTGGAGAGGCTACCCCAGAGAAAGATACCCACCGAGAGAAATTCACAACTCCTGTTAGCTGATGAGAAGTCTCGTCTTACTTCCTCATGTATGAACTGCCCTATAACAAGTCCATAAACTTCAGCCAAGTCCACATTTCTTTGCCCCTAACTCCTTTGTTCTTAACCCTGGTCCCTGAAACCTATAAAACCAGATGTCCTTCGATTTGAGTTTCTCTCCCTCATCCCTGCCAATCAATTCATGATAAGATGATTTCTCAAAATCTTGATGTCACAATCTGATCTATGCCTTTGGGGTGCATAGTTAGTGTTACTATACTGCTGCATGTTTTCTGATGGCTACTCTAACAGATTACCACCAACTTTGTAGTATGAATTGTATTATCTTCTTTTTTCTAGAGGTCAAAAATCCAAAATCAGCCTCCTTGGGCTAAAGTCAAAGTGGCAGCAGAGTCAGTTCCTTTCTGGATCAGCTTTTAGAAGCTGTGTGCATTTTTGACATGTTTACTTCTCCATATTTTACCATTACTCCAACCTTTTGCTTATGGTATCAGAGATCTTTTAACTCACTTGGATCTCCTGGATCCCTCATATGAGGACCCAGTGACTCCATCAAGACTACCCAGATAATTCAGATTAATGTCCCCATGTAAGATCTTTAATATGATCCCATCTACGAATTCACTTTTGCCATATACGGCAACTTTCACATGTCCTGTGAGACACGGTTCTTTGCAATGGATCATTATTTGATTTGTCACATTTGACTATTTAACAACAACATTTGCATGTCCTGTGAGAAAATCAATCAGAAGAATTTTGATATTTTTATAGATTATCTCACTGTTGATGAAAGTAACTTGCTCCAGTACATGACTAGTAATCATATTCTTCTATTTTCCCTATAGCTGATAATTTTCTAAATCAGTTTTTTTTTCTTAAATATTCACTGAATTCATCCCTTAATTTAATTTTCATTTAAGCTTTTTTTTTTCATTTTTGTTTCATCTCTTACTCATGTCCCACAGCAGTTTTTTAGTCTTCCAGCAGACTTACTGTCTGCCAGTCATTTAACCACAGAATCTCCTGTGATTTTTCTTTAAAAAAAGAAAAAAAAAGATTTATTTTATTTATTTATGCATAGAAGAGCTGGGGTGCAGGCCAGAGGTGAGGGGGCATGAGAGATTTCACCAGAGGCAGAGTGGGGAGTAGAACAGGTAGATTGAGATACATGGCTGAGGGGAGCAGTGGGCAAGACAGGAGAGGTCTGCTGTGCCATGTGGGTCAGCTCTCTGGCCAGGGATCCAACTCGTGACTGGTGATAGCTTCATACTGTTGAGACTTAACTTCTTGCACCAATAGGGAGGTCCCTGTGTGATTTTTTTCTAAACCATAATTTGATTGTCACCCCTCTCCCCTATAGAAAATCTTAAGATCTGATGCTGAATTGTGCAATAGCTTCCTGTTGTTTATGGGATAACAGCTAAATGCCTGAAATTGGTTGGCAAGTCGTTGCCTGGAATGGATAGGCTACCATAGTAGTTACTAGATAGAAGTGTGATTAAACATCAGGTTCCCCACCAGACTGAACGCTCCACAACACAGACATCATGCCTCTTTTTGATTACTGTTGAAATTCAGGGTCTGACACAGTATGGGGCAAATACATGCTCAATTTGTTAGATAAAGGATAAAGAGCTTTTAAAATCTCATCATTCTCTTTTACACAGATGTACACACACAAGTCCAAAAAATCATGTTGTATTAGACAAACTTTAACTTGCTTTGCATCACATTTGTTGCAAAGCATCATTATTTTTCTGGTTCCTTATTTACTGGAGGTTTCCAGCAATTTCAATTTGAAATGTCACTTTCAAATTAAAACTTAAATAAGGGCCTCCCCTGGTGGCACAGGTGGTTAAGTGCTGCACTGTGAACCTGTCCCCAGCCTCTGTAGCGCCAGTTCGATCTCGGCTGGCTGGTGAGGGTCCCACATGGTGAAGCAGACCTCTCCTATCTTGCCCGCTGCTCCTCTCAGCAGTGTATTTCGTCAGTCTGCCTGTTCTGTTCCCTGCTCTGTCTCTGGTGAATCCTCTCACTCTCCTGCCCATCTGGCCTGTACCCTGGTTCTTGTATAAATAAATAAATAAATAAATCTTAAAAAAAACTTAAATAAAATGATTAATATTTCAAAAATACATATCCGTTGTCTTCATATAATTCTGTGCCATTTGCTGGTAACCCTCTGTCCTGTTGAATGAATAAACAATTATGTTTTGAATCTACAGACAAAAAATTAAATATTGCTGACCTACTCTGTGTGTGTGTGTGTGTGTATGCATGCATGTGTATATGCATAGTACTTAGGGACTCATGGTCAAGGGGCTCAAATAGTTTCCAGAGAATTAAGTGTAGAACTTTGATCTTTGAATTAGGTTTCCACTGCCATTTACAATTCCCACAAATTTAATGGTTTTAAATAATGCAAATTTTATCTCATAATTCCATAGATCAGATGCACATCTGGATTGGCATAACTGGTGGCTGTGCCAGGGATTTCACAAAGCTGTAGTCAGGTGCCAGCTGGCTGTGCTCTAATCGAAGTGCTCTTGAGAGAATCTGTCCCCAAGCTCCCCCCCAAGGACCTTGACCAGATTCAGTTGCTTGCAGTTATAGGGCTGAGGCTCCACTTCCAGCTGGGGATGAGATTTTAAGCAAAAGGCTGCTGCTGTTCTCCTCATGCTTCTGTGTGGCCCTTCACAGGCTGCAGCTTCCCCTTCTTTGCCGTCTCTCCTGACTTCTGTGGTTGCATCTTGAACAGACTCTGTTTCCTGTTGTGCTTTTCAGAGGCATGTGTGACTGGAGTCGGCCTATGTAGGCAGTCTGAAATCATCTCCTTATTTTATTGTAGCTGATCAATGACCTTAATTCCATCTGCAAAGTCATTTCCCAAAAGTACCTAGATTAATGGTTGATTGAACAACAAAGGCAAAGCAAACCTGGGTGGGGAGGTATCGTTAATATTCTGCCTGCACAGTACTGAAGAGGGAGAAAGACACTCTAGACCAGTATTAGAGAGAAGCATCAAGATATCTTTGATATCAGGATACTGTCTGGAAAATCAGGCAGGTACTAGAGGCTACAGAAAGAATGAGAGTTTGGTCAGACATGAGATTTTAAAAGTTCCTTCTGAATTTCGTCTATTTTAAGCTAGGTTTATTTTTGTTTCTCTCCTTTGTTCCCTCTTGGGAATTAAGAGTAAGCTAGTTTAAACTAAACTGCTCCCTGTGTTATCTTTGCACACTAATAAAATATAGAAGAGCTGAAGACACAGTATTCCCTCCAGCTGCAGGCTGGAGGGAAGCAGGAAGCCAGGTGGCCTCAGTGTGTGTTGTGGGTTAGAGGAAGACAGCAGATTGTGTGCCTGCGGCCTGGGAACCAAGTGAAAGCTTCACTGGCAGACTAGTCTTGAAAAAAATTGTTTCAGACTAGGAGTAATAATTTGTGTTTAAGATTTAATTACCTCAGAACAAAAAATTTAAAGTTGTCGTATCAGTTCTTTAGTATTTTTTGATACTCACTATTTCATATTCCAATTCATTTCCTTTCCAGTCCATAGTATAGGTGACCCAAGGAAGATGTAGTCTGTTGGATTTTTATAAAGATAAATGGATTTAGATGGTAATAGTGTACATTATTTTAAAATCTTTCTGTAATTGGTATTCATATTTAAAAAGACTATAAATATCCTTTAGTTTCTTTTTACTTTTAAATTTCTATTTTTTCACACATATTTATTACAATAAACACCAAAATAAATAAATATCACTTTGAATTAATAATGAAATGCCTGCTGAAAAAATTACCTTTTGTATTATGGATAGCATCTGGTACTATTTTTGCTCTCTTTCCACTGCCTTTTATATTTTATTCTTTCATTCAATGGGAAGTATACCTGGAGGCACTAAAATTTGCCACATGCTGCAATATAAAAATGAATGAGGTAGTCCTAGGCTTTGATAAGATCAGTCCATTGTGAAAAGACAGGCCAAAAAAAAAGAAAAGAAAGGAAGAATTCAATTCCCTGAGTAGTATAGAAAATGTTACAAATGGGGAAGTTTCTAAAAGTCAGCATGAAAAGATAAGGAGTGTTGCAAAATGTGTAGTAACCACCCAGTAGTTGGACTGGCTTGTGGAGAAGGTTTACTTTATAGATCACCCCTCGAAGGGTGATTTAATCTATATATTTTTGAAGTTGAATTTTGACACATTCTGTTTGGAGAGATTCATCAAATACTTCATTCCTGCAACAATAAAGTAGGTTTGCACTGGAAGTGGAAGAAGGGAGTACTGCATATAGGTTATTTATCCAGCTCATCAGGAACATCCACAGTTCAAGGATGCCTTTTATTTTTTTGTGTCTATTATTTTTTTTTTCTCCTAATAGGGTAGCCAAAAGATAGCAGCTATAAGTAACACTGCCCTATTGCTTGTCTTTATACATTCTTCCAAATAAAATGAGTAAAAGCAGTGATTGCTGTGCAACATGGATCCACATCATTCCTGTGATGATGCAGCCACGTATGTGATCAAAATTCATGTTTTCATGAAGCTCCCCTGGTCTCCCCACCCCTTGCAGTCATATTGTTTCTCTTCCATTAAAGAAACTCCAGAACAGCCACTACAACTATGGAAGAACGTGTATTTCCAGTCCTAGGTAAAATGACCCTGACTTAGTTACTGGTGAGGATACCTTGTTTAGATTTATGCTCATACACAGTGGTAAAATGTCAATTCCGTTATCTATTATTTTACTCTTTTATTACATGGGGTGGGAGGAAATGCAGCAAAGTACTACAAGGAAAATCACACTTTTAAAATAATCCTAAAAACTGCTTCTAGTAACTGGATTGATTTTAACCACAATGTTGTCTGGGTCATTCTCCAGCCACTTGTAAGGCTCACGGTAATTTAATAACTCACATCAGAACATAATATATGCAGGTCTGTATGTAAATATTCATGTATGTATGTTTCTATTTCTAACTACAACAATTTCAAATTCTTTTTGTGTTTTCAGTAATTTTCCAGGAGTCTTTTTCAATTCTTTAATGATAAAATATTTTCTAACATCATTAATTCTGTTTAAACCTTGTTTGAATTTACTAAAGAAAATCTCATAATATAAAGTAACTACAAAACCATGAAAAAGAATCCTAAAAACAAAAAACAAACAAACAAAAAATACTAGTTATAGTTTACACACAAAATGAAGATCGTAGAAAATATTCTGGTACAATTTTGTAAGAGCTCTATAATTAATACATGTACATGATTATAAAATGTATTCATTATTTTACCTTCCCTTTCACTGCATGATTATATTTATAACACCAATTTTAAAAATCATAAATCAAATTAGAAAATTCCCTACCTGGGGCAAAATCATGAAATATCAAGGAGAGTTTAATTCATTAACATGCTTTTGAAATATGTACCTATTTTCAAACATCAAGTTTGACCAATTGTTCATATTAAGCTTTTTGAATAAGATAGTTCTGAGTAATGTTACTTTAAGAACTCCTAAGTTAAACACTTCATAATTTATGATGCAAATTCTATAATTTAAATAATACTATCACTATGTCAAATGAAGGCTTCCATCTTGAATTGAAGGGAATTTTATCATAAGAAATACAAAATGAAGACACATCTCAAATATAAATTGAAACAAACTAGTATCAATTTAAATGAATAAGTGTGATTATTTTCTATGGAAGACATAAGGCAGAAGTGAATTTATGTTATTGCTTTGAGTTTAGTGACAGTGTGAAAAAAGAGTGACATTTTTGAAGTTTTATATTTCCTTTAAATTAGCTCACAATGTTTATTCAGATGGTTGATTTTAAAGATAGTACATATTCAGAGTTACAAAATTGTTACTTATATTCTCAATTTTTACTAGTAAAAAATAACTTTTGAGCCATTTGGGAACAAGTTAAAATAAATACATACTATTTTTCTCTTTGTCACACTATGGCAATAAGATCTGAAAAGAAATGGATATTTGAGTATATTATATTTGGGAACCTGAAACAAAAACCAGAATTTATGCAAAATATGAAGTGGTCTGAAAGAAAATTACCTGACTTTCTACCCTGTTCTGTGTTGAACATGTGATCAAAGGCATTTTTCACCTGTTTGGATACAGAGTAGGCCATGCCTATGTCTCCATTTGGATCTTGAAACAAAAAGCAGATGTCTTTCTACAGCACAATTTTGATAATCTGGTAGATGAGACAAGCAAACTCCAATTTTGCTGGACTTTTCCATTCCTTCTTGTGTGAGTAATAGTTACTAGGGTACACACGCACACACACACACACACACAATGTAGAATGTCATGCTAGCCTTTAGAAGTCCAGAAAGCAAACTAATAGTATTTGAGGAAGAGAAATGATAATAATAAATCAGGGAAAAATGCCATGTTACATGGAAAGAAAAATGCCAGTAACATGGTGAAAACAGAAAGCACAAATAGAATGAATTGAACAGCTTATAGCATTTAGAACAAAAATATCATAATTTTTTTTATTATTAAAGTAAATAAATATAATTAGAGGAACACTAACCAATTCAGGAAAATCCAGTCCATGTTAAAGTTAGTGGACATAGAGCAATTACTAGAAATTAAATGCCAGACACTGGTAGTCAAATAAGAACTTCTGAAACACTTGAGAGTGCTTGAGTCCTGTTTTTCTCATGAAGTAGTAAAGATTTCCCTATAAATCTTCAATTAATTTATTCAGAATAATTTACATACTTAAAATAAATTACAAAGGTTAATAATGTAGAAAAATTTAAGATACAAAGAGAAATAATCACAGAATAAATTTTCCTTGAAACATGAAGGAATCATATCTTCCACCTCAAATTCTGATACCAGAGAAAGTTATCAATTAATCTTTGTGCTACTCTTCTCAAAAAAAGATCTGTATTCTACAAAATTGACTGTATTTATCTTCTCATTGCCTGTTAATTTTTTATGATTAGTTTTTATCTTTTTAAACCATGGATGCCGAGAATTAGTGCTAGTTCATATGTGGTACCATATCAACATTGGTCTGCACAGTACCCTATTTATTTGTTAGTTCTATCTTATTTCCATTTACTACAACAATTCCTTGCTTGTGCCATAAAGTCTTCATCCTAGGGGCTTCCCTGGTGGCGCAAGAGGTTAAGACGCAACCTATGAAGTTGTCTGCAGCCACTGCAGCACAAATTGGATGCCTGGCTGGCCAGGGAACTACCCACATGGCACAGCAGACCTCTTCTGACTCAACCTGTTGCTCCCCTCAGTAGTGTATTCCAGTAAATCCACCTGTTCTGCTCCCCAACCTATCCCTGGTGAATCCTCTCACCACCCCTCCACCACTCTGACCCGTACCCCAGTTCTTGTATGCCTAAATAAAAAACTCTTAAAAAAAAGACTTCATCCTTATGTATTGAGGTTTTTTTTTTTTTTTAAGATTTCTTTATTTAGGCATACTAGAACTAGATTGTAGGCCAGAGGTGCAGGGGGTAGTGATGAGAAGATTCACCAGAGAGTGAGTGGGGAGTAGAACAGGCAGTTCTACTGCCTAGGGGAGCAGTGGGCAAGACAGGACAGGTCTGCTGTGCCATGTGGGTAACTTCCCTGGCCGGGATCTAACACATGTTGCAGTGGCTGAGGATCGCTTGATAGTGCTGACACTTAAACCCTTGTACCACCAGGGAGGCGCCTAATGTATTTGATGGGAAGCTTTTGACTTGTGTGTGTGTCCTTATAAATACATAATTTTGTTTTATGATGATAGTCTTTAATATCCAAAATAAAATGGGGCATAGACTTTCTTCTCTTTCTAATTGTTTTCACTAGAAACCATGATTATGTTCCATTCATGTTTGCAACTTTTCAATTTGTATGTGGCTTCTACCTGCCATATTATGCAGTAATGTATATCTGCCAATGTTACTTCCTCATTCCAGTACTGATGAATATCTCCTTAGTTTTTATAACCACACATCCGGCAAATAGAAAGACTTTTAATAATGTTTTAATAATTTTGTAATTATCATAAATTTTATAATAATGAATTTATTATAATATTCCTTTAAATATTTGTGGATGTATTCATTGTGGATATTTACCTACGAGAAGGATTGATGGAATGTAGAACACATATATTTTAATTGTATGTATTGCCCCCATTATATTATCTGAATATTTTCACTAGTCTATACTCATTTCAACAATTAATGGGGATTGTGTACCCTATATGCTCACCAAAAAACTTACATTATGAAATATTACTTTTCACTATTCTGATGTGCATTAAAGCTTCTATCGTCTGTATTAAGCATTCTTTTACCTGACAAGGAGAAAAATTTGCATACACAACTATTCAAAAAATTGATGCTCTATGTGGATACTAAAACCTGTTAGAACTCATATGTTCTATTGAAAATATATGACAATTAAATCCATTTAAAATTGATTCAAAACATATGTAATGACTTATTGAGCACTAAAAACACATCAGATATTATTCTAAATGCCAGGGGAATAGCAATGATAACAACCAAACAAACAAAACAAATCAGAAACATACCATATACTTTAAAACAATATGCATTGTTCATGGATCATCTGATTAGCTTTTCCAACATTGGTTTAACTCACCCATTTGTCTGCATTTGGCTCTGGATCAAGTAAGCAACTGTGCTAAATTTATTTGGATTTCCCCCTCTCATATTTGGGGCTTGACTGGCTCTATGCTCATTTAGAACTCCTTGACTGGGACAAATGGATTTTTTTCTAAATGATATCCTGTTTTCTACTAGACACCTTACAAGAGAGGCAGGTACCCAAGAGAGGTAATAGAAATGGGAATAGCACTTGAAACATTGCCTGGAAAGTTGCACACCTCATTTCTGACACATTTTACTGAACTAAAGGAAATCACAGGAACAGACTGGATGCATGTGTGGAGAAACAGGTTTTTTTTTTTTTTTTTTTGTAAAAAGGAAGTTTCAAAGTCACAAAACAAAGAACATATAGGTTGAGTGAATTTTGGGATGCTTTTGCAATCAAGATATACACACTCACATTGTATATGTGTTGCTGACATCTGATATACACTGTGGGAGAACAGTAAGAAAGTGTTCAAAGGATAACAAAAACCCAAAGACAAAAAACTTGTGGTCTATTATAATACTTTAAGTTTTTATTTGGCCTAAAAAAGGAAAACCACTGGAGGGCTTTTAACAAAAGAGTGATGTTAATATGAACATAAGGAGGCAATTAAAAACTAATATCTGGAGTTCAAAGAAGAGGTATGGGGTTGATATATATGATCTATTTGATGCTGAGATATTTTTCTTCTTTCTAGATTTGACTAAGAAATTTTATCATAAATGGATCTGAATCTTGTCAAATGTCATCGCAGCATTTATTGATATGATCATATTTTGCATCTATGTTTATCAAGGTTATTGATATTTAGTTTTTTTTGGAATAAGTGTAATGTTGGGCTCATACATTGTGTTTGGAAAATTTCTTCTTCCAGATGACATGGCAATATGTGTACAGAAAATCTTTAAGACTACTCAAACTACCAGAAAGATCAGTATATTCTTGCAGGCACAGTTGTAGGCAAAATCAATATACAAATGCCTATTTTATTTATATTTGCAAATAGTGAACTGAAAGAGAAAGAAATCCCATTTTATTATCATCAAAAAATACTTGGGAATAAATCTAACAAAGGAGGTAGCAGACCTCATAAATGAAAACCATAAGACACTGTTAAATAAAATAGAGGAAACCAAAAGGAAATGGAAAAATATTCCATACTCATTTCATAAAGCAATATATAGCTTCAATACAATCTCTATCAAATTTTCAATGGAATTCTTGCAAGAAATACAGCAAACATTACAAAAATTTATACAGGACCACAAAGGATCCCAAATAGCAAAAGAACTCTTAACAAACATAAGAGGAATGAAGGTATCATGTCCCCAGACTTGAAACAAGACACATCTAAACAAGACATACATAGTACAAGAATGTAGTAATAAAAATAGTATAGTGTTGGGATAAAAATAGACACTCAGACCAATTGAACAGAATTGAGAGCACAGATATAAAGTCACATTTTTATGGACATTTACTATATGACTAAGAATTTAAGTGTCTACAAAAGAGAAAGGAAAGTCTTTTCAACAAATGGTGCTGGAAAAACTGGACAGCCATATGTTGGAAAATGAAGCTAGACAGTTCTTTCTTTCACACTGTACATAAAAAATTGACTCAAAATGGATTAAAGGTTTGATTGCAAGGTAGGAAACCATAAAATATAGGGGAAACATAGACAAAATGCTTCACAACCTTGGCTTCAGCAATGTCTTTGGATACTCAACTCAAATAACAAGGAAAACAAAAGAAAAGCAAGCAAATTAAACTAAAAAGCATCTGCACATTTAAATAAACTATCATTAAACAAAAATGACACCCTGCTGAACAGGAAGGATATTTGCACATAATATATCTGACATGGAACTAACATACAAGATCTACAAATAACACATATGACTCAACATAAGGAAAACAAATAATCCAATCAAAAAATAGGCAGAAGAGCTAAATAGACACACCTAAACAAGACATACATATGACCAACAGGCACACAAAAAAATGTTCAGCATTACCTACCATCAGAGAAATGCAAATCAAAACCATAATGAGATACCTCTTTACTCCAATGGGAAAAAACAAACAAACAAAAAAAACAAAAAAACACAACAAAACTTTTGGCAAGGTTGTGGAGAAAGAAGATCCCTCTAACAATGTTGATGGGAATGCAAACTGGTCTGGCCCCTGATGGAAAACAGTATGGAGGTTCCTCAACACATTGAAAAATAGATCTAACATATGAGCCAACAATTCCACTTCTAGCTAACAGAAAATACAAAATAACTAACTCAAAGGGAAACATGCACCCTTATGTTTATTGCCTCACTTTCTATAACTTGACAATACTGATGTGTTTTACTTTTAGAAGAAAGAAATATACATAAAATAATTAAATAAATGTATGCTATGGGCAAGAGACAATGTAGAACTTCCAAAAATACTGTCACTTAATTTCAACAAAAAAAGGTATATAATTGTGCTTTTTTCTGTATTTCTAGGAAGCTAACACAATTGGTCCAACTCTGAGAAATTCCAATTAACAAGACATCTGTTCAAAACACAGCAGAACAGCATACAATCTGTTTCAAATATTTTTGCATAATGTGGCTGACAGACAGTTTAATAAAGCAAACAATAAGGGGAATATGACTTGTACTTTATTGATAATTAAATACGAGTAGTTGATACTAGGAAGCAGAGGCAATTCAGAAAATCAATCATAAGTAAGTGGAGAATAAGAAATTAGAATTTCTAGAAAAAAATCATAAAAACAGCATTCTATTAATAACAAGATTCTTTTAATGCACAATTAGTGAATTTCAAAAATGAATTAATATAATTATTAAAAATTAATAAAGGCAGCTCTTCCACCTGTGTGTGGTTCTTTTTCTTTCTCCTTTTCCTAGTAAATCTGACCTTTTGGAATGTAAAAAAAATACTATAGGAAGAATACATATGATGTATACATATTAACTGCAAATACAAGATATTGTTTTCCAAAAGGAAATGTATTAACTTCTGCTGATCATATTTGGCATAATATATCTTCCTAGATTTGGATATTCTTTTACTTTGTTTTCCATGTAAAATCAATGCATGACCTTTTTACTTATAAAACATTTAAATGAGATATTTATAAATGAATTTTCATGGATTTTCTGAAATACTAAAGATTCTGGCAGCCCCAGCATTTCTTACTGCAAAAAGCGGCTCTGTTTTTTTTTTTTTTTTTTTTCTTTTTTCTATCTATAGATTTGTTGCTTTTAGAAGTTTCATGTAAATCTGTAAGGGTTTAGGAATTTCCTCTTCTTCCTTTTTGGATTCTTTGGCTGATCCAAGAATTAAATTGATATAAGACCAGATACTATCTATATAGTCCTCAGAGATATGAAACCCAAAGAAGTACCCAGCTAGCAGTTTGAATACTTTTTTGACAAAGAAGAATTGACAAAAAAAAGAAAAAGGAATTTGGCCTTGGGGTAATAGATTAGTGACCAGTAACAATCTTCTGGTTCTAAATGTCCTATCTCTGGTGACAAGGATGACATCTAATCTTCTGCTGCAGAGAGGGTAACTTTCACAGAGAAAGTTTCAAAGACACAAAGCAGGTTCAGAGTATCCTAGAGTAACTGTTGTTCAAAATAGTAAGTTGAAGTAGCATATTCGGGAGTTGTTTATTCTGCTTTCCAACTGGGATCATACAGTTATGACCATTTTGCTGGCTGCTCATCCTGTTTTCTGGTACATCCAATATAGTCAGTGCTTCATTTCTTTTTTATTACTGGTTAGTTTTGTTTAATATAGCAAGAATCAGACACTTATAAGTCCTAAAAAATATGTTAATTTTTATTCTCTAAATTTACAAATTAAGGTGTTTGATATTCAAATTTTTTTCCCTGCCTGTGTCCTTAGTCCATAAGATACCCATAAGATATCTCCTGATATGTTCTCACTCTTTTTCCATGAATCTCATTTTCTAATTTATTGAAAATATATTTATTGGAGTTGAGTAACAGCCATATATATAATAAAGCTATTCATTTTACTAATTCTGTTTTATTATATTTCTCATATTTTTTTTCTTTTTTTAAAGATTAATTTATTTATACAGAGCTGGGGTACAAGCCAGAGAACATGGGAGGGTGAGAGAATTCACCAGAGACAGAGCAGGGAGAAGAACAGGCAGAAGACCAAAATACATTGCTGAGGGGAGCAATAGGCAAGACAGGAGAGGTCTGTCACGCCATGTGGGAATCTCCCTGACTGGCCACGGGAATCGAACCCGTGCTTCAGAGGCCACAGATAGCTTCACAGCACTGTGCTCAACCCGCTATGCCACTGGGGAGGCACTTTCATATAATTGCTATTTTCCCGATCCCAGAAAATGATATCTCTTTAAGATGTTCAACTCCTCCTTGAAACTATGGTAGTTTTTAATGATACATATTATATGATTTCATGTAAATTTCTCATCTATTTTATTATTCACATTTATATTTTAAGACCTAGTCTCTGTGCTCCCTTTGTTGATGAAATTTACTGTCTAATCATGTATTTAATTTGATCTATCAGTCTCCATCATTTTATTCCTCTACTTTATCTTCATAATCTTCATTTTACAGACTAAATTTATTTCTTCAAGGATATCCCCTTTATTAAAATATTTACTGACATAAATAATTGTCAGTATGCCATTAATACACAAATCACAAACCGGCAACCAGATTTTGGAAAAAAAGATGCTGACAGGTTTGATTCATAATCCAGTTTTCTTATTTTATTAAAGCAAATATATAAAGATTGATAGACTTCCTGTGTTAATAACAAATCAAATAGTACTTGAAGAAAAACACCTACACAACAAGTGCAATAGAGTCTGCCTTTAGTTTTTTGTTTTTTTTTTTTTTGATTTATTTGTTTATTTATTTATACAAGCACTGGGTACAGTCAGAAGCACGGGAGGGTGAGAGAATTCACCAGAGCCAGAGCGGGGAGCAGAGCAGGCAGAAGGACCGAAGTACACTGCTGAGGGGAGCAGCGGGTGGCAGGAGAGGTCTGCGCGCCATGCGGGACCCTCCTCCGGTGGCCGGGGAGCAGCCGGGGATCGAACTGGCGCTGCAGAGGCTGCGGGCAGCTTTGCAACCCAGCGCTCAACCACTGAGCCACCGGGGAGGCCCTGCCTTTAGTTTTTAATGTTTGGCGGCTGTTAGCTTTCAAGCTTCACCATCCGTCTTTCCTTCTGTCCCACATTTTAACAAACTGAAAACAAAGTCTACATTCTCCCTCACTTGTCATAGTGAGAAATTCAAACTAAGCAATCTCCAGCCCACAATTGGAAATGTTATGCCCAGTCTCACCTCCTTAGTGCAATAAAACCCCAAGGAAACCTCTTTCCCGTGCTCTCTCAAGTTAATCAGACCAATTTCTGGATGCCAGTTTGTCTATGTATTTTTGTAATCAATTTGAGAGGAGTCATCTCAATGGAATCTGTCATGCAATTCATATTGTTTCTGTTAATTTTGGAATTTTGGTTAGCTTTTAATATTTCCCTCATATTTATTTGAATAAAATGAGAAGTACAAGAGATGGAATATTGTATATTAATTGTCTCTATAGTGTTAAATAATGGACACTGAACTAGGCTTTTTTTTTTAAATGTTGAACACACCATTTTTATTAAATGTTTTATTTTCTTACATATCCTGTTTTTGTACAATATTTCTTTTCTCCCCTCAGGTAGTTGCCATAAATCTCCCCTCAACACATCTCCCATGAAGAATCAGCATAGTCCCTTGTGCTCTTCCCTCCCGTGTTTTGACCCCTCTCTCTACCTCTCTCCTGCTGTATGCTTCACATCTACAATTTGCCTGGAAGTTTTATCTTTTATCTGACCCTTTGTTTAGTTTCCTCATATTCCTCCTATAAGTGAAATCATCTGATATTTTTCATTTTCCTTCTGACTTCTTTCACTGAACATAATCCCTTCCAGTTCCATCCATGTTGCTGCAAATGGCATGAGTTTATCTTTTTTGATCACTAGTAGTAGTCCATTGTGTACGTATACCATATCTTCTTGATCTATTCATCTGTTTTGGGACATTTAGGTTTTTTCCATATCTTAGCTATTGTAAATAGTGCTGCAGTAAACATAGGGGAGCATTTTTTTTTGTTTTTGTTTTTGTTTTTGAATTAGCATGATTCTTTTGAATCTTGTGTCCTTTAGGTATATTCCTAAGAGTGGAATTGCTGGGTCATGCTGTTGCAGGGCAACCCCGATATAAAATGAGTTGTCTGACTGTGGGTCCTCACCTGCACACTTAAAGGGGACTTAAAACTGCAGGCACACACAAAAGGGTAACAAAAGATTTAGTTACAAGGGAAGGGGAAATGAGGAAATGTACAACACAGGGAGAAAAAGGGGAGATAAATTCTTAAATGCATCCTACCCATTCCACCAACCTGGAATCCGAAATGACCCACCGAGACCAAAACTGCCTGGCAAAGAGCATGAGCCAAGAGAACTACCCTCAATCACATGGCCAGTTAAATACCCAAACAGAGAAAATGGCTGCTTAACTCCGCCCTCAGGTCCTCACAACTTTCCTTTGGGGATCATGGGATTTGTAGTTCCCAGTATCTTGATGGAGTGGAGGTAGCATCCACAAGTCTACATGGAGTTTGCTCAGGACATCCTTTCCCCCTCTACAATGAATCTACAATATGGTAGATTCATTTTTAGTAATTTGTCCTTCACATGGCTTTCCATAGTGGTTGGACCAGTTTTCATTCCCACCAGCAATGTAAGAGGGTTCTCTTTTCTTTTTAAATAGGGCCATTCTTACTGGTATGAAGTGGTATCTCATTGTGGTCTTGATTACTCTGCATTGTGTACTAAGATTTTGTATATGCATGTAAGACAGTGGAAAAAAAGGATCAAAGATGGGTATTCAGTGCTATCACTTAGGTAGACTCACAGGATGTTGTTTAAGAACACTGACTAAATTGTTACAAGGAAATTAAAAGCAGTTAGTTCCATTCAGGCCTTTGTAATGCTTAGCACAGTGCTGCTACAAGTAAGTTGCATAGAAATGAAAGAGACCTAACTGGAAGAAGAAGGGAAATCTTAGTTTCTGACACCAGAAAATGAAGTTCTCTGTCAGCTATGATTGTTGAAAGAAACAAGGTTTTTTTGGTCATAGTTTGAATGACAAAATTTTGGGAGATCCACTGCAGTAAGTATTCCAGAGGCAATAGTTATAGAAAACATTAAAGAATACCAGTCGAAGACTGTTCTTAGCAGAGAGATGCTATGTAGGAGAACAAAACTGATCATCAGACAGGGCATGAACTTGCTTTTAAAAACAAGGCAGACACTTGATGAAAATTCCTAGGAGGTGGTGATTCATAGAAGAGAAATTCTGGTTATAGTTAGGATCAAGGTAGGAAAAATTTATGTGCCCTGAAACGTTATTGTTGTTTATGGGTTCATATTATATTTTGATATTAATAACAGATTTGCACAGAAGAAAAGATGGGATAAATAAATGACTCTATTTTCTTATTTATTTATACCTTAAAATTAAAATTAAATGCACACCATGTAATTTCATTATTTCACAACTTGTTTCAAAGCCTACATAATTCTACTGGCTATTACTAGTCCTGAAAATGGGTTCCAAACTACATTTCATTTTAGAAAGCATACAAAAAGTTGGAAAAAAATAATCAGAGTAAATCAGAATATTTTGGCTAACGTCAAAATCATTTTCAGGTTGACAGCCAGACAAGAGCAGTTTTTTGTTTTTTTTTTTACATTAGCATGCTCTTCAGTATTTTTTTTCTTTTTCTTGTCAATTCTTTTGTTCTTAATATAGTTATTTTTTTTAAATAATAAATTTTATTTTTATATTCCCCATACAATTGCAGCCCCCCCATTCTGACCCCAATCCCTCCCCTCCCACCCCCGCCCCCCTAAAAGTGTATCTGGTTCATAGTTTTTTGTTGATTTTGATTTTCGCTTTCTTATAGTTATTCATTTTCCTGGTCCCTTATTTAAGTTTTCTAGATTCCTGCTATGAGTGAGACCATCCAGTATTTTTCTTTTTCTTTTTGGCTTATTTCACTGAGCATGATCCCTTCCAGCGCCATCCATGTTGCTGCAAATTACATGTGTTTATCTTTTTTGAATGCTGAGTAATATTCCATGGTATATATGTACCACATCTTCTTGATCCAGTCATCTATTTTTGGGCATTTGGGTTGTTTCCAAAGCTTAGCTATTGTAAACAGTGCTGCTATAAACATAGGGGTGCAGGTGTTCTTTGGAATTGATGTTTCTGTGTCCTTTGGGTAAATACCTAGGAGTGGAATTGCTGGATCATATGGAAGCTCTATGTTTAGTAGGTCCAGAAATCTCCACACAGCTCTCCACAGTGGTTGGAACAGTTTGCACTCCCACCAACAGTGCAGAAGAGTTCCTTTTTCTCCACATCCTCGCCAACATTTGTTGTTGCTAGTTTTTTTAGTATGTGCCATTCTCACTGGTGTAAGATGGTATCTCATGGTAGTTTTGATTTGCATTTCCCTGATGACAAGTGATGTTGAACATTTTTTCATATGCCATTGGCCATTTGCATTTCCTCTTCAGAGAAGTTTCTTTTTAGCTCTTCTGCCCATTTTTTGACTGGATTATTTTCTTTGTTGTTGCTGAGTCTCATCAGCTCTTTGCAGATTTTTGTGATCAGTCCTTTATCATTAGTGTTGGGTGCAAAAATGTTCTCCCAGTTGGTGGGGTTTCTCTTTGTTTTTGTTATTGTCTCTTTTGCTGTGCAGAAGCTCTTTAATTTGATGTAGTCCCAGCTGTTTATCTTTGCCTTCACTAAGGATGGTTTAACATCCGAAAATCAATCAACGTTATCCAACACATCAACAAAAAGATATATAAAAACCATATGATAATATCAATAGATGCTGAGAAAGCTTTTGACACAGTGCAACACCCATTCATGATAAAAGCCCTTGAAATTCTTGGGATACAAGGAACATACCTCAACATCATAAAGGCCATCTATGACAAGCCAATAGCCAGTATCATTCTCAATGGTGAAAAGCTGAAAGCAATTCCATTAAGATCTCGAACAAGACAAGGATGTCCACTCTCACCACTGCTTTTCAATATAATACTGGAAGTCCTAGCCAGAGCAATAAGACAAGAGAAAGACATCCAAGGAATCCAAATAGGAAAAGAAGAAGTCAAACTATCACTATTTGCAGATGATATGATAATATACATAGAGAACCCCAAAAACTCCACAGAAAAACTAATTCAACTCATCAATCAGTTCAGTAAAGTGGCCGGATACAAAATCAACACGCAAAAGTCAGTAGCCTTCCTATACACAAACAATAAATCTGAAGAAGAAGAAATCAAAAAAACCATCCCTTTTTTTATTGAAACAAAAAAAAATCAAATATTTGGGAATAAATCTAACAAAAGAGGTAAAGGACCTATACAAAGAAAATTATAAAACACTGTTAAAAGAAATAGAAGAAGACACAAAGAAATGGAAAGACATCCCCTGCTCATGGATTGGAAGAATAAACATTATTAAAATGGCCATCCTACCAAAAGCAATATACAGATTCAATGCTATTCCAATCAAAATTTCAATGTCATTCTTCAAAGAAATAGAACAATTATTGATGAAATTCATATGGAATCACCAAAAACCCCGAATAGCCAAAGCTCTCCTGAAAAAAAAAGAAGGGAATGGAGGCATCACACTCCCAGACTTCAAACTATACTACAAAGCCATAATCATCAAAACTGCATGGTATTGGAACAAGAACAGACATACAGACCAATGGAATCGAATAGAAAATCCAGAAATAAACCCACAGATTTATGGTCAACTAATCTTTGACAAAGGAGCAAAGACTATGCATTGGAGCAAAGAAAGTTTGTTCAATAAATGGTGCTAGGAAAACTGGGTCGCTACATGCAAAAGAATGAAGCTTGACCACTACCTCACACCATACACAAAAATCAACTCAAAATGGATTAAAGAACTAGACATAAGACCTGAAACCATAAAATATATAGAAGGAAATATAGGCGAAACACTACGTGATTTGCACATCAAAGACATGTTCTTAATATAGTTATTAACTTTTAAAAATCTTTGGCTACAAAGCCAGAAATTCTTGTCCTGAATATGCTACTTTTAGGAGAATAAGATTTATGTACCCCAATGTCCTAGTTTCTGACATTTCTCTAGTTCTATCTAATGGATTATAGATAAACAAAACCAAAGGTTGTGTGAGTTTGTCTGACAGAAAATTACTCACTGTGCATTGTACAGCATGTGTAATCCTATATGTTATTTAAAAAAAAAAAATCAACTTCAAAAAATCTTTGTCAAGATTGATACTAAGGAAATTAAATTTTAAAATATCTGACATGATGAGGGAAAATATTGATAGTAAATCAAAGACTGTTATAAAAATCTGCAAGGGCCTGAGTGAACAAATCAAAATAAATAAAAACACAGTAGAAGAAAGAACATTATCTTCCTTTTTTTAACTTGATACTGAGAAAAGTAATAGTCACTGGCAAAATAAAAGAAGCCCTGCAACATGGAATAGAATGATGACCTTAGATTTAGAAATGAATTAGACATTGAAGAAACCAGACGAAGGTGTGGGGAAGAAGAGAAAAAAGCTTATAGATTATTTTCTTGGAGCTACAGTTTGTATGTAGTAATAACAAAGCAAAAAAAATGTGGCTAAAACGTAGAGTGATCATTAAAGTGAGATATAAAAAATAAGACCAATAAGAATAGAAGCAGACCTAAATTTATGTAAGAGAATTTCTGCTTCTCACAATGAGAACAAGTTCAGAAATTTAATTCTTAATTTAAAATTTATACATTCCTTTCTTTTATCATTAAATATATAAGAAGGCATTAAAATATTTAATGATAGCTGGCAGATAAAAGTTGCAAAAATAACTGGACAGGCTTAAAAAGAAAAAAAAAGCAAATTTGTAGTGATAATGAATGAATCTCTTATAGTATTAATGCACCTAAAATAGATTTAATATTTATAAATTTATTGAGAATTTATAAGAACTATTTATAAAAAACAATTATAGAGAAGTGATCAAAAATACATATCAATTGTGGAAACAACATTGTATGTAAAGTCAGTTTCAATACAATGTCTATAGACTCAATTGTTATCTGTGTTCTGGAAGGATTTAATTCATTTTTTAGGGCAATTTCAATGTCTACCATCTCTCTGAGACTCTTCTTCAGTTTCTCCATTTATTGAAACATTAATCTTTGAATAGCTACATGTGAATAAATACACGAACCAATTAATTTCAGGATGTGATGAATCCTATTAATAAAACTATATAAATTGCTATGATAAAATATGTATGGGCTCTCTAAATGAAATTACCAGGGAAGACTCTTAGAGGAAGTGATAATTAACTAAATCTTGAATATTTTGTCAGAGTCAGTTAAGTAGGGCAGAGAAAGGGGTTGATGAAAAGCTTTTCATTGGCAATTACAAGGAGCTGCCAATACCATCTATAATTGGCCCTTGAGCAATGCTGGCATTAAGGGTGCCAACTACCCATGCAGATGAAAATCAGCATGTAAGTTTTAACTCATCCAGAGTTCAACTAATAGCTTGCTGTTGACCAGATGCCTTACTGATAACATAAAGTATATTACCATATATTTTTTTTATGTTATATGTATTATATACTGTATTCTTACAATAAAGTTAGAGAAAAGAATGTTATACAAGTTATACAAAAGAAAAAAAAATTTACAGTAGTGTACTATATTTATAGGGACTGTAAGTTTGAGTTGTCTGTTTGCAAGATACATTGTGTTTCTCAGTACCTATATCAAGATTTCTAAGATACATATCAAGCAATTGAACTTTTTCTTTGTAATGTCATTTTTATTCCTGTTTCTTGGAAGCAATTCCAACAACATTAGTAGCACTTTATATGGGCCCCATGGTTTTATTTAAGGTTTACAGGATTGCACTAATCATGATGAAAAAAAAATGCATGGGGTCCATAAGAGTTCACCTTACTGCCATATTCAAGTAATGGGGAGGTGAACTACTCATGGGGAGATGATTAATATCACATGACTTTCATTGCAAATATTCACAAAACTTGAGTTAACCACTATGCAACAGAAAGTGGCTGTGAAATTATTACAGTAGTAGAGTATGTGCTGTCGTGTATTTTATACTGTTTAATTTCAATATCACATCCTTACATTGATTCGTTTACCTTATTTTCAACTTTGAATGGTACAATATACAATTTGTGTTTGTGTCTGTAAGTTTGACAAATTGTAACTTTTATAGTATATTGTTATATTTTATGGTAACAAATGATAAAACAAACTATATATGTTTTATGCATATATGATACTCCTCATTCTTTTCAAGTACAATAGATCAAATTCATAAATCAGATAATAGAATGCATTTATCTAATTCAGGTTGAGTTTGAGTCATGAGATTATATCAGATCATGATAATTTCAGGTGATGATATAGAAGTATCATTTGATTTGTAAATCAAGGAAGAATCTATGGTTGGATGGGAGATAATAGTTGTAAAACGTGGGAAAGGAAGAAGCCTTCCATGATGATGGCAGACTTGAGTATTTATCTTCAAACCCTGGTAAGGGGGGAAGGAAGAGAGACAGAAGGAGATAGATAAGAGGGAGGGAGGCAGAGAAGAAGAAAGAAAGAGAGAATAAGAGAGAAAGATTAAATTCACCAAATATGTAGCAAGCTTGTCAAGTCCCATGATCACAACACAGTTGAGTTACAGCAGAAAGTTATAGGAGAAATTCTAGATAGATTTATATAGTGCCAATTACTTTAGCACCAGCTATTAAGACAGTTTCTTAAGAAAAAAAAGATTATAGCATTAAATATAATATAAATTAAATCCTGTTCATTAAATCGTAGTCAAATTTCTTTAAAAGGAAGTGACATCACGTGGTTTAGATAATCCAAGATATTCTGAAGGAAGAGATATTTCAGATATTCTTAGAGGAAGTGTTTTTGAAGTGATTCCTGGCATGATAAGTTCCAATTGAAAGTGGTAGAAAAGCATAATGAAACTCAAATGTAGGAAAGTACAGAGTATTTATAGATGATAGCAGATATGTACCCTAGTTTAGATGAAAATATATACTACAATTTATGGAAACTATGGTAGAGAACACTAGAGTAGCAGATTGAATGCATATTGTATGTCCACTCTTGAGTATCAAAATGCATCAATTTTAATTAATTGGGTAAGCAACAGAGGAACAAATGATGGTTATTGAGCAAGAGAGTAAGTAGCATGAACAGAACTTTAGTTAGAAGAGATTAACTTGGCAGCTGTGAGAAATCTCCTTTGAATATTTGATATTAATATCTCACTGCTTGTAATTAGCTATCATTGTTGAAAGAGTATCATGTTCACTTTGACAAACTTTCTCTTGCTAAAAAGCACATTTAAGATTTTTAAAAGGGCATAAACAGTGTACTGATTTTGCATGTAATTTACATGATAATCATGAGCTTGTCATTTCTTCAACAAATAGTAATGGAAAAAATGAAAGCATGCAATATGGTTGAAGGTTTCTGAAAATGTGATTTTACAGAACCGTAAATTGATAAAGTATTCACCTATATAAAACAGCAATCATTATTATGGGATAGTTTCAAGATCTCATTAATCATATATTGGTAAAATAGTTAATGATAATTGATCAAAATTAGAATATACATTTGTTTAATAATTGAACAATATTTTTATTTGATTTTTTCAATTTTATTAAATTCATGTAACCAGTAAAAATTGCATATTTTAAGGTATACAAATTGATGATTAGATAAATTGAACTATTTATATACATTTATTTGAAGTATTTATATACATTTACATACATTTATAAATTGAAGTATTCACAATCAAGTTAATTAACATAGCCTTAAATTCACGTAACTTTTTTGGTGTGAACACTTATAACCTAACCCCTTAACAAATTTCAAGTACACAGTACAATGTTGCAAACTATAGTCACATTATCTCACATTAGATTCCAGAATTTATTAATCTTGTACAACTGAAACTTTGTATACATTGACCAACATTTCCTCATAGGACCCTCCTCCCAACCCCAGTAGATACCATTTTGCTATCTCTTTCTATGAGTCTGATATGTTTTGATTCCATATGCAGTTGCAATTAGGCAGTCTTTTTATTTCTGCATCTGATTTATTTCACTTAGGATAATGCCTTCCAGGTATACTTGTGTGATCATGAATGGCATGATTTCCTTCTTTTAAAAAAAATTACTAATATTCCATTGAGTGTGTGTGTGTGTGTGTGTGAGTTTATCACATTTTCTATCCATTCATCTGTTGAAAAACATCTACGTTACATTACTATCTTGACCATTGTGAAAACATGCTGAAATGAACATGAAACTGCATTAAATCTGCAATTCTGATTTTCTTCAATTTGAATATACATTCAGAGTGGAATTGATAAATCATACAGCAGTTCTAATTTTACTTTTTTTTTAAGATTTATTTATTTATTTATTTATACAAGCACTGGGTACAGTCAGAAGTGTGGGAGTGTGAGAGAATTCACCAGAGCCAGAGCAGGGAGCAGAGCAGGCAGAAGGACAGAAGCATGCTGCTGAGGGGAGCAGCGAGCGGCAGGAGAGGTCTGCGCGCCATGTGGGACCCTCACCTGGTGGCTGGGGATCGAACCTGCGCTGCAGAGGCTGTGGGCAGCTTCACAACCCAGTGCTAAACTGCTGCGCCACTGGGGAGGCCCCTAATTTTACTTTTTGAGGAATTCCCAAACTACTTTCCACGACTGCAACAGTTTATATTTCCCCAAGAGTGTACAAGGTTTCCTTTTCCCCACATACTCACAAATTATTGATTCCTGCATCCATTTTGTAATCTGCAACCTGACTGAAGTAATTTTTAAGTTCTCATAGTTCTTTTTGGTTGTACATTTATTTTTTTAAAAATATAAATTGTGTCGTCTGCAAAAAAGGAAATCATTTTACTTCTTCCTGTCTGAGTTGGATGACTTCTTTCTTTGCTTGTTTAATTGCTATAACTAAGAATTCTACCACTTGTAAGCATTCATGCCTTCTGGCAGATATTAAGGGGGAAAACTTTCCAAGTTTTCCCAATTGTTATGTTAACTGTGTTTTTTATTGTGGTGAGGTCATTTCCTTCTATTGTTCTATTGTTGAGAATTTTAATCATGAATGAATGTGGAACGTTTTCAAGTGCTTTTCCTGTGAAGAGATTGTGTTTTTTCTTTTACCTTTTAAAGGACTTGATTGATTTGCATTATTTGAAACACTCTTGCTTCCCAAAGATAAATACCACTTATAGGTCATTGTGTATGAACCTTTAATTGTGCTGCTGAATTCAGTTTGATAGCATTTTATTGAGAATTTCTTCATCTATGCTTACCACATATATTGGGCATTTTTCTGTTTTATGTTGTTTTTAACTGGTTTTGGCATCAGAGTGATGCTGACAAAATCTCAGTAACTTTCAAAGTATTAAGCAATATTCTGGGTAGTCATAATCTATATTGTCTTCATGTTTTAAATTGAAAATTTTAGCCGCCAAGTATTTAAAAGTTGTATGTAATGTTGTAAAAGTAAACAATACACAGAATATTCTCTGCTGATCCCAAATATGTTTCCAGTCTTGTTTCTCTAATATAGAGCAGCATAAAGTAGAGAATTTACTAGAATTATATTTCCATTGATTTCATTACATTTTCCATATTCATTGCTTCAATCATTTACCCTCAGCATGCATTTAGTCACACAATTTCACTATTGAATTAAGTAGCAGGCATTGCATCATTATGCCTATCTAGGCATTGCAGCATATGGTAGGATGAATACCATCTGGTGATAAGATCCTGGATGAGAGAAAGTTCTCTGGCACAGCATTTGTAGAATATTGGCTGCTGGGTTAAATGATATTAAGCCAGACTATGTTTAAAATGCCCTATGAGTTAGTTGAATATTGCAGCACAGCATCACATTCAGCCTTATTAAAATTTGCTAATACAGAACACTGGAAGGCATTGACCACACATGACAAAATGAAAGTGGGTCAATTTAGTTCTTACCAGGCTATTACACAAAATTTCTATGGAAATCATTGTTATTGTTGGTTAGATTCCAATTATTCATAATATCCACAAAATGGATAGGACAATTTTCTGCATAATGTTCTTCAGAATAATAGCCAGCTAGAGAGCATAATGATAATTTTCTTAAGAAAGTAATTTCCAGAGTGTTATTTTTGGACAATGTAGTCCTTGAGTCCATAAAAGTAAACATACACTCTACACACAAAATATATTGATTCTAACAAACTAGAGGGAAATTGCTGACTATAATATCATTTTATATAATAAAAATATTGAATTGTAATATTATTAAGTGCAGGCAGTTCTTACTTTGCATAGTACTGAAATTTATGCCACTCAGGATTTTGTCCTTG
The DNA here is from genome assembly GCF_014898055.3 of Talpa occidentalis. Lineage (NCBI taxonomy): Eukaryota > Metazoa > Chordata > Mammalia > Eulipotyphla > Talpidae > Talpa > Talpa occidentalis. The sequence continues at coordinate 14,315,492 of NW_023604861.1, forward strand.
CTTTGTACAGCTCCATGGAAACAAATTACTGTAAAATACTGCCTGTAACTTAACAGACTAAATATCTTGTTCAACTCAATGACCTTGCTGGTCTAGGATGTACAAACTCCTGGGAAATTACTTTATGTAAATCAAATTTATACACTAGCATTTGTAAATACCAACCTGTCCAGGAGTTTTCTTAACATCCAAGATGGTTTAAACTCTCTTTCAGATCTCCTTTTGTCATACCTATATTGTTTTTCTCTACCTCTCATGGACATTCAATTTATATATCCATCCCTTGATCCTTCTACAGGACCAATATTAAATCATGGATGTTTGCCTTTTTCCTCTTGATCGGAACACAGCAAATTTATATATTTTAGTTTCGATGTTATATTTGCTCTCAGTTAAATACCAAAGTTAACTGTAAATATTAATTTGTTGTAATGTGGCTTATCATTTGACTACAGATTAATTTAGACGTTTTAAGGATCACTGATTACTTACATATAAATGATAGTAATCATATCACAAATATATTTTTCTGTATTTTAACAAAACAATTGACATAGTTCAAGTTAAGTTTACCTCTTCCCTATTGTTATATAAAAATCATTTATCACAAATATTAAATACTTTTGTATGTTTTTTCCTACATATGTCATGATTATAGAATCTGGCATTTTTCATTCACTCATGGATGGGTGGTTCAATGACTCCATCTTTAGCTGATCTATACTCAGTTTTTCACTGAGAATACTATAAATCTCGTTAAAATAATTTATCTTATGATTCCAGCTAACTATCAATGGCACATGTTTCTGCAGGTATTAATAGTCCATATCTAGAAATGTTTATAGAATGCATGATGCATATACTCATGAATTGTGGAGAGATGTTCACTGTGAAATAAGGAATTGAAATACACAAGCCAGAAGGAATATCTCAGATAAGCATCTAACCCCAAGTCCATTTTGAGGCAAATAGGTAATCAGAATGAATGAAGGTCAGGAATTTTCTTGAAATAATGTGTGAGTGTGTGTGTGTGTGTGTGTGTGTGTGTGTGTGTGTGATGAGAGAGAATAGGAGATAAGAAAATAGGATAATTATAAGTTCAAATTCAACAGAGAAAATTGAGCCGTGAATAATGTCTCTCTACAATATTCAAAACATATTAATTCAATGCAACTTTCAGATTTTTCTTTTTTAGAAATTCTTTGATATTTTCACTTGAGTAAAATAAAAAATTGCAGCTGATTTTGAATCTTGTATAACTCAATATTTTATGAGAATTTGATTTAGTAGAAATAGAAAATTAGTTTAAATGCTTTATTAATTTAAGTTTTATATACATTTCTGATGAATATGAAATTATAATCCATAATTCTACTATCCAGGCAAAACTTCATTAACCGCATAGGCATTTTTAACACTTCAAGTTTCATGCTCTCTCTCTCTCACTCACTTATTACAAATTAAGCACATATCATTTTGAAATGCTTATTTAACTTTAAATTATATCATGTTGCTAAAATAGAATGTGCACAACATCAGACTTTGAGAATATTACTTGTTTCCTGCTTAAAAATAATTTCTTGATTCACAAATGTGATATAGTAAATGAATATTTAAATAGTCCCTTTTCATATAGTATTTAAAGTAATAAAGTGAGAGGAATGCATAGGTAGAATTCAAAGATAAAAATGTTTAACATTTGCATATCCATGGCTTAATTGAAATTGTTTAATTTTTTTTTTAAATCCTCTCTCTCACTTAGTACTCATTTATCCTTGTGCCAGTTTGCCTATGTCCTCTTTCTCTCTCCCCATTACATATTATGCACGGTTATATTTCTTGGTTTAAATTAGCACATCTCCATTACAGATAAGGTTTTGTTTTTTGTTTTTACTGGGATCATTGTATATTGATAGAAAAATGTAAAGGAAACCTCTTATTTATATATGTATATCATATATTTATTATATCACACTTCAATATACTAGTTGATTTTGCCTAGTTGATTCTTATTTTGTCTAAAAAAAATCACACACACACAGGCAAACATACAGGCAAACACATAACACAGACTACTCAAATTTCTATAAATAGCTCAGTCAGAGAGATTGTTAGGTGGCAGACTGACAAAAGGGTAGGGCTCAATTCTACACAGTCAGCCCAGCTTCCCTAAAATCACAGGTTTTTAATCTTTAAGGAAAGATGAAATGATTGTTATTTCCTCCTTGAGTGGTGAGAAGTATTGACAAATGCAGAAAATGTGCTCTGTTCTTTATTTCCTCAAGTTTCATTATGAGGAGGTAAATAAAGAGTTTGGTTTGATTAATCTATTATACAAATCTTTGTTTTGAGAGAGAATATTTGGAAAGAGGAAAATATTTTTCATTTAGCCTTACTGGCAAACCAAACTGTACTCAGTGTGGGCAGTACTCACACCCCTACTCTCAGGGGAAGAAGCACTGCCCACGGGGTGATGTGACTTCCCTTTCCCAGATTCCCAGAGGGGTTCTTAATCTGAGTCATATATCAGTAATCACATCAAGATGTTCACATGGTCCACAAGGCACCGACAGGTATCCCTGATTCACCAAGTGAGCATTGAATCATGGTTATTACTGCCCTCCCTACATAAAATGCCTAAAATGGTTTATTTTTCCAGCAATGAGCATGGACTAATAAAATTGATAAGTTTGATATATAATCAGAAATAATTTACAAAAGTAACAAATGTAATGCAAACTATGGCTGTGTGTATACCAAGTAAACCATACCAAAAGTTTTGCATGAGGCATAATATTATACGAGAACATGGCCATTTTATATTACTTGACTTTTATTTTATGCAGGAAATTAAAAAAAAAGAAATGGTTAGATACACACAGCACTATATCGAAATACAGAGGGTGTGGCCAAAGCTAGTGAAACATAGGGTAATCTTTTGCTTTATAGTTAAATCATGAGTAGCAATTCAAGTAGTCTTCTCAAGCCAGTAGAAAATAAACAGTGAAATGAATGTAAGAGGTTGAAACCAATGTTCATAAAAACATAAAGCAATGCATTGACTATAGGGAAAGCAAGATAATAAATAATGGAAAAAAATCTTCATTGATCTCTCAGATGGAACCATGTAGAAATAAAAAAAATATCTAAAGATTAAAAATCAGAAAGGAAAAATATTGTAAGACTTTAAATGGTTGCTAAAAATAATAATGTAAGACATGCAAAAGAATGATTTATCACAGTTCATTTATCAAATTATTAATGTATTTTTACTTAATAGGCAGGATTTGATTATTTAAGGCTAACCAAATACTTTTGAAGTTGTTGGAAAATAATTTTGTATATACAGCCTAGATAATTTGAAAACTAAAACTAACAAAAACTGAACAAAACCAACCTATGCAAGCCCAAATTTCTCATCATAAATTACGCTTCTGTGAATACATGCTGGCAAAAGTAATGACACAATATTTTCTTGATACAATTGCTCTGAGAACAGTCTGCAATCAAAATATGGATGGTATATTAATAATCAAATAAGCTTCAGCTATTTGAAAAGATACCATGTAACTATTAATATAAGCCTTGAAACTATTTTGAGAGTGCAAAAGTCTTCAGGGTTGAACAAAAATCTTGGATAGCACATGAGTCCATTTAAGAAAAAGCAATCACACGCAAACATTACCATCTTTTTAGCAGTAATTATTTTTGAAGTTATCCCTGATCAACAACATGTTTGTATTTTTCAAATTTCATAATTAAGACTATATAATTTTTATAATGAAATGTCCATTTAATTTTTTTTAATTCACACTCTTCAGAAAGTAGGTTTCATGCATTTGAATAAAGCAGCATGGAAAGTCAGTACCTTTTTCAGCTAGATCAAGTGGTGTGGCCCATCCCATGTCTTCCAGTATCCTTGTAAAGCATGCTGATAGACGCCCTTAGTGTATATGTTTCATCGACCTTCGGGGATTAAATTTTTAAAGGAGAATTTTATGTCAGTACATAAATTCCTTGTCAGTAAAAATGAAACTAAGTCAGTGGATTTCTATTCCAGATGACTGAGCAAATTGCCAGCTGTGTGCCTTTAATATCTCAGCTTCATTTTTTTTTTTAAGTTTAAAATGAGATAGTGAAGAAAAGATAATCTCTAGAATATCTATTGCTACATTCTCAAGCTTGATAGTGGAAGAGAGATACTTTTCAGTTTTTAGAGACTTGAAATAGTGCTTCATAAATATCTTTCTCCATGGATCCCTGCACAACAGTTTTTCTCTCACTGTGATATATCCCATGTGTAGGATTTCTGGGTCATAGAATATATATGTGTGTGTAATGGTATTATTAAATGAATATAATTAAATATTTAGTAAATATTAGCAGATTTCTTAGTAAGAAATCTGGAACCCATCAAAATTCTACCAACACATACAAGAGTATCTTTGTCATATATATATATATATATGCCAAAAATCAAGTTAAGTTAATCAGCACTTCATTTCTGTAAGTTGTAGTTTTTCACTTTAAAAGTGTTTCATGTTAATTTCTATGAAATGAAATTAAATATTCTAATATAGTGTGTCAGTACTTTTAATCCCAAAAATCTCTGATTGTTTTCTCCATTTTATATAGCAATAATTTTAGTGATTTCTGAAATAAGTATGAATCAGAACTCATTATGTTTGCAGTCAGAGAATCACTGTTCTGATACAATTGCATCTAAGATGTATCTCCACAAATAAACACAATATTTCTGTCCTATACCTTTGTTTTATTTTTAAATAAATAGTAAGAAAATGACATGATTCTAACATGTTAATTTTTTTAAAGTTACATACAGATAATCCATTTTTCTCTAAATCTTTTGACATGTTAAATAAACAATAGCACAACTCTTTTTAATAATTTTTCTTACTAATGTGATAAATTATAATTTAATATTTTATCTAATGAAATTCAGATATATACTATATGTCATATAAGAATAATTATCATATAAACAGGTAATAATTTAATAATATAAAAGTACTGAAAATATTAGTATCATAAATGTCCCTTTAATAAATATGCTAATAAAATAATTCATATTAATAAATATCAGCTATTAGCATAAATTTAACAGAATAATATGAAAACACTTGCTTTATAACAATTACAACAAAGAAATATTTCTTAAATATTATAAAAGTTGTTATTCTGTAATTAGGTAAATGAGTCCACCAGGGGAGAAATGTTAGGGATACCCAGCAGAACCATCTTACTCTTAAAGGATTTGATTGCTTAACAGATTTCTGTGCAATGATTTATTCTGTCATCATTACTGTCTAGACCCATTTCAATGCCCTTGAAACACACAAACTTTTGCTCAAAGCAAAGGCTTAGTTAGTGATTATTTTTTGATGGAGGAGCAAGTCTAAAGAGTTGGGGAAATACAATAAATAGAGCTCAAAATTTTTTTTTTTTAATAGAGGCATGTTTTATTTTATTTATTTGTTTGTTTGTTTGTTTGTTTTGTTTATACATGCACTGGGTACAGTCAGAAGCGCGGGAGGGTGAGAGAATTCACCAGAGCCAGAGCGGGGAGCAGAACAGGCAGAAGGACCGAAGTACACTGCTGAGGGGAGCAGCGGGCCGCAGGAGAGGTCTGCGCGCCATGTGGGACCCTCCTCCGGTGGCCGGGGAGCAGCCGGGGATCGAACCGGCGCTGCAGAGGCTGCGGGCAGCTTCGCAACCCAGCGCTCAACCGCTGCGCCACCGGGGAGGCCCCTAGAGCTCAAAAATTGCAATAAGTTTGTGTGTTTGACAGGTGTTGAAATGTGAAATGTTTTATCTGCTTTCCTCTGTTTATTTATGGGTTCAGGTTTTACATCCAAGTCTGATCCATTTTGAATTGATTTTTGTGTATGGTATGAGATAGTGATTTAGTTTCATTCTTTTGCACGCAGGTGTCAAGTTTTCCCACCACTATTTATTGAAGTAGCTACCCTTGTCCCAGTGTATGTTACTGCCTCCTTTGTCCTAGATTAACTGTCCATGTAGGTGTGGATTTATTTCTGACCTCTCAATTCTAGTCCATTGGTCTATGTATCAGTTTTAATTCCAGTACCAGGCTGTTTTAATATTATGGCTTTATAATATAATTTGATGTCTGGAAGAGTGATCCCTTCATTCTCTCTTTTTTATTTTTTGTCAGAATTGTTTTTGCTATTTTGGGTCTTTCATAATTCCTTATGAATTTCAGTAGTGTGTTCTCCAGTTCTTTGAAAAATGCCATTAAAATGAACATGATTTCTTTAGAGACATTTCACCATAGGCCTAAGCATTTCAACCCATTCTTGATGAGAACACCAGAAAGCCAGGTTTATAAAATTGAGCAGCTTATAAGCTAGTCATAAAGGCAGCTAGTAGGTCAAGACAAATGTAGTGTGACTTATGTAGCCATTTTGTCTCCAGGGAAGATAAATTGGCTTATTTGTTTCTTGCTTAGTACTGGTTCTCTGACCCTATGTTTCTCTGTTATTCTGCAACTTATTGTGTGTGGCCTTCTTTGAGAGGACCATTGAATCACCATGGCCACTGGAGCAGAATAACGTAGGAATTTATTCCGATACACTGACTACTGCCTTTTCTGTGAGTATTTCTTTCATCTTTGACTCAATAGTTTCATAAGCACCCATGGACTGTAGCTGTTTCACAATAGCTTACAAGTAGGATAACATCTTAAACCTTTCACTGTTCTTGATGTAACTGAAATTGACTATGCATTTTATCAAAATTTAATTTGTGCATAAAATATGCACATGTCAATGAAGAATTCTGATTATAACTTCATTCACATTTTAATAATTTTTCATGGATAACATTTCACCAGAGGTACTAAGATTCAGAAATATCCATATGGATAGTAAAATCTCTTCAGTATTCCAGATCTACAAATCTTTTCCATGTTCCTCTTCTTTTTCTACATCTAACTCTTTTGAATTCAACCTTCCTCCTAAATTTCTAAACTCTCAAACTTTTTAACCTGAAAATTATCAAATGTTTATTTTTGGTTTTATTGATAAGAAATCTTCTCTCAAAATTAGTATATATAAATTACTCTTAATGCTTCTAATGTGTACCTAAAACTTATTGCATGCTTTTTCTTAGAGCTTCCTTTTATTGCATATACTCTTTGTTACAAATCTGTGGCTTTTGATATACTTTGTTACTACCTTGTTGTATTCACTCTTTCATACCAGACATTTTGCAGTTTATCCTTTTGTTCTTCAAGTCCAGTCAATATTACAATCAAGTTCTCTCATTTGTAGAATCATGATAATATTTCTTCCATCTAAGAACCAGTATGGGGGGTTGTTTAATAAATTTTTAAAATGAAGTAAAAATCATGGAAAACATGTATATAGTTTTCAACATTCAACAAACATGGTTTTAAAGTTCTTCATGATAATTACTCGTAAACCTTTTTTTTTTTTCTTTTTAGAGGCATGTTTTTATTTATTTATTTGTTTGTTTGTTTGTTTGTTTGTTTTGTTTATACAAGCACTGGGTACAGTCAGAAACACTAGAGGGTGAGAGAATTCACCAGAGCCAGAGCGGGGAGCAGAGCAGGCAGAAGGACCGAAGTACACTGCTGAGGGGAGCAGTGGGCGGCAGCAGAGGTCTGCGCGCCATGTGGGACCCTCCTCCGGTGGCCGGGGAGCAGCCGGGGATCGAACCTGTGCCGTAGAGGCCACGGGGCAGCTTCGCAACCCAGCGCTCAACCGCTGTGCCACCTGGGAGGCCCACTCGTAAACATTTCTTCGTCAGACATTATTCTGAGAATTTGTAGGTAGTACATGGTGAAACTAGAACTTAATGAGGACAAAATAACCCTGGTTTTAGATTTGAATATTTGACTAGTTATTATCTTAGCTATTAAACCAATCTGTTTTCTGGGCCTACCTGGTGGTGCAAGGGGTTGAGCACAGCACTCTGCAGCGTGAGTTCAATCCCTGGCCGGCCAGGGAACAACCCACATGGCTCAGCAGACCTCTCCTGTCTTGCCCCTGCTCCCCTCAGCAATGTATTTCAGGCAGTCTGCCTGTTCTGTTCCCCATTCTGGCTCTGGTGAATTCCCTCAACCTACCGCATTTCTGACTGTACCCAGTGCTTCTATAAATAAATAAATGAATCTTTAAAAAAAAAAAAAAGATGCAACCTATGAAGCAGCCTATGTCCACAGCCACTGCAGCACGAGTTTGATCCCTGGCTGGCCAGGGAGCAACCCACATGGAGCAGCAGACCACTCTGACTCACCCGCTGCTCCCCTCAGCAGTGTACTTTGGTCAATCTGCCTCTTCTGTCCCCCACTCTGTCTCTGGTGAATCTTCTCACCCACCCATCCCCCCCCACACACACACACCTCTGGCCTGTACTCCAGTTCTTGTATGCATAAATAAAAATAAATATTTTTTAAAAATAAATAAAATAATCTGTTTTCATCTGAATAGGAATAAATTAGAAACTTAAATCCCAAGGTCAGTACCAAATTTTCTTTCTTTTTTTATAATTTAAATCAAATTTTCTTATTACTGCTAAGGTACATCATCCAAATTCAGAATTTGAAATCTGTAATCTGTCTTCATCAGTACCATATTTTCCACATCCTGATACCACCTACTGGCAGTGTCAGTCTATTGTATGCCTAAAAATTATTCTCATGATCATCCCCTGTGGTATATGTTAGAAAATAACATTACCTGGGCCTCCCTGGTGGTGCAAGGGGTTAAGAAGCAACCTATGAAGCTATCCACAGCCACTGCAGCATGAGTTGATCCCTGGCCAGGGAGCAACCCACATGGTGCAGCAGATCTCTCCTGGCTCTCCTGCTGCTCCCCTCAGCAGTGTATTTCAGTTAATCTGCCTGTTCTGTTCCCCACTTTGTCTCTGGTGAATCCTCTTACCCCACCAACTCTGGCCTGTACCCCAGTTCTTGTATGCATACATAAATAAATCTTTTTTTAAAAAAAAGAAAGAAAATAACATTACCCATTATGGTGAAATTAAAGGGTATAGTAGACAGACTTCAACAAGTAACAGATGATTGGAAAAATACATTCATCTCAGATAGTCTTAGTGACCTTAGAATAGTTGTATTCCTTGGATTTTAGTATTCTTCACTGAAAAAGTGAGTAAACAATATGTTCTTTAAAGGGCTATTGTGAGCTTTAAATAATATAACTGTTCATGTGGCACAGTGTAAGTACTAAATAAGTATCATTTCCCTTCTTTGCAAAGTATATCATGGATTGTTCTTTAATATCCAACATCAGTTTCATTTTCACACATCACTGTTCTATTGTGTATAAAATGAGTGACCATATTACATATTATTAAATCACCACAGAGATTAAATTAAAGGCCTTATCATTTCTTCTAGTGAATTCTAAGGTGAATTCTTTGTAAAGCAAACATAATAATTTCGACAAGAGAAAATTAATCTTTCATTCTCTATTTTTAAAAATCTATATAATAAGCTTAGAAGGAGAAAGATATATCAATAATAAATTTTCAATATTGAAATTGAATCTATGAAAATAAGTTACTTTCCAATAAAACAAACATTTTTCAAGTAAAATACATAACTAAAGTGAAGGATATGTTTTACAACTTTACATTTTGTTAGTCTCTTACACAACTATTTCATCTGTTAAACAGAGTTTAGGGGTTAAATTCTCAAAGTCCTAGGACAAAAATTGATTATTTCTCTTTAGCATCAGAGTTTAATTGATATTAAATTACCCAAATAGGCCAACAAAATTCAATGCCTTCCAATATGAATTCTTAAAAATGCAAAGAATAAGATAATTTTAATCCATTGGTATTTTAGAACAAAGAACCAAATTATGGCCCTACATAAGCAAAGCTAAGGGGAACTTGTGCTACAGCGACTGTGGATAGCTTCATAGGTTGCATCTTAACCCCTTGCACCATCAGGGAGGCCCAGCATATTATTCTTTATGTGAAGTCATCTTTAGAATTATATACAACTAAAAAAATTATAGGTTTAGAATTTTTTTAAAAGATTTATTTAGGTATGCATACAAGAGCTGCGGTACAGGCCAGAGATGCCAGGGGTGAAAGGATACACCAGAGACAGATTGGGGAACAGACCAGGCAGACCAACTGAACTACACTGCTGAGGGGAGCAGCGGGCAAGGCAGGAGAAGTCTGCTGCATCATGTGGGTAGCTCCCTTTGCCTGGGGTGGATCTTGTGTTACAGTGACTGCAGATAGCTTCATAGGTTGCGTCTTAACACCTTGCATCACCAGGAAGGCCCAGCATATTATTTTTTTATGCAAAGTCATCTTTAGAATTACGTACAACTAAAAAAAAATGCACTCTAATTTTTATTTTTTTAAAAGATTTATTTATTTATTTATTTATTTATTTATTTATTTATTTATTTATTTATGCAAGCACTGGGTACAGTCTGAAGCGCAGGAGGGTGAGAAAGGTCACCAGAGCCAGAGCAGGGAACAGAACAGGCAGACTGACGAAATACACTGCTGAGGGGAGCCACAGGTGTGGCAGGAGAGGTCTGTCGCGCCAAGTAGGAACCTCGCCCGGCGGCCGGGGATTGAACCCGTGGCACTGCAGAGGCTGTGGGCAGCTTTGCAGCCCAGCACTCAACTGCTGCATCACCAGGGGAGGCCCATCTAATTTTTATTTTTATTTTTTTTTTTTTATTTTATTTATTTATTTGTTTGTTTGTTTTTGTTTATACATGCACTGGGTACAGTCAGAAGCACGGGAGGGTGAGAGAATTCACCAGAGCCAGAGCGGGGAGCAGAGCAGGCAGAAGGACCGAAGCACACTGCTGAGGGGAGCAGCGGGCGGCAGGAGAGGTCTGCGCACCATGTGGGACCCTCCTCTGGTGGCTGGGGAGCAGCCGGGGATCGAACCGGCGCCGCAGAGGCCGCGGGCAGCTTCGCAACCCAGCGCTCAACCGCTGCGCCACCGGGGAGGCCCTAATTTTTAATAAAAATCCTTACTAAAAATTAGTGTGAAATACCCATGTGTAGTAATCTGCAAAACACTAGAATAAGGTTCTTCTGTTCCTTATGTAGTAACCACCTGTGTTACCTTGAGTAACTTTACACCCATTGAAACTTTCTGTAATATTCATACTGTAAAATACACTCAAAGATCCCTAACATCCTTATAGCTTTAAATTTTTTGGGTCATAAAAACAGGCGTATCCACAACACACATTTTTTTTAATTGACATGAGATTTTGTCTCTTCTAAAGGAAATACAAGATATTGTTCTTAAATGTTTGATATAGTGATTTCTTTGAATTGTTTTTCCTCCTGCTCTAAGAACATGGCTTAACAACTGTGATGTTTGATGAAAACTAAAGATTTTTTTAAGTCAAAAATAAATAAGTTGGAGTGCTTACTCAGAACTGCAACAGCTGTGTTTTGATGTTTACAACCACAGATGTTAGATGTTTCCAGATGGAACCAAGGTTGTCAGTCTTCAATTTCCTCGAAAAAGAACTAATGATGGGTAGTTAAAAAACAGTTTCATAGTTGTTTTTTTTTCATGTGATGTTAGTCATGAAATTCTACAGTTTGCTTGAAATATATGTCTAAGGTAGTTTTCATTGTGTACATATTTATTTCAAACACGGTAGATGATTTATTCCTTTCATTTTATTTCACATAAAATACAGAAAAGCACTTTGATTCACTTAATGCTAATAATAAAATCATACTCACAATAGTGTTTCAAATAAGGTTACCATGTTTTTCAAGCTTTAATATTACCTGGCTAAGTTATGGTTATAAACTCAAACTCTTTGCAAAATAGTAACGAGAATAAAAAAAAAATTCATATTTTTGTGCCAGTATACTAATTTCTGATTATTACTGTTTTGATAAATGGTAATAGCACAGTACACTTTGGCTTTTTGCTTAGCACTGTGCTAAATACTTTATATATAATTCTTTTTTTATCTGTAAACCTTGCAGTAGTTCTAGAAGAAGATAATGATATTATCCACATTTCCCAGAGGAATAATTGAGATTAGTGGGTTAAATAATCTGCTAGCCTCCTACAACCAAGCAAATGATGAAACAAAGATTCAGATCAAAAACTCCTGACTGCAGAGCCAAGTTCTTACTCTATAAACCCTATAATCTCTAACTGTATCATTGTCTGTTGCATTATATATTGAGAGATGAGAGAGACAGGTGGGTGGGAGAGAGAGAGCGAAGATAAGCAGAGTACCTGAATGTCATTTTTCCAAAGATTATATAAAATGACATAAAAAGGTACTCAACATCATTGATCATCAGGGAAATGCAAATTAAAACCACAGTGAGATACGATCCATATGTGTAGGATGGCTGTTACCAACAGACTAGAGATAACAAAATATGGAGAGGATGTAGAGAATTAATACTCTTTGCATAGTTACAAATATTTTTCCCATTGAATATTGTTTTTTTTTCAATCTAGTTGATGGTTTCCTTTGTGAAATACAATTTTTTTAGGTTGATATATTGTAATTTGTCTAGTTTTGCTTTGATTGCCTTTAATTTTGATCTCAAATACAGTAATTCATCACGAGGACCAATATCAAGAAGATGACCCAATAATTTCTTCTAGGATTATTATAATTTCAGGTCTTACATTCAAATTTTTATCATTTTAAACTGACCTTTGGGGATTGCATTAAATAAGAGTCCAGTTTCATGCTTTTATATGTGGATATCCATTTTTTCCAACATAATTAACCCCGCCCCCACAGTATGTTCTTTTTTCTTTATCAAAAATTGATTTGCTGAGATAAAGGAAATAGTTGCTTGTTATGCTTGCACCCCAAACACAGCCACTTCTTTGTTTTGTGTGATTCTGGGGAACTTGTGAATGCTCATCTCCACATGTTCCTAGAGCTAGGTGATTAAGCCAACTCATTGTGTGGAAATTGCAAAAATTGGGGTATCAGATGTACCAGCAAGCTCTTTTTCAGGAAGAAACTGAACACTGGTGTTATAGTTGAAGCAAGTCAGAGGGACTGAGTGAGGCAAGTGCCCCTGGGTGCTTTTCAGCTCCAGAGAGGTTATTGTTAGCACCTAGAATAGTGCAAGCTAGAAGCTGGACCCTCAGGCAATAGCTTTCAAGATAAACAATTAAACCTCTTGGAGGGAAAACTGGGAGAAGGGTATTTTTGCTTGCTCCCTCTGAGTTAAGCACTGGGAGGATACCCACATCACTCTCCTGCCCTGGAGTGGTACCTGACACTGTTTCTCTGACAATATATTCCTCTTTCATTTGCCCTAATCCTGTGGGACTCATGAATGCAAATTCTGTTTATCTAGAGCCCGGTGATTTGGGCTTCCAAAAGGTGATGACCATAAAAGTTGGGACACTAGCTGTGTCATCCAAACCCTTCATTCTTTAGGTAAAAGCTGGGAATTGGGAGTTCCCTCCTGATTGCCTGGTGCCCTACAGGGAGTGTGGTTTATGGAAAGTCTCAGCCTATTCTACCTGTTTTACTGTCGTTTTTTTTTTTTTTCTTAGTCCCCCAGTGAGTTGGACTCAGCTAGTTTCCAAATTTCTCTGTGAGGGAACTGCTCCATGTATGGCTGTGGATAAGTCCTCTGCATGGGAGGAAGATGATTCAGAGCTGCCCATAGCAGTCAGGATCTCAGAGCTATGCCTACTCATCCTTTCTCAGAAAATTGCTGGCAGCCATTAACCACTGAAAGGGGGAAAAGAGAGAGAGAGAAAAGCAAGATAAGAAAATACAGGAAAGAGAAGAGATATAAGGTGAAATGAGAAACACATGGAAGAGACAGGAGAATGAAGAAGGGTAATTTTACAATAACTGGATAAAATATGAAGAAGACAACTCTGCAATATGGATGGGCAGGACAGAAGATGTCTCTGAGATCATGAAATTCTCAAATGCTCAGTGTGCTTGGACATAACAGTCCTGGTGATTAAAATATGCCAAAAATGGGAGAAAGAGAGGGACAAATACACATAAGCATGGCAATGCCAGGAAAAACAAATATTATGATACTATAAAACATGCTTATTTGTATATAATATTATAATTTAAAAAAGCACAAGTAATTTACCTGTGTTGAAGTACATTCACACACATTATCGTATTAATTATATAATAATTTTGGGAGGTGAAAGTGTAACAGAGCGGTCCCCAGGAAAGGTGGAGGTTCCAGGTTCCCTGCCCCACCCAAATGGAGGGTGTTGCTGAGCAGGAAGAGAAGAAGCTGCAGAGGAGATGGAGGAAGGAAGGAAACAGGATGGAGAACCAGAAGGAGACCTGGAGGAGGCACATGGGGCCAAGAGACATGTGAAGAAACTGCGCTTGTCTTTTGGTCGTAGACTGGGTGACACAGATGTGGGTGAGAACCGAGGAGAGGTGACAATGGTGGCTTTTATTTGATTTTGATTTTGTTCTTTTTCTTTCGGGCTTGTCTGGTTGCTTTTGACCCTTTTTTGTGGGTCCCCACTTGAAGATGCTTGAGACTTGTGGTAAGCTTTGGGGTCTTGCTCTGGGCCAATCCCATTTGGAAGGAGTTTTACCCACGAGGGAACGGGTAACTTTGGGTGCTTGATTTAGAAACTAGATTTTTTGCCTTTTCTGTCTTGTTTCCTTGTATTAAAGTTCCTTCCCATTAAAGGTTCATATGTTTTGTGTTGATGTGGCGGATGGCAGAACCCATTTAGAATAGGCATGTTTGTGGGGTTTAGGCTGCCCCTCTCCCTGTCCTGTAACAAAAGGACAAAAAGATTACCTTTGTGTTTGGTGGACATCAAAACACATATAGCTACTAACTTTCAAAATAGCAAGTCAATACATACATAACATCAAAAAATTTTTCAAAAAGTAGCAATGCAGGGGACGTCCCTGATGGCACAGGGGTTAAGACGCAACCTATGAAGGTTTCCACAGCCACTGCAGCACGAGTTCGATCCCCAGCCAGGGAGCTACCCACATGGCACAGCAGACCTCTCCTGTCTCGCCCTTTGCTCCCCTCAGCAGTGTATTTCAGTCAGTCTGCCTGTTCTGTTCCCTGCTCTGTCTCTCTGTCTCTAGTGAACCCTCTCACCCCTATGCCTCTGGCCTGTACCCCAGTTCTTGTATGCATAAATAAAATAAATCTTAAAAAAATAAAATAGAAATAAAAGAAGGTGGTATTTATTTTTAAAAAAGTAGCAATGCTACTGTTGTTTAGGGATAATACTAGGATATCTCATTAAATACATTTAAAGTTACTATCAAATGAAAGGGAAATGAGGCTTTAGCATTACTTTTTTTTATTGAAGTAACATTGGTTGATAGCATATATGTCTCAGTGTACAACTTTAAATCAACATCTGTAGATACTGCATGATGTTCATAAGCTTCACAGGTCCATTTGCTTTCTAAATCTTCAATATTGATGATGGTAAAGCTCAAACCACAAGAGAAAATCAACTTTGAGCAGCACCTTGCAATTATTCATTTCTTCTCTAGTGTTTGAGTGATATAAATGAAACTTTTGGATAAAGTTTCAATTTATTGCTTTTGATTTTTGATGATTTTATCACTCAGGAACTTACCCACATGACCATCAAATTATAGAGTATGAATATAAGTATGTGTATAAACTGCAAAATGCAATTATTTTTACTGCTCATTCACTATTCTGAATAATAGTAAATTTCAATGAGAAAAAAATTAGTAAAAGGAGTGAGTGAATGAAACCCTGGTGTAGTAGGTGGCATTCTGCAGTGGCCTCCAAGGTTTCCAGGAGCTAGGACAGCACATATGTTCTCCCAATTATTAATCAAGTGTTAATGAAGGTGTTCCTGGTGATGACCTTTTGAAAGTATAATTAAGGCCCCAAGTCATTTGATTTGAATATCAACAGATTATTCTCTGTAGCCTTGACCTAATCAGGTGAGCCCTTTAAAGAGACAAAGGCTGCTCCTGGTGAGAAAAAAAAAGTGAATGGAATTTGTGCAAGGCCCAGATTCTCCACTGCTGTCTTGAGGATGAAGGCAAGAAACATGGATGACTTCCAGAAGTTGAGATTAGCCTCTGAGGACAGTGAATAAGAAAATGAAGACCTCAGCTCTATAAAAAGAAATTGAATTATGCCACACAGGGTGTAGACTTAGAAGAGGAACCCCATCTTCAAATGAGCACACAGTCCTGCCAACACCTTGCTTGCAGGTGTGTGAGATGCTGAGAAGTGAAGCTAGTTACACATTGGCTGGAATTCTAACCTGTAGAACTGAGAGATACTGTGTGGGTGTGAATTTAAGCCTTTACTTTCATAACTATGTGTTATGTGGAAAAATAAATACACACAGAAAACTCAAAAACAACTTCTTGAAATTTTTGAAGAGGCTAATTTCTTAGGATACATATTACATAAATACCTAATTTTCAGTCATAAGTCTTTATATAGGTAGGCTCTGTTTGAGGTCCTAATCTGGAACTTTGGTGAATAATTACATGGTGTACATCTTCACTACGTACTAATTACTGACAACTAAACTAACTGCTAAGTAGGAACATGACAGTAACAGAGAGGACTAGCATTCAGGAACAGATGTGTTCTTTGAGTTGTCTCTTGACTTTAGAGTGTCACTGAGACTTCACATTGAGACTCCTAATAAAAATACAAACTGAAACAGACACATTGCAGAAGTTTAAATCCCCTGGGCTACATTGATTGTTCAGACATTTATTAGAATTTCCTGATAATATTAGCGGTTCTTTAATTTTGTAAGAAAGTAAGGAAAGACTGTGAAGATATTTTGAAGTCTTAATACTTGCAATGCTTTTTATGCAGTTTGTATCTGTTGACAGATGTAACCAAGAGCTTGGATATGAGGACCCTGAACTTGGGAATGTTGTAAGAACCAGGGAATCAATATTGGATAATAAGTGAAGAGACTGTTTAATTTAGTCTGAATATTATGAATATGAAAAGCTGACAATATTCTAGGGAAAGCTTAAATATCCAGTATTTGTAGTGATCTGCATTCTTAGAGTAAACTGTTTTTTAGTATCAGTGGATGAGTATTTGAAGGTATTTGAACTCATGGGGAAACTGGTCAGCTCATAGCCTAGATGGATGGCATCTCCTGAACTACTCATTTCCAGTCTGCACAGGTGTATGTGGCACCTTTTCATGTAGGAGTGTCAGGATAAAATAGATCTTTGTGTCAGCCCTAATCACTAAGAAGAAAGTAGGAATAAAATGAATTTCTCAATGTATTAAAGAGAAACATTTGCAATGGAAATAGGCTGAAGGGAAGGAGATCTCAAAAAGAAGCATTATTATTAAGAACAATGCTTTTCAAAAACATACGTTATTAAAATGCCAGTTACCAAACCAAAGGCAACCTTCATGCTAGTATCTCAATTGCAGAATGAAGACTGTAAAAGGTGAAATGCAAGTTTGGAAAAATTGAGTGAGCTTCATGTCGCGTAGTGACGGCCCTAGAATACAACCAAACTAACTTAGGAAGGAAATCAGAAGACTGATGAAGAGAGAATCCTGAAGACATTCAATTTCCTGGTTCCACTCAACCTCAGTTTCACCCTTGCCCTTTCTAGATATTTGGACCAATAAATCCCATTTTGAACCTGAACTAGTTTGCATTGACTTTCTGTCATGTACCACAGAGAGCAGTGACTATTACAGAGGACCTAATATAGCAGTTAGAAACTGTGATCTTGGCTCTAGTCTTTTAGGTCAAATACCTGTTTATATGTAAGCTGTGAGAAGAGGTTGTTAAATCAGCTCCAAGACACAGAGAGTTATGAGAAGTAAAAGTGGCCCAGAAAACTAAAAACCTATATACAAAAATCCTTGATCTTGTTTGGGTCCACTAAGTGGCTGATCATGAGGAAGTGTCCTGAGTAATTGTGGTCAGTCAAATAAGTCCACTCTGCTCTGCCAAATATTCACCATTCCATTTTCCCTTTCAGCTAGCAGTGGCCATGTGACAAATCTTTGGCCAATGCAGTATAAGGGGAATCCTCAGGTGTAGAGAGTTGTTGGTTAGAAAACTATATCACGAGGATAACTGACTTCTGCTGCCCACTTTCCTTCTCTGGTTCTCTGGTTTGACCACAAGTTAAGATTTAATACTAGACGATAACCACAAAGTTCACATGATCCTATTGTAACAGGACAATGGGCCAAATCTGAGGAATTCGGAATAAATTCAGAGAGGGAGTCTGGTACGTGGATTATTTCATGAAATTGTTGCACTCCAATTTGAACCAGCTATCGGCACACTTAATGTGAATGAGATGGCATGAGATGCCACCCCAACATATGCCACTGTTATATTATTTTATTTTGAGCTAAGTACTTGCAAAACAGCAAATGTGGGAGGAAGTTTTCTCTGAACTCCCATTATCTGCCTAAAGATGGATCCTCAGAAAGAACTTAACTGTCATAAAAGCCCTCCCTGGTAGCTTCATCAACCAGGGAAGATTGACTCTTACCATAAAAAACAAGACAGGAAGTACATACCACACCAGAAAAACCTCATCAGAAACTCTCATACCTACCACAACTCCCATCTATTCTTCTAAAGACCCATTCAACTTTTTTACAAACCGTTTATTCTCCCCTAAGTGATCCATATTCCCTCCCTGCTTCCTAGTAAGATGTTGTTCAAACCTGTGTCTAAGTCACCTCCTGTATCTACTCACCTTTCCCTGGGTATCGCCCCTGTAGACACGAGGAACTCATTCTGATAAAATTTTGGCTTTTTTCGCCTCCCCTTTTTAATTTCTTACATTACAGAGTTTCTTCTGAGAACTCAGAAAGGTAGAGGGAAAATTATTTTTCCTCTCCAGTGTGAAAACAGCTTAAGTTTCTGTTAATCAGTCTTCTGTGACTTGTGATTAAAACCCTTCTACATGATACAACACACAGAAGTAGAAAAAGAACTGCATGTGACCCAGTGTTGATGTATTATTGTTCTAGAGTGAAAAAGAAGTGACATGAATGGTAACTCTAGCTTTTTAGAATATCATGTGTATGAATTACATCAGCAAATTAAGTAAACTTATAATAAGGTAAACAGTTGCCTCCCAATACTGTAGAATATTTCATTGTCTTCTAATTTTATTCTGTTGATTTTATTCACTGTTCTTAATTTGGGGGGACTTAGAATACTTTTTTTTTTGTGGGACCCTCGCCGGCGGCAGGGGAAAGAACCAGCGTTGCAGAAGCTGCAGGCAGCCTCGCAGCCCAGCGCTCAACTGCTGCGCCACCAGGGGAGGTCCTAGAATACTTTTTAATAAAATAATAAGATTATAAAAACATTGCTCCTTATTTTCCTGTTTATATATCAGTTATTTAACTGACATATAATTATTTTGCAGGATTATTTTGGTGTCTGATTGATACATCATAGTTTTCAAGACACACCTGATTTCAAAATCTCTTCAAACCCCATTTTCCACATCTACAGGTCATTCTAATTCTAATAAAAGATATATTTTCCGAAAAAAAGTAGTCTTTCCTGTTAGTGGATGAAGAGCTTGTAAGTGTGCCCATCAGTTTTCAATTTTAATGGTGTTTAGTTTGAGTCAATGATGTAAAGGAACCTAAGTATTTGTAACAAGGAAAAGGGAGGTTTCTGCTTTTCTAGAAAAGTGGACAGGCTGTTCCTTTTGAATAACTCTTAGGGAGCAACCTATTCGTGATGTGAGTAAGGCCTGGAACAGGTGTCTGATTATGTAGTAAAATAACAGTCATGCATGAGGATGAAAGAGGAAAACTATGAAATATTTTGGATCATGATTCAAAAAAATCCAAAGAAGAACAAATAATCCCAAAGCAAGAATACTTCTGAAAATAGTTTAAAAATGCATGAAATGGTTACTTCTGCATTTTAACACTATTTGAAGTAACATAATCAAAGGGGCACTGTTCTTACGGATTAAACATATTATATTGATTTTTTATCTTCAAAGTGGTGAACGTTACTGAGGTCTCATTTGTACAGGTTTTAAAATACCTGATCTAAAGTTCTATTTTGGCACTGAACTTCTCTCAAGTGTATATTGATCAAGTAACTCCTTTTGTTGTTGTTTTTATGATTTGCACTGTTTTATCAAAGATACAGTCTGTTCATATGGGTACTGCCAAAAAAGTAGACCATTTTTTGGCAAGCATTTTCAATAGTGAAAGTGAATTAAATAAAAAAAAGGTGAATGCTCCAGACTTGACTGTAATACAGGAAGAGAGCTGAGAGAGCTGTGGTACATGAATGCAAAGGAAACCATGAGCCACATGGCTTGAGTTCTCTTGCCAACTGTCCATCATTCATATGTACCCCAAATAAGTCCTTATTCCTTTAAAATGCTACTTTCTCACATGTAAAATGGAAAAATCTGATTATAACTGAACTACTGCTGAGTAACAAAAACTGACTAAAATAAAATTTTTAATATGTTTTAACACCTTCCATCTTTTAATCCATTTCAATAACTCCTTTTTCCCTTTATTGAAATTATTTTAAATTTAAAACAAAACCTTCCTATTTACTAGATGTATCTAAAACTTTGAGATATTTGTTATAACTGATCATATTTAAAATTGTTTAATCTATTGTGGCCTACTAATATTCTCTGGCAATTTTTTCCTCCCTCCCTTTTTGCTGCCTTTCCTCTCCCTCCTCCATCCCTCCCTCCATAAGAAAAGGTGCATTGACCCAAGACCACAAGAGTTACAAGGAACATCTAATTTCAATAATAATTTTAACATTTCTCCCAGATCATTCTAAAATAAGAGCAAATGAATTTGTTAAAGTTATGTTTCCCACATGTGCTCTTTACATTAAAATCTTAAATAAAAATAAAGTAAAATGAAATAATTTGATTTATAAATTATAAAAAGGTTCACTTAATTTTTTCATATGTAATGGGCTCAAATTCTTTATAACTAAAGTGAACCTGTGCGATGAAATCATGGCTATATTTTTAATTAATTGAGTATATGACATAACTAATATTTTATTTTTAATTATTAAAACATATAATGTCCAAATATAGTCCGAAAAGATACAAACCATCAAAACATGCCATAAACCATTCAACAGCAAATATTAAAATTAACTTATGTACTTCAAATATCAGGAAATACCTGTTTTCTGCATATAGTTATTCATAAACAAGGTACATAGGCAATACAGTGTGAAAGCTTCAGGACTACAGTGAACTGGAGTTAATGTCTAGGATAAAGAGAATAAAATAATTTTCTATGAAATGTAGAATTAATGATGCATATATCTAATGTATCAATTACTGCCCCAGTCACTAACCCATTCCTTTGCTCGGGATATGTATACCTTCATTTCCCTCACTGGCATTGCAATCCTCATTTTCTATGTAGATTCCTACTGTATCACTAAATAGGTTGGTCTTTCTGCTGATCTGTTGGCTGCCATTTTGGCTACTTGATCAAACTGAGAAGACCATAGAAGGGATGGGAGGAACTCCCCATTTCTCTCAACATACTATTAGGATCATACACTGATTATTGCCCTGAGTAGATAATTATTATGTTTTTATACCTATGACTCATCACTTTACTTTTCCCTTAGAATGAATTTTTAATGAATGCTGCTTTCTGATCAACTAAAGTGTAGTCTGTCAATATCAAATACAATTTTGCATCATATATACTTCTTATCCTAAATATATTTAAGATAAATAAAACCTACAAATGTATTTATTTATTCATGACAGGTTTCGCTCAAATTTGAGATTCAAAAAATTGATATATTCTGTAATCACAAATTAAAATATGATCCACAAAATGCCTGCTCTACCAAGAAAAGCATAATTGCCTCCTGGTGGAAAATAACTAGGCATTAAATTTTTAAAAAATTGTATTATGCTCACCACTGCAAACTGACTGAACCTTTTTAGAGTAGATTCACTAGGAACAAGGTCATTTATAATGTTCTCCATTAAATATCCAAAAGGCAATTTTCTGATATTCTCCCATATGTTTTAGTCTTTCTAAAATAACTGACCCTGTGGAAGACAACTCTTTCCATCTACATGTGAAAAGTGCTGAATGTTTCCTTTAGTGAGATTTAAATTGCTTTTAGCAGGTCAGGTCATCTCATTTAATAGTTTCACATTACTTTATTCAGCTTGCAACTCTTAGAAACGCAAAAACGTTTCACTCCAGTTCTCCTTTTCAATGGAACTTAATATTGTGCTTGTATGGTTAAGAAAATTACTCTCTGGTATGTGTGTTTTTCTTTCTCATATTCTTCACCGTCTCATATACTTGGTTTGAAATGTTGAATAAATTTTAGAATTTTAGGTTTTAAGTATGATTGATGGCATTTGGGAGGAAAAATAATTTTCCCTAGACCTTTCTGAATTCTTAGCTGATACCCCAATAATTAAGACTTTAATTAATTAAAATAAAGCCTCCATAATAACATAAAATAAACAGTAGAGTATTAAGAGAAAAAATCCTGGAAGGTTGGTAATAGGTATACCTAATGTAGATACTCCAAGATCTCTACTGAAAATGAGTAACTGCTGCA
This sequence comes from Talpa occidentalis, assembly GCF_014898055.3. Classification (NCBI taxonomy): domain Eukaryota; kingdom Metazoa; phylum Chordata; class Mammalia; order Eulipotyphla; family Talpidae; genus Talpa; species Talpa occidentalis. The sequence goes on from NW_023604861.1 coordinate 14,338,107, forward strand.
AGTGATTACAATGGAGCTTAAAGCATCTGCTCCACAGAGAAAGAGGCGGAGGATGTGGGCCTTTCAGAGGAGAGTAAATTATTTTTGAGGTAAGTTAATCATGCCCTGAACAGAGTGGATGGGGGTCATGATAGGTTGTACTGTTTATTTGGGTATGATGTGAAGGCCTAGTCTTCCCTGGGATTAGAGTTAATTTTCCCTGAGTAGGGGCTTTATGATGATTAAGTTCCTTTTGGAAAATCTGACCTCAGATAAATAAGGGGACTTTAGAGAAAGCCTCTTTCAATTTGCAGTTTTTCAGGTGCCTACAGTAAAAATAATCAATATACTAAAGGACATTTTTTTAAGGTAATCTGCCCTGAACTCTTACATTCATATAGGGATGTCTTTTTGGGGTAGCACAGTTTTCTTCTGTGGTTTAATCCCTGGATACAACCTTGTCTTTTAACTCCATATTTTGATATCCCATGGAGAGACCACATAATTCAGTCTGTTCTTATTAATCGGAAACACAGTTTTAACAATGATCAAAGCATGATTATCTTGAGTAATTTTTAGATTGAATCCCTGAGTTACCTTCCACTAAGCAGACATTGCTGTCTGAATTTTTCCCTCTCCCTTAGGGGCTTGGAGGCATTTGAGTTAAAATGTCTGCTACTTTAGGCTGTAAAGTACTATTACTATTACGTTTCATAGGGAATTCCTTCAGGAAGTACCTCAGGCCTGAAATAAAAGCATATCTCCAAAGTCCCTCAACCAGGACTGGCCTATATTAAATAACATTTCTGAAACCTCTCACTTTGGGTATTATTTGGATCTGGCATCTAGCACTGTGTTTATTTTCTACTTTCTATTTTTATTGTCAACTTGCCTCATGTCTGCCAGTCACAAGCACATGGGGGAACGAATTTCCTCTATATAAAATAATACAATCCTTTTGATTAAGATTATCAAGTGATATAATAATAAAAACATTAATAAACAATGTTTTGCAATTGTATCTAAACTGCACATTTATTCTAAAGCTTTCCAATTTGAACAATTCCTTCATATTATTTTATATTGAAAATATTTATCTGGTTTATACTAAAGAGGAGTTAGCAAACATCTATCACCTACGTTATGAGAATATAATTACATAAATTTCAAAACATCCAAGAACTAAGAAAAATATAGAATACAAGTTCTATAATTGTAGCAATGGTTAGAAATTTTGTTATTTCTATTGCTTTAAAATAGTTTTCATATTTCAAGATTTTATATTTTTAGGGCAGTTTTAGATTCATAGCAAAATAGAGGTAAGGAAATGGAGCTTTCTCATATGTACCCTGCCCCATAATGCATAGTCTCACTAACAGTCCAACAGAGTGGCACCTTAATTACCACTGATCAACCTAACATAGAAGGGATTGTTATCCACAGCCCTTAGTTTACATTAGGACTCACTCTTGCTGTTGTATATACTACAGGTTTGTACCAAAATATGAAAAGTATCCATCACTATACAGTCATAGCATTTTCAGTATCTATAATTCCTCTGTGCTCTACCTGTTCATTAAAGTTTCTATAAATATCTATAGGCAAAATTTTTTATGTGGTTATAAGTTTATCTCTCCTTTGAGTTAATACCAAGCAATATGATTGCTGGATAATACGAGAAGAGTAATTTAGTATTGGCAAAGCCACCAAACTGTCTTCAAAAGTGTATATACCAATTTTTATCCTCTGTGGGTCTGGCAATCTTAAGCAGCCTGTTTGGTTACCATTTTGTTACCTGCAGGTCAGCATTCCTATACAAGGTCAGAACTGCCTGGTCAATCAGTCATAGGAGCTTAACCTTACAAGGTGCCTTTCAAATCAACCAGAGCTTAAAGCTTGATCACTCTGGGAAGGTTAATGCATCATGAGGTATGACCAGGAACACCCAGAGGCTGAGGACTGATGTATGACAAGGGACCCAGAACCTGATCAGTGGAAAGCCTTGTTAAGGTTGAGACAATGGCTGGGGAACTTGAGCTTCATCTCAATTACAATACCAAGTCATCAAGCAGATGAGAAGTGCCTGGACAGCAGACTCACAATCCCTAGTAATGTAGATGTCAGCACATTTTCTAGTTACTTTCTTCCCCTTTTCCTTTTTTCCTCCATCCCCTTACAACTGATGCTGTATAATTCTTCTATCAATAAAAAGGCCAGGATCTTGCTCTTTAGCAGCATCCTGTATTATGTAGCCTGCTCCACAACTCCCACTTTTTGTATCAGTGTGGTGTTGCCCGACACAACGAGCCTCCTCATAAAATAGTTAAAAAAAAATTCCACAACATATAGGTACACAACCAAAACAAATATGTCTTAAAAAGGGAAAATGTAAAGTGATATGATGTGGGAATATAGAAAATACAGTTGGGCAAGATCAATATGGAGTCAAATCCCAGCATTGTGTGAGACAACTGTATTAAGTCATAACAAAATTTCTTTCTTCCTTGGCCAGAAGGGTTATTTTTATCCTCAATGGAAAAATGTGCTTCTCACTTATTATTTTCAGCTTGTGTTTATTTAATTTAGCAATCAGTATACTATCAGAGAACAAACAATATTATATCTATTGATTTAGACTCACTATGGCATTTTCAATCCACAAATGTTAAAAGATACAAAATTTGATTGAAAACAAATGTTTACTATATTGCCCCTGAATGTTCCCTATTCCCTCTAGCTAGCTTTCTTTGGGAGGCATAGGATAGAACCTTTTCTGAACTATAATGGGTAGTTGGGCCTGATTAATATAACCATGCAAGTGCCATTTAACTAACAGCAAAATGGTAAACCCATTACTTTTGTGGAAAGAAAATTATCTTTCTGAATAGAATTCTGTGTGTTCTGAGAGTAATTGAGAAAATACTAAGACCTGGTTGGAAATTAATAGGAAAGTTGACATGACACAGAAGGATGAGTAAACACGCTGTCTCTAAAATCCTAACCATATTTTTTTGTTTATTATGTAAAATCTAGCACAATATAGACTATGCATTTTACAGGAAAGTTAAGATGGTTTATTTAATTTATGTTTATTTTTTCTCAAAAAAATGTGGCTAGAAAAGCAGGGATTTCTTATCTTTTATTTATGAATAAGTTTTGCAAAATTTTCTAAAAGCATTTTTGCAGGTTTAACTTTAATTCCAATAATAGGTCACAGATCAGACATTTATAGGATTTTCAAATATAAAAGTAATAGATAAAGAAAATAAGATAGTATAAGAATTAAAGATGTGGTAGAGAGGTTTTTTTTTTATTATTTGCTTATTTTTAACTTAGGGAGTTCAGGGAACCTTGATTTAATAAGAATTGTAGACTTTTGTGCCCCTGTGTGAGCTAAGGGCAGGGTACGCCTCAGTTTTGTGGGACTTGAAGTTTATGTGGTCAGAGGAGCATTTTTAAAGAAAAATAAGAAAAAAAAATCATAATGAAAGCAAACTTTTTTTAGCTAGAGAAAAGAAATCACAACCAATTACAAATTTAAGTAAGTTAGAAATACCACACATATCAAAAATCCAAAAGATCGCTTACTTTAATTATACATTTTATACTTTATACTCATATATAAATATAATTTATAACATATTGACAGTATTCATAATTAATTGTTTTATACATCCCTACAAAAATGTTTTTAGACATTTTTTGACCATATACTCCTTGCTCACATATTAGAGTACCTTTTTGAAAACAGGAATATATATCAGTGTTTTCCTTGGTGTTATGTATCAAAATTTATTCTTGTTTTATTTGATAATTTAGAAGGGTGGCATTTGATTTCAGAATATGTAATTGGCAGTTCTATGTAAGTTGGCAACATTACTATTGATTTTGTGGAAACATTTACCACATTTTTTTAAACACCATCTCCCTGGTCAAAGGAACAGCAAGTACAAAGACACTGACTCGAGAGTTCACGCAAACTGACAAGGAAGACAAGGGAATATGGTATGTTGAAAGCAAGGGGATATGTCACAGGAGATGAGCTTGGAGACACAGGAGGTCATGTGGGCACTGAAGGCCACCATCGAGTATTTGTTTTCATCTGAGTGAAATGTGAAACCTGTGGAGGATTTGGAGCCAATGTCACTCATACAATTTAACATTTTGACATTTCATACTGATGTGTTGTAAAGGACTATAAAAGGCAGAGCTGGAATAGGAAGGTCAGTATAAAGGTAAAGACAAACAAATGATTGCAGCTAAAGGGTAATATTTTAAATGTCTAGACTAGTTATTTTGGGAGCACAGTACTAGGAGAATCTTAAATACAACAAATAAAATCTTCTTAACATAAAAGTGTATCTTTTTTTAAAGATTTATTTATTTATTCATACAAGAACTGGGGTACAGACCAGATGTGCGGGAGGGTGAGAGGACTCACCAGAGACAGAGCAGGGAACAGAACAGGCAGACTGATGAAATACACTGCTGAGGGGAGCAGCGGGCATGACAGGAGAGGTCTGCCACGCCATGTGGGACCCTCCACAGCTGGCTGGGATTGAACCAGTGCTGCAGAGGCTGCAGACAGCTTCACAGTGCTGCGCTCAACCACTTGTACCACCAGGGGAGGCCCATAAAAACACATCTTGATATCATCCCTCTCCTTATCCTATGTAGCTAAAATCTATACTGTCACTGACTAGATACCTTGAATGGTCCATACCCTATGGTGATAATAGGAAACACAACATTATTTCAATATGTTGAAATTTAGACCAGTTTCTCAAAAATGTAATGGTTGGATTCTTCTTACATTAAAACAAATATACTCAGCTAGATACAGTAAAATTAGTATCTCATTGGAATAAGGAAATAAACAGTCATTTACTACAAAATCTGTGAATTTAGATTTTGGAAAGCCAAAATCTTCTCTGTGTGAGTTAACACTATAATGTGATTCTATAATATTTCATATTTCTGAAATCATCTGCCTGTTCTACCCTATAGACTGTGAGACGCTGGAGCATGGGACCAAATCCATTGTCTTTGGTAATGCTGTTTTTAGCATAGTTATAGGTATATAGGCAATGTCTAACAAATATTTTTGATGAAGACAAGAGTGATTTAGATAGATATTCAGTCAACGAGAAAGCAAGCACTTATAAGATAGGAGCAGATGAATGTGAGGTCGACCTCAGGAAATTGACAGATTTCCCAGATTCCTTACCGTTTGCTTGCATTGGCAGTATATCCAAAGTGATAGAGAAGCATTGTCCTGGTGAAAGCTATGTTTCAGATAAAGCAAGAAAGTAAAGGAAATTTTTCAGCTTTTCAAGTTATAAGAAAATTCACTAATTACCAACTCCAAGTTCCAGAAGGCACAGTAAAAAGGTTTCAGAGTTGATTGTGGGTGGAAAACAGGTTAATAAAAGAAGATGTGCAAAACTACATGATAATTAGAGTCTCAGTGATGAGGGTAGCCCTTTTATTGTGACCATGGACATCAAGGAGTTAGTGCTGATAGTCTCCATGGTGACAGGATTGTGCATATTCAGGGTAGGGAGACGTGGTCTTATCAAAATAATGAACATTTGGGGGTTCCCATTTTCCTTTCTATTCCTAGTGATTAGTGCATGAAGGAGAGATATATTATTTTGAAAAAAAAACTAAGAAATTTTCCTGAAATGCATATTGATTCTAAAAGAGGAAGAAAACCAAAATTCATAATTATGAATTTATTCTCTAGGTGTTCTGGATTAAATCCAGATACATTATTTGCTTTGAACCATCAGTTAAATAAGTAAGGATAAGATAATTTTAATTATGACATTCAATGCATCAGTTATTTGGAGTGTAATTTGTTCTTAAATATATATATTTTTTCAGATAGTGAGTGACTGATAATTTGATTCAGTTCCTTTTGAAAAAACAGAGCCTACGGAAAACTTGCATATTAAAACTGGATGGGAATCTGCAATCCCATGGAAGCATGAATAAAGGGATAAAAAGGAAGTAGAGAAAGAACCAAGAAAACAAAGGGTTTTGTTTAATTTTTATAAGAAATCTGCATGATTTCTTCATCTCAGATGACATTTTCACATTGGCCAAGTGAGCTTACTGTATCTTAGACTGTCTATCTAAATAGAAGAAGAGAGAAGAATGTCAACCACACATCCCTAAAAACTCTTCTTTCTGGTGGTTAAAATTCAACCCGTGGAGAACTAATTCTTCCATATGTCTGCAATGCCTGAGCTTCCCCAATTCTTACCCAGTGAGTGAGGAGGCACAGAGGTCTTTCCATGTCAGCTGGTGTCATGGAAAGCTCCTTGATTTGCAATTCAAATGGAGGCAGCAGCTGCAGCCTGACTCTTTAGACTCTGGAAGTGTGTGAGCCCTGGGTAATGCCACTTAAGCAAGATCGGAAAGCCAGTGAGCTGAGGTGACCCACATCCTAACTAATCATAGTTTCTCTTTAGACTTGTAGCTATCACATTCTTTTAGAATATGTGGATGTTGTATGAGAATAAAAGGCCCCAATTTCATTCCTAAGAGGTTGGTATAAGTACAATCCTTCAGTGTGAAGACCAGTTACATTCTGTTGAAAGATTAAAAAAGATGAACAAACCAACCTACAACCCTTGCAAAGGCTGGGACTGCAATATCCTTCACTACCTCTACTAATGTTTTAGTTGGAATGACCCAGACCTCCTTCTGCCTTACACTTCTTGAGCCAAGATTGTTGCTATTGCCTCTTCATTATTACAACAAGGCACAGAAAGCATGAAATCATACCCAAGAGCATTATTAGGTTTTGGAAATATTCCTTCCTGCTCCTTCTATGTATTAATAAGCTTAAACACTATAGGCATTTAAAGTTGCTTTCTCCAGCATGTACATTAATTATTTTCTTTGAGTGCTAATCCTTTGGTTGAAGCAATCCATTTTTCTCTCCATAGGAGTCATTGTATACTCCTTGTCAGGACACATTTCCCTTTTACAAATTGATTTGTAATTGCTTGTAATTCTACTCACTGAGCACATCGTCCTTTATCACACCTTATTTTGGTCCACCTCAGAATGTGACTATATCATTGCGGTTAATGCCAATGAATTATACCAGTCTGTCTATAAGTCAATTTCTTCCCCTTCTTCTCAATTTCTTCCCTCTTCCAAGTTGTCATAGGAAATCACCCCTGGGGCCATAGACCTGAGTTGAGGAAAAAGTGCCAGTACATCATAGATTAGTGACATAGGAGTCTAGGTAATAGGGCCATGTAATTTAATAATGCCTTTTGGACCAGATGAAGATGACACCAAATTGCCTGTACAGAATACTTGACTCATGGTCAAATTGTGTGTAGCACATCAGTGATGGGAATCTATACAGTCAGTGGGTATCCTTTGACACTATGAATTTTTTTTTTTTAAAGAGAGTATAGTTCTTGACTACAGAAGACACGATGTTGTTCCAGATTTATTGTAGCCACACATATCTCTTCTGTTAGGATTTCCTAGAAACTGCACAAAACATTTTTATCCACCAGAGACATCTTAAACAGGTGTCTATATTGAGCAATATAACAAAAGTGGAAAAATCACCCTGTCCTAGATATGCTAACAATGCTGCTTTTCAACACTTTTCAATCCTGTTTTTCAAACTTGTAAATGGATTACAGAACTGTTTTCAAATGTGGTGATACTGTTGCTAAAATCTAGTTATCTTAAACAGTTGTGCCTCCTTAGAGGTAGGAGAAATGATATACCAAAACTCTTCCTTTATCCTAGGGGAATGCCTATGCATTGTGCACATCAGTTGATTTCTAAAATACTTCACCATCGTCATAAAGGCATGAATTATCGTGGAGTTTTCCCCCAACCCTTTGGCACAAGAGCATCTTTCTGGGAAATCTGTTGTACCTGCTATATTCTGGTCACCAAAAACAGTGAACATGGCATTACTATTATGAGCAAGTTGTTCCAAGAATGTTAAAAAAAAATAGGATGGGGAAGCTATGAGATTCAAATGGTAGTAGTAAAAGATTTAGTGTAAAATTACCAGATGGCATCTAAGATTAACATAACTGTCTTTATGTTACCTCTCCATATGATTTTGAGCCCTCTTAAAGAAAAAAAAGTAATTGAGAAAGACAGGATTTTGTCAGTTCAGTAGTTCTCAAATCTGGTTATTCATTGAAACCAACTGAAATTTTGATACCAGACTCCTAATACTCTAGAGATTTTAAATTAACTGATTTGGATTCAAGCAAAGGTATTTTTTTTAATGTTCCTATTTTTTTCTAAAATACAGAAAATACTTGAGAACCACATTAATTAGACTCCTGGAGAATAAGAAATGAATATGAGGACTAGGAATATAGTTTATTAATTACCCATAATTACCTCTGTTCCTAGACTGGAAAATAATATAATTATTTTCCACTGCCAGTTAATATATTGGCTAGCAGTCTGAGACAATCATCTTCAATCTACCATCCTGTAAGGAACAAATGATTATATAATTTAAACACTTATCTATCAACAGGCTATAATGGACTTGGTCCTCAGGATGTCAACATCCAGATAAAGAAGCAGCTAAAGCTCCAGGTAAAACTGTTGCTCCATTCCTTCTATGTGACTTTGGGATTGAACCTGGAAAGAGGGAATGGTAGAACCAATGTACGGTTATGAATGTGTTTCTTAGTGTTTGCTATGTTCCCAATATTTTGTGTCATTTGGATTTTGTTAGTTTTTGGTTTATTTACTTAGTTTTTAATATTACAGAAATAACAAATCAAGCTACAGTACATAATCAAATCCAACAAATGAGGTTTTTTTTTTTTTTAAAGATTTATTTATTTATTTATTTATATAAGCACTGGGTACAGTTAGAAGCACAGGAGGGTGAGATAATTCACCAGAGCCAGAGTGGGGAACAAAACAGGCAGACTGACGAAATACACTGCTGAGGGGAGCAGCGGGCGGGGCAGGAGAGGTCTGTCTGCACACCATGTGGGACCCTCGCCGGCAGCCAGGGATGGAACCAGAGCTGCAGAGGCTGTGGGCAGCTTCTCAGCCCAGCGCTCAACCGCTGCATCACCAGGGGAGGCCCACAAATGATTTTTCAAATAATTTCCATACTTCAGCAATGTTCCAGACACTGGAAAATAAAAGATCAAATTGTTACTATTTTTAAGATATTTGTAATCTAGTAAAAAACAAATACAGCTTGATGAAATAGTATTGGTGTAATTACTATAGGCTTTTTCAATGTAATCCTATATTAATTTATTAGACACCTATTATAGTCCCTAAAATACTGAAAAGCAAACTGAGTCACAAGAAGTTTATGTGAACCAAGCTTTTCATATCTATTTAATTTTAGAAATGAGATTTGAATTTAAGTTATTTTGTACCAGAGACCATTATACACTTCCTGTGCTATATATTTCTTCTGGTTTTATTGCATTTGGTAGTATTTTTGTCATCTACATTGTAGGGCCTAGAAAATAATAAATAATAATAATGCATATATGCATAATAATGTTACAATTGTTACAGTTTAAAGACTTTTGACTTATAGAAATATTAAAATACATCAGTTTTTCTTTAGTCACTGAATCATTCACTATTTTGCTCCAAAATCTGTAAAAATAATCTTTATTTATTTAATTCATTTCAATAAAAATTTTTCTATAGACAATTATGAATCTTTAGGTACATTTGCTTAAGTTGTTCAAATCAAGTGAAAAAGAATTCATCTATATTGATTCTTAAATTCAAAATTGCTGTTTAATGCTGTACCTTTAAATAAGAATTTTATGGATATTTTTCAGTTACCAAGTTAAAACTTTATCTTATTCATAATTCACTGTTGAAATATGAAGTTTGAGTATAAGTATTTTTTAGTGTCTCAAATATAGATTTTTCTTATAAAAGTCCCCCGCTTTAATGAAAAAGTTTAAGAGTGTATGACCTATGTCCATTTCTCCTTTATCATTTCTCCAAACTTGCTTTAATTTGCTCAGAATTCAGTCTTTCCCTATCCTTAGTGCTCACATGAAATACTATGATGAGCTGCATTTATACTTTACTTTTAATTTAAATTTTATAACAGTGACCTTATTGGTTTTCCTATGCTGTTTTTATTCTTCTTATTAAAGAATAAATTTCCATTAGTGTTCATTAAAGTATACTAAGAGTGGAGAAAGGTTGCATTTTGGTTTATTTATTTATTTATTTATTTTAAACTCTTTTTTTTTTAAGATTTAATTATTTATTTATACAAGCACTGGGTACAGTCAGAAGTGCAGGAGGGTGAGAGAATTCACCAGAGCCAGAGCAAGGAGCAGAACAGACAGAATGATGAAGTACACTGCTGAGGGGAGCAGCGGGCGGCAGGAGAGGTCTGCGCGCCATGTGGGACCCATGCCCAGCGGCTGGTATCGAACAGGCGCTGTAGAGGCTGCAGGCAGCTTTGCAACCCAGCGCTCAACCGCTGTGCCACCAGGGAGGCCCAACATTTTGGTTTATCTAAGCACACTCATTTTATTCTTTCTTGCTGTCTGTGCCCCCCTCCCATTTTGCTTGATCACTTACTTGCACCCTTTAAGAGGCCTTAAAACACACACACAAGTACACACATTTATTAAATGCTTCAAGATCTGTAAGAGTGTAAGTTTTATTAACTCTCTTCCTGTTCAGATTGGAGACATAAAGTTTAAGGCCACTAAATTTTTGGCTAAAGAAATACCTCCTGAGACCCATAAAACTTGACTACATGGGATCTTGAAACTTAAGCTTAAAGCATTTTGACTTTCATATGTCTATCTTGGGATATCTTTTTTCTCTTCCATTTACCTCCTTGTCTTTTCTTCAAGTTTAGTAAAGATTTTTTTCTCCTGTGAACTCAACTTCGAAGAAAATTACTTTCAAAAATAAAAATCCTCTGTAGAGCAATAATAAACTTTTTCATAAGGACTAATACAGAACACATTTTAAAATTTATGCAATTCAGATTCTTCTAAGAATTTCATGTATATTTTATTTTCAACTGTATCAGTGAAAAGGTAAGAATTAGCATTTCATATTTAATCTCATATTCTAATTTCAGTTTTTAAATGTTACCATTAGAATCTTTTTCATAGATGTTTCAAAATATTAAACTCTTCTGGTCATTTTAGAGCTATAGTTTTGGGGATCATATTTTAGATATATGCTGTCATATTAAAAAAAATTTCATTAATGATCTTAATATCAGAGTAAGATAGAGTTGGAAAATAAAAGAAAAAAACAAAGACCTCCCTGGTGGCTCAAGGGTTAGGCTCAGTGCTATCACCTCCATGGCCTGAGTTTGATCCCTGGCCAGGGAGCTACCCATGTGGTGCAACAGACCTTTCCTGTCTCACCCACTGCTCCCCTCAGCAGTGTATTTCAGTAGATCTGCCTGTTCTGCTCCCTACTCTGTCTCTGGTGAATCCTCTCACCCCTCTGCACCTCTGGCCTACACCCTAGTTCTGGAATGCATGAATAAATAAAAATAAATCATTAAGAAAAAAAAAGCTATTTTAGTCAAGTGTTCATATAGATGTAATTATTTTTGCTTAAAACAATTATGTCACTAATGTTAGAGCTATATTTAAATGTTTTGCTAATATTAGTTGATACATTTGATAATATGGTTTCTTATTCAAACCATAAAATCCTATCTACTTTGATTTATTTTACTGACAATCCTTGATTCTTTTTAAAAATGATCTATATATCCTATGTTAATGAATAATTCTTTACATTAGTCAGTATCTTTTGCTGTTTTTAAAACACTTGTACTGGTATAGTAAAGTGCAATCTGCTGCTTTACAGACAACAAATTAAGTAAAATCAATTTCAGTGATTATGTAACACTTTGAGCTTTATTTATTGATTTTTTTATATTGATATTTTAGCTTACAATGGAATTCTTCAGTGTTCTGATACATGGGCAATGTTAATATTGGGCAAATCTTAAATACTTTAGAAAGGAAAATATTAAAATTTTTCTTACTTTAAGAGAATATCCATTAGTAGCAAATATATAGAATCTCCTTAGAGGAATTTCCAGAATAGCTGCTTTATTAAAAATACATCTAATATAAGATGGGTTGTCCAGGAGAATTTATCAACTTTATTTTCATTATAAGACTGCTTAACCTAAAATGTTTCAACAATAAACGTGAATATCCTTTCAGCTTTCTAATATACATTTGTAAAATGTTGAAATGAGGGGAAAAAATATATGATCTGAAGAGATGCATAATAAATATTTTATAAAATGCAAAACTCTTTAATGGTAAAAGCAAATTGAGTATAGAAGGAATATAATTCATGGTCCTCCCTGGTGGTGCAGGCAGTTGAGCGCTGCACTGTGAAGCTGTCTGCAGCCGCTGCAGCACAGGTTAGATCCTGGCCTGCCGGGTGAGGGTCCCACATAGCATGGCAGACCTCTTCTGTCTCGCCTGCTGCTCCCCTCAGCAGTCTATTTCATCAGTCTGCCAGTTCTGTTCCCCACTCTGTCTCTGGTGGGTCCTCTCACCCTCCCACGCATCTGGCCAGTACCCCAGTTCTTATATAAATAAATAAATCTTAAAAAAAAGGGAAGGAATATATTTCAATACATTAAAGGCCAAGTATGATTCTGTCATACTTTATAATGAAAAGCTAAAAGTATATCCTTTAAAAACAGGAACATGTGTGTCTATTATCAACCCTCATATTTAATATGGGATAGGAAATCATCATCAGAGAAATTGGTCAAGAAAAAGAACATAAGGTATCCAAATCAGAATGGATGAAGCAAAATTGTCTGTTTGCAGATGACCTGATCTTATAAAAAGAAAACCCTCATGAATCTTAAATCTAAAAAACAGAACTAATAAATGCAGAAGTTGTAGGATAGCAAATCAACACACAAAAGCATCAGTTGCATTTCTTTACACTAACAAAAACCTGCAAAAAGAAAATTAGGAAAACAATCACATTTATGATGGCATAAAAATAAATACAACACATAGTAATACATTTAAGCAAGAAAGTGAAATATCTGTACACTGTAGACTAGAAAACACTGACGAGAGAAATTTAAAATGTGAAGTAAATGAAAATAAATCCCATGTTTGTGGATTGGAAAAAATGAATATTATTAAAATCTTCATACTGCCCACAATATTTACGGATTTAACTCAATTTTTACTTAAATATCAAAGGCAGATGTCAAAAAAATAAAAATCACGTGGAACCACTAAAAATCTTCACTACCCAAAGAAATCTTGAGAAAGAACAAAGCTGTAGACATTACACATCATGGTTTCAAAATATACCACAAAACTATAGTAATCAAAACAGTATTGTACTAGCATAAAAACATAAACATAGACAATGGACTGAAGTAGAAAGTCAAAAGTAAACACATACATAGTTGGTCAAGTAATATTTGAGAAGGGAGTCAAGAATATAGTCTCATTAATAATAGAACTGAGAAAACTGGATAACCACGCATAGAAGAATGAGATTAGATACCACTCACAAAAATATAGCAAAGAGGAGCTCAAAATGGATTAAACACTTAAATATAAAACTGAAACATTTAAGCTGTAACTAGAATCCATCAGAAAATGCTTCCTGATTATGATCTTGGCAGTGATTTTTGGACATGATGCCAAAAAAACACAAACTAGAGGAACAACAAACAATAAGCAAGTGGGATTATATCAAACTAAAATGTTTTGCACAAAGAAACAGTCAACAGAATTAAGAGGGACCCTATGGAATGGGAGAAAATATTTGCAGGTAACATCTCAGATAAGGTGTTAATATCCAAAACATATAGATATTATTATTTGTTGGGATAATTAGATATGAGCAGAATATAAAAGTAAATTTAATCTTAAAATGAAGTTTATCTTGAATAACTTTGCTGCACTCTAACGTATGAATAAAATTATTTAAAAATTCACGATCAAGGGCCTCCCCTGGTGGTGCAGACAGTTGAGCACAGCACTGTGAAGCTGTCTGCAGCCTCTGCAGTGCCGGTTCGATCCCAGCCAACAGTTCAGGGTCACACATGGCATGGCAGACCTCTCCTGTCTCGCCCGCTGCTCCCCTCAGCAGTGTATTTCGTCAGTCTGCCTATTCTGTTCCTTGCTCGTCTCTGGTGAATCCTCTTGCCCTCCCACGCTTCTGGCCTGTACCCCAGTTCTTGTATAAATAAAAATAAAAATAAATCTAAAAAAATAAAATAGAAAAAAATAAAATTCATGATCAAGATCTTAGGAAACATTTTTCTTTTAGGCTATATCAAAATTAATACTATGAAAAATCTTTATTAAAGCATATAACAATTAAAAGAGAGTCTGTAGACATAGCATATTAATTTCTATGAAGAGTTTTTTAAATAGTTGAATTACTCAGTAACAAAATTAATTTATTAAATAAATAAAATGTGAAAAACAGCGATAGACCAAAATGCCTCATTTCCTATTAACATTCAAACTTTTTGTTTTCTTAAGGGTAAATGAAACGATAGTATTTCATGCAGAACAACTTGTGATCAAGACAGTTACAGCAATAGAATAAAACTCTCTTGACTCTTCTCATATTTTTATTTTATTGAACCAGATCCTTTTTAAGAACATAGACAACAAAAAGAAACAAAGCAAAAGCATCAATGATGCATCTCACAGAGAAGTTTTAGAGAAATCGATATTCAAAGATTTAATTCTTCTGAGAAATATTATTGAAAATAATACCAACAAATTCTCCACTGATTTACCACATATGAAAATATACAATGTAGAAATATAAACCAATCTTTTTGACTTAGGAGTTACAAACAATACAGTAAAGATGGTCAATACTTAATTACTTTTTCAGGCAGAAACCTTGAAAATTATAAGATGGACTTACTTCTGTGAATTCTAAATTATTTGAAACAATAACAATTTCTGCATTTGGAATACAGTTGTGCCTTAGAATTCCTGGGGGTTGGTTCCAGAACCCAGTAGGCACCCAAATGGGCAGATGTGCAAGTCCTTATCTAAAATGATAAGATATTTGCAAATAACCTGTGCACAACTTCCTCTATACTTTAAACAATCTCTAGATTGCTCATCACACTTAAGAATGTAAATTACATGTAAGTAATTGTTGTACTGAATTGTTTGGGGAATTTTTCCCTTTTAAGGAAAAAAAAAAACTCTGTAATTGTTCCCTACAGCCCAACCACAACAAACAAAACTACATAGTATGTATTTTCCACCTGTGGATTCAGGGAGGACTGACTGTACAGATAAGTTACACAAATTATACATTGGCACTTTCTATTTCACAGGATAGAAATATTTGGGGGTAGACAAATGTTCTATACAAATCATTGTAAACTAGGTAAGTAAATTAGAAAGTATTCACGTCAGGACTTTCAGCCACAAATAAAACAGCAAGGTAAATTTTGCTTGAAATTAAGAAAGTGTATAAGATGAAAGATGTATTACACACATACATATGTAATTAGAAAATCAGTGGGTGTTTTAATGTGATTCAGGCAACCCTGGGGCTCCCTGTGACACTTTCCGGGGGGTTGTAAAGTGAAGATGATTTTCATACTAACATTTAGATGGTATTTATCTTTTTCACTCTGTTGACTCTTGTAAAGTTGTTGTGAAATCTAAGGTAGACAAAAATGCTTACATTTGGACAGTAATGAAGACAAATTGTATTTGGAGTTTATATTCTGCACAACCACAAACTCACTGTAGGAACAGTGGGAAGGAACCAGTTTTGCTCAGATATGTTCCTGAAGGAGTGAAACTATTCCTTTTCTTACATGAAATATTTTGCGTGACAAAAAGAAAGATACTTATTAAAATTGAAGTGGTTGTTTTCAAGAAAAACATTTTGTGATTTACAAACTGAAGTAGCTGCTTTTTTTCCCACAGAATACCAGTTTTACTAAAAGGATAAGCAGCAAAGTTTTACTAAAAGGATAAGCAGCAAAATATAGCTGCCTTATTTGTGTCTTGGGCAGTTTCTTGAACATGAGTAAAGGAAGCCATCCCTTCAAGAAAACTGACAGTATTTGCTGCCAATTATAAAATCTAATCTTTCAGGAATAATATAATTTTATAAACCTAATCTGCCACTATAACTTTGATAAATGTGCAATACTTAAGAATCTTCTAATGAGATTGGCAATATTTTTATATTAAATAATTAAATGTGTCAAACTTTAGAACATCTCCATAACTCAGTGAATCAATATATCCCAAATGACCAATGCACGGAGATACAAAAACCCATATGGGGAAAATATCCTGTCCAAGTTAAAAGTTGGTCAATGAATTTTAATGTGTAAGAATACAAAAAGTTCATTGTTATGCTCACAGATTCCACATTACATTTATACTTTAAGAAACTACCATCTGTCATATGTTGATGTAGTACCAAACAAGAATATTAACAATTACCTGAAAATTACTGTAATACTCCTCCCTTTTAAATTTGGTTGCCTTCTATTTGGCAGATGTTAGAAAGATCCCCCTAAACGTATAGCAATGTCACTCATGTCATTAATGTCTTTTTTGTTTTTGGAAATGGAGCTATTTTAATATCACTGTTTTCCTTAAATTATGTTTTAGTGGTGATACCTGATGGGTTCAATTTTACTATTTTAAGTGAATAAAAGATTTTAAAAATTTAGTACAGTAATGATAAATAATTCATGAAGCAAAAACTCACCATTAAAACTGATGTATTGTGAAAACTGATGTATTGTGAAAACTGATATGTGAGATGCACTTACTACGCATGAATCGAACAATCCATAGACAGATAGCACCTTAAATTTGTCAGGCTTTTATTTTATTTTTTAATTTAATTTAATTTAATTTAATTTAATGTAATTTTATTTTATTTTATAAATTGAATTTTATTTCATGTCAGGCTTTTATTTTATTTTTTAAATTTTATTTTTTTTTAATGCGTACAAGAACTGGGGCTAGAGGTGTAGGGGTAAGAGGATTCACCAGAGACAGAGTGGGGGGCAGAACATGCAGATCTACTGAAATACACTGCTGAGGGGAGTAGCAGTGAGACAGGAGAGGTCTGCTGCATCATGTGGGTCATCTCCCTGGCCTGGCTCAAACTCAGGCTGCAGTGGCTGGTGATAGCTTGATAGCACTGAGCCTTTAACCCCTGAGCCATCAGAGAGGTCCAGGAGGAAGGATTTTAGGACCAGGGATTGGTGTCCTTTTTTTCCCTCCAGGAATCCCCAAAACAGTGAAAATCAGTTAGTTTATAAATAGAATCAGCAT
The DNA here is from genome assembly GCF_014898055.3 of Talpa occidentalis. Lineage (NCBI taxonomy): Eukaryota > Metazoa > Chordata > Mammalia > Eulipotyphla > Talpidae > Talpa > Talpa occidentalis. The sequence continues at coordinate 14,355,425 of NW_023604861.1, forward strand.
TTTCTGTACAATTTTAAAGCAGATAAAGTGAAAGAACAACATGGTTTTATAACAGATGTTTTTTTATGCAGTTTGGACAGTAAGTTTGTAGATTCCTGTTAAACAGAGTAATGTCTGTGTACTGGATTTGTCATTATTACCTGGGATCTTAGTAGAAATGGAAACAAGTTAATGAATCAGTGATTTCTTTACTGTAACAAATTAATATAGTCCCTGGTACCAAAAGCAGTGTCAGCTTCTCTCTTTATTTGCTCTTTGTGCATTTAGAGTCCCATTTCCAGATTTCCTCTGGTGATACTGACCCTGACATCCCAGCTGGAGATCCTTAGTAAATATAGTTCTCCATATCACTCTTGAGTCAGATTTTATGCCCATGTTTCCCCTTATTATGAGTCTACCCCTTCCACTGTTGGGGCCCATGTAGCCTTATTGAATCAAAATTGCTGGGATTGGAGTCATAGCATCTTAATTTGGGGTCCACTCTAGACCTATTGAATCACAATTGCTGGGAGTGGGGTCTAGCCATCTTAGTTTTAACAAGCTCTCTTGGTGATTCTCATGCATACTAACAGTGGGAACTACTGCTCTTTATTGCACTCTGCTTCATTATCATTGGAATGTAGAAAATACTCATTAAAAGTTATATCCAGTTATCAGTTTGTGCTGTGGGGACTTAGGAGAGAGTTCATGATTGTCTTGAAGAGTATAGAAGAGATCAGTGGCCTCTCTGGGTTCAGATGGAGAAATAGAAGAAGAAATTACAGTGAGAGTTGTTGTGACTTTGCTATTCACTAAAACATAAACATCAAGTTTTTGGAAACTTAAAAACTTTGAGAACAACCTGAAGTTTTTTTGTTTTTTGTTTTTTGTTTTTTGTTTTCTGAACACATATGAGGCCAAACCTTTGAAAACTCTCACAAATTGCTGGGGTAAAAATTGTTGGTGGAATATATTTTACAAGTAAGAATTCTGAATGTCAGGCTTTATTTCTTGGTTTGGGAAGGACATGAATCTTGTTTTCTTGTCACAGGTATAAGTAAATGTATACACAACATCGCTCTCTCTCTACCACTGCAACATTTGCCTGTCTGTCTGTCTATCCTATCCATCTCTCTTCTTTACTCTTTCCCTCCCTCCCTCCTTCTGTATCTGGAATGTGCTTAAAATGCCATTTTAGACTATAATTTAAAATCCCAATCTACTGTACCTCCCTTGACCCTTATATATAAAAGCTAAATAACATTATTTTGTTCCTAATAACTTTTCGATTTCATATCATAGCAACCCCCTTACTCTTATCATTAGTTGGTTGTCATCTAAACTTACTATGTACCCATATGAGTATAATCTCTCTGAGTTTTAGGTCTTTTCCCAGGTTACTTTTTTTACTCTTTACAAATCAAAAATCATAATTTGCTTTCAAGATTCAAGTCAGATCTCTAAATAGCTTAGCAGCCATGTAGATCACAACAACCACCCTTTCCAATGTATTTTCCTGACAATTTCTGTTAAAATAAATCACATTGTATTGTAACTGTCTGTTTATATCTCTGAATGCCTAATTAAATAATAAGCTTCTTAAGAACAAGAAATGCATTTAACTCATTCACAGGTTCCTACTGAGTAAATCAATGCCCTTCAGGAAGAAGTTACCCAACATATATTTTATGAATAAATGAATGAAAGAAAAAATAACAGATGAATACTATGTCCTCTAATTATTGTTTGACACAGAGGAGAACTTGGTAGGCAGGCTCACTTGTCTGACCAAATACTGGCTCAGGAAAGGGTAAATCAAAATCTTTAGCCAACTCCATGCCTGCTTAATTCACAGCAATGTCACATGAAGTTCTTATGTGCCAATTCTGTTAATCTATTTGGGCTTCATCTATTTTTGTTCATATTCTCCATATCATGCCAGTGAAGTGCTCCATTATTTATTTCCATTACTTCCTTAATTCATGCTATTTCTCTCAAAAAGACTGTGTCCTCTAACAAGTAATACAATCCCTACTAATATCTGATAGCTTACCTAAGCTCCAAATGCACAGCTGTCTTTTGCATTTTTCTGCCTTTAAAATGGTCCTGGCGGGCTTCCCTGGTGGCGCAAGGCATTAAGCACTGCATCATGAAGCAATCCATAGCCTTTCCAACACGAGTTCAATTCCCGACCGTCCAGAGAGAAACCCACATGGTGAAGCAGACCTCTCCTGTCTCGCCCGCTGCTCCCCTCAGCAGTGTATTTCAGTGAATCCGCCCGTTCTGTTCCCCACTTGTCTCTGGTGAACCCTCTCACCCCCCACATCTCTGGCCTGTACTCCAGCTCTTATATGCATAAATAAATAAATCTTTAAAAAAAGATAAAATAAAATGGTCCTGGCATGCCCATCACTAGGTGACCAACCATAAGGAGTGCACTATTTCTAGTTTGGTAACTTCATATTTTCTCAATCCAATTTAGAAACATTATATCCTGTGTGTGAATCTCATCAAATGTGAAAAAATTTCAATTCATTAGAAAGCATTTCAGAAGTAGTTTTATATTATTTTTCATCATTTATATATGCATAATATACATAGCTATATATCATTTCTGACTTTAACTGTGTATAAAATTATGTTGCATCATTTCTAAAAGGCAATTAGTAATTTTAATTGTATGTGTGGTCTTGTAATAAAATAGCATCTTAATACAAAGTGGGAAATTAATCAGTCAATTAAGCACATAAACCCTTTTGCAGGTCTTTTTGGTTTTCACACACATACAGTTTAGGATTTGAATAATATAAAATGCATTGGAGGAAGGAGTAGCAGTGACTATAGTAAGATGATATTTGACTTGGTATAAATAAAAGATAAGTTAAAAAAATCAGACGTCTTCAAATATGGTAATATGATATGTATTGAAATATGAAAATATTTGTACATGAGTAAACATAGTTTAAAATATATTAATGTGAAATAAAAGTGAATTTGTGTTGCTAGTAGTGCATTGGAATTTATAATTCAAAATCTGTTTTCAGAGATGACAAATACTTAAAAATAATACTTATGAAGGATAATTTAGGCCCCAAATGATAGAAGTGATATAACTCCAAATGAAAAATATTAATTGATGTTTATAGAAAGTTTATTTCCACATATTTAATTTCCTAATTTAAAATGTGAAATTTATTTTTAACTGAATAGGAAGATTAATCTTTCTGAAGCTATGTTAGTTGTCAGATTTGTGAGTTATTCAATTATATGGAGGAAATCCTTAGTTAATAAAAGTTTAATACAATTTAAGCTTCCCTAGACTATTAACTCTCACACTTATAATGTATCAAAGCACATGTCACTGTTAGATACTCAAAGGTAATCTGTTGGCTTTCTACAACAATAATGAATGCAAATCTCTGTAGGCATGAAAGGTAATACAAAAGTCAGGTAGAGCACAGTAGAAGCCAGGATGTCCAAAGTTTATCTTCACAGAGCAGCTTCACTGCAACTAAAATAATATAAAAAATGAATTAAAAATACATAATGTCCAGTCATGTTCTTCTAATAATGGATAGCAGAGACCTCAGCCAGTTAAAATAGAATGCTAAATGTGCACTCTTGGCCAATTTAAATATTTGGCAAATAGCCTTTACTGTAATTTCAGGATGTATGTGAAAAAAAAATTGTGGCTTGAATATCTGTTGAATATGACACAATAGAAAATTGATGAATTATACCAAATATTAACTAAAAATGAGGTGTTATCTTTTTAAATCAGATGACTCAATCATTAGTTAATATTCCTGAAAATATGCTCACTTATCTTACAAGACATTTACTTTCCTTAAGAAGAGATTGTATTGATAAAATGAACAATTTAAATATTGGGTTCAATAAAAGCTGTGTTTATTTATGGGAAAGATTTAGGAATTTCAATAAATAACCTATGATATGGTCATATAAAGAATATATAAACTGGAGCACTCACTCAAAAAAAAAATGAATAAGAATTGGTAAGGTACTACTTGGAAACATCATTAAAATGATGGCAAACTGATTTTAAGCTAAAGTTTTTGATATTTCATTATGCAGAGAAGTTATAGGTCAAAACCATTTGACAAAAATGAAGGGGATTTTAACATCCATTTTGACTATATGTAAATATTGAGGAAAATTTCAGTCTTACTACTTATTTTACCAACAGCCCTAAAAAGGATCATAGTTCATTAATAAATGCAAATGTGTATTTGTTATTTGGCAGACTGAGGGAAATCCTGAAACCCCTAAAGCTGCACACTATAAATGGGTTCTTCCATTAGCCGCATCATGACAAAACATGTTGTAGTTCATAAGACTTTCAATAGAAAGAAACTGTCATATAATTAGTGTACAATAAAGAGAAGAGAAAGAATATTGTTAAAATAGTTACCAATTAAACACCCCAAATTATCCATCCCTTTGTGGGTAAATGCCCAACCAAACAGGGCCCAAAGCAAGATTGCTGAGGCCCAAAAGCTTGCCACAGGCTAAGTAAGGCACCTTCTGGTGGAAACTCATAGGAAAGGGGCAGAAGAGGCCAGGCAAGTCTGAAAGGAAAAGAGTAAAATCAAAACCCAAGTCACAACAAAGACTGCCATTGTCAGCCTCCCCATAGGTGTCTTCCTCATGTCTCTGTCTCTTTCAAGTGACTCCTTCCATGTCCCCCAAGTCTCTGGTACAAGTCCAAGCCGAGAAGCAAGTGTAGCTTCTTCACATGTATCTCTGCTCCGTGTGCCTCTTGCAGGTCTTCCTCTTCATCTCCCTCATTCTAGTAATCACTTCTCTTGCTCCCCATCCCAACCCAGCGCCACCCTTCCTTAAGGTGGTGAAGGGAACCTGCAACTTCCCCTTTCCATGGGGATTACCCTGTTACAAGTTCTCTTTTAGTTTGGTTAATCGAAAAGCGACTAGAAGTTGAGCCTAAAGAAGAAAGGGCAGGTTAAGGGCAGGATGAGGTGAGGAGGACAGGACAAAGGAAGTGTGAGATTTCAGTGTTGCAGTGCAACACTGTATAAAAACAGAGGTTGGAAAAAAGTGTACTCGAATATGAATTCCAGATCAATATGAAAGTATGCGACTTAACAAAAAAAAAAATTGTGTTTCCCATCTGAAACTAACTGATAGGTGTTTGTGAGAATTTTAAAAGAGCATATAAAAAAATGCATGATACACTATTTCAAGAAGTGTTAACTGTGTAATAGTGATAATAAAATCTTTATAAGAAGGTTGTGTTTCAGTAATGGAGACGATAAAAAGCTTTGCCCTCCAGGACCTTATTCTGATTATTAGTTTCTTAGGATTGCTGTAACAGAGTACTGCAATTTAGATGCCTCAAGACAACAGAAATTTGCTCTTTCACAGTTCTGGAGTGCAGAAGACTGAAATCAAGATTTTGACAAGGTGAATTCCTTCTTTGGGTCTCCTCTTTGTTTCTAGAGGTTATTGACATTCTTTTTCTTTAAGATTTGATTTATTTTTGAGTAGAAGAACTGGGGTGTAGGCCAGAGGTGTGGGAGGTGAGAGGATTCACCAGAGACAGAGTGAGGAGCAGAACAGATACTGAAATACATTGCTAAGGGAAGCAATGGGCAAAACAGGAGAGGTCTGCTGTGCCATGTGGGTTTTATTAAAGGGTGCCATCTTAAATAAGTGGTTGGATGTGTTACTCAATCAAGGGGAGTTTACAGAGAATGTGGGAGAGGGGTGTTGTGTGACTTAATATACAGCCACATGTTATATCAACTACTAAATGTGCAAATGCTTCTCAGAAATCAAATTATTTCTTCCACATTTATAATACCAATCCCTAACTCTACTAGACTCTAAACATTTTGTCTTTGCAACTTGGCTAAATTTTTGATTCTGAACATTCAACTCATTTTTCTGCATTTCCTTACCTTTATACCTTTGTCACTCAGACGTGGCTGTTTGGAGAAAGAAAAAGTATGTTTTAGCTCTCCTTGGATTTCCTAAATTTTCTTAGCTTCTCTGTTTCCCAGAAGCCTGTTGGCAGGCTGAGAGATACCCTGTTCAGTTTGTCATTAATCTCTCCATAGAAAAAACAGCAAACATCCAAGAGGAGTGGCTTGCAGAAAATTGCACTGGGCTAGATGAACTTTGACCCTCACTGGCATCTGGATGCATTGGAAGCTGTTGTATGTATACCATTATTTTTGCTATTTAAATCTATTTCTGTACTGGAACCTTTAGTCTTTGTTTACTTTTTCCTATTACGTGACAGCTGACATGCCATTAAATTTTGAAAAATCATTATTACAGCTTTGTTATCATCTGATTCTCCCTCACTGTCTTTTGGTCTTTGTTTCTCCCTTCCCAAACTAATTTGTGATGTTCTTTTCAACTTAGTATTCTTAGCTAAATCCCTTTTCAATTTTTTGATCATAGTAGACTTCTTCCATATGGTGACATTTGCCCTTGTGTCTCTTTTATTCCTGAGAATATCTCCCTCTCTGGCTCTTCCTGTAACTTTTTTTTTTTTTTTTTTTTTTTTTTTTACTTTTTGTCCTTTGGATTCTAGCTGAATATAAAATTTTATTGGAAGACTGATCCTGACATAGTTTTAACTAAAAGTAAACTCTTATACTCAACAGTTATATTTGTCAGACCTTGGTTGCTGCCATTGATAAAACTTAAGATTTTTATTCCATTACTGATGTTTATTTGCCTCACATGATATGAAAATGTCATAAGGTGAGAAATTGTCTTTTTTTTTTTTTAATTCATCACCAGTGGCTGGCACTGTGTTTGATACAAGTATTAAATTACTTGTTTAGTTCATTTTGAAAGCCTAACAAATGAATGAAATATGAGCTGACTCTTAAGAATATGTGTTTTGTGTAAGTTAACTTTAATGGAATTCATTTAATAAAGGAAGAGTTTGACTTAAAGAACTTCCATTTCAGAAATTAGGGAAAAAAATCTTTTTTCTTTTCAAATTACCCCATAGACTCATGCAAGCCTTAAATGTTGTAAAACTGATGAGGAATTTGAAACAGTAATGATTAAGAAATTTTTAAAATGATGTTAGTAGAGATTAATGATTTTAATTTACAAGTAATATTTTTAGAAGAGTGATATATGATAATATAAACATCATATGTAGTTTATTGTACTTTGGAAACATGACTTTTATTTACTTATAGTTTTAAAACCATATATTTATGCATTCTCCTGATTTTAGTTTCAATGTCAATAATGTCTGCTAGAGAGAAGCTTTGTGTTTTATTGCTTCACAGTCTGCACGACTCGAATCTTTGCCTCAAAAATTTATGATTATTCTCCATCTGAGTTGTCTTTTATCTTTACCAATCTCCATGTTGTGTCTGTTAATTCACAAATACTTTCACAGCAATCTCAGTGCACTAGGATGGTACTAAAGTCTAATAAAATTGGGCCTCCCTGGCGGCACAGAGGTTAAAGTCTAAGAGCTATCAAGCTATCTCCAGCTACTGTGGCATAAGTTTGATCCATACCCAGAGAGTTAACCCACATGGCACAGTAACCCCTTCTTCTCTCCTGCTGTTCCCTTCAGCAGTGTATTTCAGTAGATCTGCCTGTTCTACTCTCCACTCTGTCTCTGGTGAATCCTCTCACCACCTGCACATCTCTGGCCTACACCCCAACTCTTTTTTTTTTTTTTTTTAAATATTAAATTTTATTTTTATATTCCCCCATACAATTGCAAACGCCCCATTCTGACCCCAATCCTTCCCCTCCCGCCCCCCACCCCCAAAAAGTGTCTCTGGTTCATAGTTTTTTGTTGATTTTGATTTTCACTTTCTTATATTCATTTTCCTGGTCCCTTATTTAAGTTTTCTAGATTCCTGCTATGAGTGAGACCATCCGGTATTTTTCTTTTTCTTTTTGGCTTATTTCGCTGAGCATGATCCCTTCCAGCGCCATCCATGTTGCTGCAAATTGCATGTGTTTATCTTTCTTGAATGCTGAGTAATATTCCATGGTATATATGTACCACATCTTCTTGATCCAGTCATCTACTTTTGGGCATTTGGGTTGTTTCCAAAGCTTAGCTATTGTAAACAGTGCTGCTATAAACATAGGAGTGCAGGTGCTCTTTGGAATTGATGTTTCTGTGTCCTTTGGGTAAATACCTAGGAGTGGAATTGCTGGATCATATGGAAGCTCTATGTTTAGTAGGTCCAGAAATCTCCACACAGCTCTCCATAGTGGTTGGACCAGTTTGCACTCCCACCAACAGTGCACAAGAGTTCCTTTTTCTCCACATCCTCGCCAACATTTGTTGTTGCTAGTTTTTTTAATATGTGCCATTCTCACTGGTGTGAGATGGTATCTCATGGTAGTTTTGATTTGCATTTCCCTGATTACAAGTGATGTTGAACATTTTTTCATATGTCTGTTGGCCATTTGCATTTCCTCTTCAGAGAAGTTTCTTTTTAGCTCTTCTGCCCATTTTTTGACTGGATTATTTTCTTTGTTGTTGCTGAGTCTCATCAGCTCTTTGCAGATTTTTGTGATCAGTCCTTTATCATTAGTGTTGGGTGCAAAAATGTTCTCCCAGTTGGTGGGGTTTCTCTTTGTTTTTGTTATTGTCTCTTTTGCTGTGCAGAAGCTCTTTAATTTGATGTAGTCCCAGCTGTTTATCTTTCTCTTCACTATCACTGCTTTGGGTGATGTGTCTGTAAAGATGTCTTTGATGTGCAAATCCCGTAGTGTTTCGCCTATATTTCCTTCTATGTATTTTATGGTTTCAGGTCTTATGTCTAGTTCTTTAATCCATTTTGAGTTGATTTTTGCTACACCCCAACTCTTGTATGCATAAATAAAAAATAAATCTTTAAAAAAGTCTAATAAAATTATGTTGAAAATATTACCCAGTTTCCACCCTCACATAGTCTGTTATTGATATGTATACTAACAATAGACTTTAAAAAGGATATGTAATTATAAAAACTAATACAAGTATATATGCTTAATATTATACAGTACTAGGTAATTTCACATTATCAAGGATATTTACAAACAACTTTATGTAATTAAAATTTATTAATGTAGTATTTAACCAGTTCTAAGTTTATGTGACTATTAAGATGGTACATCATTTTATACCAAGAAAGTAAATGTCTGTAAATTAAACGGCAAAACTATTATTTATTTTTTTTTTATTTTATTCTTATTGAAATAGTTGTTTAAATATATTTAGATGGTTCTTTAACATGTAACTTTTGTACATATATAAAAAGGTAAGGAATATTTAACCATTTTACATTGAGTATGACTTTTCTAAATTATTTACTTACTTTATCAGTAACATTGTTTTCTACTTACTATGTACTAGTCCTTATTTCTAAATGCAACTTTCATTTTTTTTCTCAATAGACTCACTTATATAGAAAATCCAAACCCCTTCTGCTTAAGACATAGTAAGTCTCTGATAAATTGATATTCATGTTTTAATGATAGTCTGAACAATATGTGACCAGCCTTTCATTACGTGAAGATGTCCTTTATCCCTTCTGTGGGATTTGGCCAATTCTCCTGTCTTGATTTTCTTTGCTCAGCTTATAATACACTATATTTTTGTATATATCTTAATAAAAAAATATTATAAAGTTTCATTTGCTTGCAGCCATCTCCTCAATTTCTATTGAATGCTTATTTGTTTCTTTGAAAGAAATTATTCAATTGCAGTTATTATTCTGGAAATGATTATTTGCTTCACTAATATTAAGCCATTGCCTGCTTCCCTTTTTTGGTGCCTTTCTGCATTCAAATGACTTGATTTCAATCTAATTTATAATTCCAATTTTTAAGTAACATTTAAAAACAATTTAATACGACATATATATGAACAGTACGCATAACTCCACTTAATATCAAAAATATGAAAAACTATGCCCAAATTCATACCAGTCATCACAAATGACTTGCTGATATGATTATGTTCTGTCATTTAGCCAACAAGAGTTGTTTAATGCTAAGGATGTAAGAGGCATCTCATTTTCATAGATAATAAATGTGAAAAATATGGACATGAGAAAAGTAAAAGAATTTCTGCTTCTGCTTAGGATGTAGGAAAATGCCAGTCTGTTTCTCACCTAATTGTAATGGCTATTCTCCTGTGGATATAGCTGGTTCTCAGCACTATTGCAAGATCACGTTTCCCACCTGTGAAAGGATTCTGTTGGGATAAGTGAAACCAGGAAGCTTTTAATGGCCTTGGAAGATTGGAAGGTATGACTGGGGCTACTTAGTAAAGGGCCAGTCATGACCATATTTAACTTTCTGCCTACTGATAGCTAAAAATGGCAGTAAATGTTAACTGTGTACTTTTTTTCTTCCAAATTATGATAATAACCATTCTCCTACAATTCCTACTCAACTGTTTATAAAATTTGCAACTCCCTATACCACCATATAATCTCCATCACACTCAGGGCTATTTTGCTTCTTACTTCACTGAAAAATATATATATATATGTATATGGAATAACACTTTGTCTTGTTCCCTATCATCATCATCATTCACCATTTTTGTAAACCTAATGAAACTTGAACATGTTCATACATTGGTATCAAGAGGATGATTTGTCAGTGTTTGTAGCCAAAGTAAAATGGATTCTATTCCATTCTAAACAATAAGGACAGTGATTATGTACTTATCTTTCTCTTTTATGTATAAAATATTTTCTGTTTGTTCAACAATTCCTGTAAGCACACAAGCATACTAGATTGCATACTATCTTAAAAAGAAACAAAATAAAGTATACATTTAATGTGTCATTATTCATCTTCTCTCAGTGTCTCTAAGTGTCTTCATAGCAAAAATGTATATATTACACATAGCTTATAATCACTGTGTATAAGCATTCATTCTTTATATTATGCTGACCTCGAATTTTAAATCTTTGGTCATTTTACAGCTAAACTCTCCTCAGTCTTTGATGGATGGGATCACTCCCAACTTTATGAAATACTTTCAAACACTGAATTACAGAATACATATCTTTGATTTTAACCACCATCACTCTATTTATTTTTGGTTTCTGTTGTTGAGTCTCCTTTCCTTCCTAAATGACAGATTTTTAGTAGTGTGTCTCAGTTCTTACATCTTTTGCCTTTTTTTGTTTGCATTACTTCCTAAGGGATGTGATTTACTTTCAGAATTTTAATTGTGTCTCAGTACTAGTGATTCCCAAATGTTAAACTCCACCCTGATCTTTTTTTTAAATGCAAAAAAATATATTCACCTGAATGCTAGACATCTTCACTTGGAAATTCAAAAACTTAGTAATTTTATATGTTCAGAAAGAATTCTTGGATTTTAACCATCATCCCCCACCCCTGCAACACATATAATCTATTTTTCATAATCTCTATTTTGATTATGACACTATTCATTGGCTTGCTTGGCTTGAAAACCTTGGGGGTTCTTACTATTTCTTTACTCATGCATCTATCCAATTCATCAAAATCTATCTCAAATGAAGCACCCCCTCAACATATCCCTCAGTCAGCAAGTTCAGGTAAACAAATCCATCTAAATAACACAAATAGTTTTCTTGCTAGCCTTTCTGTTTTTACCCTTGTCTTTTAAAATATTTACTCTTAACAACAAATACATATGGTTTCATTTCTTGAATTATTCATCAACTTACTTCTAAAAATTCAATTAAAATGGTTTGCAGTGTCTACAAAGCTTTAACATAACACTAAGGTAATTTTCAAGCTTTATCTTCCTCAGTCGGTTATAATCAAAATAAACTTATTAATGTTCACATCTGCTTTAGCTTGTTTTTCCCTTGCAATATATACACATGCTGATTCACATTTGATTTGACCCAAATGTTTCTTATTCAGAGAGACCTACCTTGAACAAACCATATATAAAAGTGTTTATCCATGCAACTGCTTTATTTTCTAATGCTATTCACTTCCTTAAATCATTTTCTATATCTTAATTTATTTATTTCATTTCACCCTCTATAATTTGTGAAGTTTTCATTTCAAGAGGGGGCTTATTTTCTTGTTGGTATCATATCTCAGTTACCTGCAAGAAAAGCTGGTATATATTTAGCATACCTGACTACTTCCTGTTATATATTGCAATTAGGATATTTTCATCTAACTAAAACTCAAATAAAGATAAGGAAAGGACATAACATCTATTATTTGCATACAATTTTAAATATTTAATTTATATCTTGCATTAATTCCAATATGAGGAGTAAAATTTATAATTACTAGCTCCTTTTTATGGCTAAAAGAGGATTGACATTTGCATTATACATTTAGTCAATGTGAATGACTGAGAGGAGTAAATACAAGAATAAATATAGGAATATTGCTAATCTAATGAGCTTGAATAATAACAATGATGTCAATAATAGTACTGGTGATGATGATGACATTTGGAAGCACTTTTCACTGCTTCAAGGACTATTTTTCAATTCCTCCCATGTTTCAGACACTATTCTAGGGTAAGGATCATAATACACAATGATTTGCCCTATGGATCTTACTATAAGGAGGACACGCACAACAAATTCAATTTAAATGCCCATATCTAGTATGTTAGAGAGTGGTAAGAACGATAGAGAAAAATAAAACGCCAGAGAGAGAGAATGTATGCTGGGGCTGTTGATAGAGTAAATCAAGTGTGTGTCTCAGGAAACAAAATACTTATTCTTTACTATGAGAACTTATGTGTTCAGAACCTTAGATGTGTTCTTATTTTCTATAACCTTTGTGATAATCTTAAAACTTGCTAGTTTTTATTTGAGTTTGCAGGTGAGGTAACTGAGGCTCCCTGACCCAGTTTCTGCATAGCAGAGTGGGGTATGATGGCAGTTTACCTGCATTCAAATCCCAGGTGAAACCACACTTTTTAACCTAACAATAACGAGGAGAAAAAATAGGTAGTTTATGAGTAAAGCGTTTCTTTCATGGAACACTAGAAACTATTCATATATTGCTAAAAAAAATGAAAATTTGTATTTTGACAAAGCATCTTTCTTCACTGAGTTTAGGGAAACCATAACAAAATACATATGGGCATATAAGAAATAATAACAGACAAAATTTATTTTACTTTTACTAAATAGACACTTTTATAAATGTACTTGCATTAGCTGATAAAATCTCCTAATGCATTATAAGGAAGTAATGTGTTTTGCTGGACATCTTATGTTTGTTCCTAGCCTGCAAAATTCCCTGAATTGTAATATATGTAGATTATGATGAGCAGCATTATGAGATTTGGTTGATAGGTTTCTGAAAAGTCACTGGAACAATTATTAGACAATGATCCCATTTTATACAAGTCTAATTCTTAATTATTAAACAGAAGGGATAACAGAATTAAATTAAAAAATGAGGGGCAGTAGATTGCTTGAATTCTGAAAGTACCATTTTCTGAATGCACCATTAGGGAGTACACACATCAGGTCTCCCTACTTAACTTCAAAGGAATCAAATTGAGATTAGAAGAAATTGAACTCATAGAGCTTGTTGGCTCAGAGCCACCTAACCTAATCAGCCTCAAAGAATGGTAAATTATAATGACTATGAGTTGCAGAAGAAACTGAAATTAGCAAATTAATACATGATAAAGTGATTTTTCTCCTCTGGAATGAGACAGAATGACAGAAAAATCTTGAAAAAATATTTTCAGTACTATCCTGTCTTAGTTCTTGGCAGCAGTAAAGATATTTCCTCGGCTGCTAATTGGGTGTTTTCTCTTTTGCTGTAACACAATTCCAAAATACCTATTGTTTGACAATTGCTGTGCTAAGAGATAACAGATAAGCATGCTTTACAAAATACTAGCAAGTAAACTGCATAAGATTTCCACTCATTTGATCTAATAAACATCTTATAGAATTCCATGTTTAATATTCAATTCTTTGCTCAATGTATTCCATTATATTTTGTTTTTTTCAAGGACATATTAGGCAAGGACTTTAAAAATTAGCATCATCCAATTTGGTAGTCCCATAGGACACCTTTGCAAGTATTGTTGACACAATTCACTCAGCGATTGGATATGGTTAGATTTTAAAATATTTTATGATGGATTTTGCTTCATTTTTTTGTAATGGTCGTGCTAGCTACAAAACAGATCTCTGGACAATTCTCTCAGTGGAGCTTGAAGTCAATGGTTGCAATTTTCCAACGGGCTTCATAAAGACCATAACTGAATTGAGGACACCCTAGAGGACACTTCTAGAAGTAACATGTAAAATATGATTTTGCATCATCATTTCAGAGGTGTGGCTACATTTGCCGAATAGCCCATTGTTATTTATTTCTATCCTACTACAATTTAGTAGAATATCTCATTATGTTTTAATAAAAATTTCCAAGATTGTTTTTGTGCAGTCATATAAGGATATTTTTAATAGCAATATTTAAGCCTACAGACAAGTCTAATAGTCTACCCATAAACAGCAAAAAGTTTATGTATGAAAGTTTATGTATAAAAAGGTGGCAAACAACAGAAAGTGTAACTGAGAGATAGATACAGCAAAAATAATCCATTTTAAGAGTTCAAATTGCCATTTAGTTTATTATTAGGACCAAACTGTCTTAAAAATTTAAATTAATGTTTCATAGGAAAACTCCTATCAGGAAATCACCAATTCACTGATTCAACCCTATCAGAGAAACACTTACATCATGTATGGAAAAATATACATTAATGTGTTGTTATTATTATTGCAGCAATCATATTACTATTTATAACTTCCTAGGAAAAGAATCATTAATATTTCAATGTATTATAATTTTTTCCTCTAAGCAATTGAAACTAACATTTAATTTAAATAAATTCACCACCAACCTTAGAAAGCTATCACAGCATTCTGAGGGAATATATATGTTTTTAAGATTTTATTTATTTATGCATGCAAGAGATGGGGTATAGGCCAGAGATGCAGGGTTGGGGTATGTGTGAGAGGATTCACCAGAGACAAAGTGGGGAACAAAACAGGCAGATTGACCAAAGTACACTGATGAGGGGAGCAGTGTGTGAGTTAGGAGAGGTCTGTTGTGTCATGTGGGTTGCTCCCTGGCCAGCTGGGGGTCGAACTTGTGCTGCAGAGGCTGCAAATTGCTTCATAGTGTGGTGTTTAACCCCCTGTGCCACCAGGGAGGCCCTTCTATGGGAATATTTTATAAAATTGGAAGAAAAAGCCTGAAGGGAATTCTGTCAGCCATCCTACTCAAAGTGTATCATTTACCTATGATTTCACACTCAATGATTCTTTGTGTTTTTTTTTTTTTAAACACTTGTGTATTTAGCTGTTCTTAAGAGATGGTGTGGTCAAGATCAAAAAACAGTTTACATCAAACTGTCATGTTTCATTCAATATAGGTTACCCTCCTTAAGATGTCAAGCTGAAAAAAAAAAAAAAAAAAAAAAGATGTCAAGCTGGAGCACTGAGTTATTTGTAAGAAAGACATATTTATTAAAAACAAAAGAAAAAAAATTGCCTTTAAGTCACTTAATTCCATTGAAAGGAAAGTTCTATCATTAATAAATCCCATCAGTATAAACACACTAAATGAAAAAATATCAGTGACCTATGTAGAGTTCAAATTTCAAGTGTTGGTAATGTTAAAAATAACTTAGGTTGACCAATAGATTATAAAACCTAAGATAAAAATAATGTACAGAAATGAAAAACTTGAATCTGTGCTTCAGTTTTAGGGTTGAGTGGACATAATCGTAGTTGTAAAATTGATCTGATTTTTTCATAATTATTTGTAATAGCCATCCATTCTTCTTCTAGTTATTTTATACATTTTTATGTAGCTTTTTAAAATATTTAGCCTCTCCACAAAATACCATTATAAAATATTCAATTCCAATTAGTCAATTGTAGCACATATATTGACTTTTGAAATCCTATCTAATTACAGGGGAAAAAAAATCTCTCAAATATATCAAGACACAGAAAGGTCTATATTAATTAATCAAGCAAATGAAAATAGGTCATAAATACACAACTTGCTATTTTAAATACTTGTATAGACCCTGAGCTGAATCATACAACCTTAGGCATATTTTATATGATAAGTAGTATAATTTATTGAACTACTCTTTTTAATCCCACATTTATTGTAATACTATGTTATACTATAGAAATAACATTATAGAGATATTTAGATTACATTCCAATATATGTGTAGGCAGAACATATTAAAAATAGCTAGTATATTTTTGATCAATGTCCTGAACCTTTCACACACGGGCAATATACATCATGCCTCAGTTGCATTGATGACCTCCACTAAATGTCACCAAATAAAAAATGAATGAATAGCTTTTATATAACTAATTATAGTAAAATTACATGTCTTGTTTATTTCTGTGTTGAATTAGGCTAACAAGGTACAATAAAATTTTTAATGTTTTAAATTTTTTCTTTGGAAATTTTGAAAAGAAGCAGTTTTCATACATTTTTCTAGACAAAAGTTTCTCTAGAAGTACTTTGGGGAAATCTGGCTCCAGATTTCCTCCAGATTTCCTCTGTGTGTAGAGCTAGGTGTACTATGATCCAAACCTACTGTAGTCAATTAAGTTTGAGAAATTAATCTTAATAATAGATTATTCATCTTGAGGCACAACTAAGGCTTACAGGAGCCAGGAAGTAAAACAATAAAATGGAAAAGTTAACGACTTCATCAACAACAAATTGTCACACACACAAGGAGAAATAGTTTAACCTAGTGATGACCAGGTATATTTTATGAAAGGATAGTTTTTTCTTCATGAAATTTTATTTTGTAAAATATATTGGGACCAATTAGAATTGGGTATATGAAATTTTATATTGTAGAGAATAGTAAATCCATTTCCATGTTGTGGGCAGAATTGCATAGTGCCTCAGTGAAGAAATATATAAAAATTATAAAATGCTGTTCTCAGAACAAAATGTCACATTAGTCAGATTACTGAATACCCAGAAAGTAGATATGATTATGGATAATTAGCACCATTCAAGTTCATAATTATGTTCTATTATGTTTGTTTTGTTTTTTGTTATTTAATATAATTTCATATACAGTGGAACCTTTAAATATTCTCTTGACCAATTCTAAAATAACGATATTTCACTACTAAATGCAATGTAATAACTCACATTGGAGTATAATATCTTTTATTTTAAAATACATTTGCTTTAACACAGACTAGATGTCTTAATGCCCTTTACTTCAAAAACAAAAGAATTATATGATAATGTAGTTTTTTGTAGATCATTCCTTCATAATTTTAAAATATTCAGAAAAACGGTATGTTCAGGATTAATCTGTAGTCTAGTCAGTTTCAGAATTTAATAAACACCACTGATTATTAGTTATTTCACTTTAGGCAAGTCACTTAATAACTTAACCTTATTTTATTCATCAATTAAATGGAAATTATTCTATCATTTTATCAGCCTTGAGAGTTGAACTATTAATACAGGTGAATATGGTTTTAACAGATGGTAATACCCAAGGATATTTTCCTGATTTACTTGTACCTCTTCATTGTAGAGAATTTTCATAATTTCTTTTTATATTTACTTAATTTCAGTTACCACAGATAAAATTCTTAAGACTGTATATTAATTTAAATTAAGTTACACACACACACACACATACTATAAGGCCAATGCTAGCAACACAATATTTTGTGATTTTTACACTTAGATATTATTCCTTCAAATGAGTCCATTTTCATTCCTTAAAGGAACATTAACAATTCCTTAGGAACCATGAACATTCCATACAGGCAAAGAACATGCTATCATTCATTTCGTTTCTGTCTAAACAGCTGATCCCTATCATGGCCTGAGACAAGATAATTGGGAGGTGAGATGTTTGCAATTCACAATGTCATAAACTTGGATATTGTGTAATAATTTATTAACTCACTGTATTAAAATGATTGGCTCTGCTGACCATCTTCCTTTCTGAAATTTATTTTTTCTAGTATATTTAGAGTTATCAGTCCCTCCATGTATTAATTTATGTTGCTGTATGACAAATTACTGCAAACTTAGCAATTTAAAACATCACTCATTTATTAACTTACAGAATGTGTGGGTGACTAATTTTGGTATAGTTTATCTGGGCCTTCTCAAAGCTACAATCAAGATGTCACTGAAAACAGGGTTCTACATCAAGTCTTGACTGGTGAAGGTACAATTCCAGCTCACTAATGTTATTGACAATATTCACTTTCTTGCAACTGAAGGATTCATGGCAGCTTGATTCTTTATAATTAGCATGGAAGGAGAGTCTCTGGAGCAACATGATTAGCAGGGCTAAGTTTACTTAGCATAACACAACCATGAGAATGATATCCCATCACTTTTGATATGTAATGCTATGCAAATGTAGGAATGACAGCCCATCATCTCTGTTATAGTCTATTGTTCAGAAGAAAGTCACAGATTCTGCCACAGGCAGCAAAAATCACTTAGCATCTCCACCCCACCCTCATCCCCTCTTTGGGAAATCCAGAGCTTTTCATGCTCATGGAGATATCACAGGGGCTATATTATATATTAGAAAGTTGCTAAGAGAGTAGATGTGAAAATTTCTTACTATAAGAAAAAATGGTAACTATGTAAGGAGATGGGTAATAAATAACTAAAATTACTGTTTTAGTCATTTTATAATTTATACATTTATCAAAGCATTATGTTATACAACTTTATGAAAAGTCTTATACCAATTATATCTCAATAAATCTAGAGGGAAAATGTCAAACATCTTATCTCCTTCCCTCTAGGATCCTACTGATAAGGACTTGATGTTCTAATTTTCAAGAGGAGAGTTCACATAAAGTTGAAGAAGATAAGTGGAAGTGATAAGACAATAAGATGCTGATGAGCCCATCCTGTAATTCTATTCTAAGCTCAAAGCCTTGGAAGTGAACACTTGTAACACCACAAGTGAAATATTTTCCATCGTAGTATTTACTGACACTCCTCTTTAGCCAACTCTCCCCATCCTGCAAGGACTGAAGGGTTAAAAGCTACTTTCCTAAACTTTATTTCCACTAAATCTTGAGGTGTTATTTAGGTTATACCAAGAAGATCATGCCAGATTAGGAAGGCAAACTCAGACAGAATCCATTCAGAATCCATTCATCCTCAAACTGCAGTGGAGGCTGATGTTGCTTCATACAACAGAACGCAGTGTTTCGATGCATAAGAACCACCTTTATGAGTTCTTATTACAGCTATGAAATTAGCAGTAGTTTCCTGCAGTGGTCTGAACTTTGAATGGAAGCTGCAGCAGTAGCTGCAATGGCATGAACTTGAAGTCTGGTGACAATGTTCTCACATCAAACTCAGGTCTTCCAGCAATTTTCATGTAATTGACATATCCCTAGTATTTATTTCTTGCATTAAACTTGTATCAGCATCTTCAAAATGCAAGTTTAGCCTATAATTCATAAATTATTTGCCTCGCTTTGCTAGCTTCCCAGCTTGTGAATGAATATGACTGTGAGGTTTCTTGTATTTTCCGTGTTCTGTGGAATAAGCACTGATTCTCTTGAATCTCACACCTACATGTGCATATCTTTGATTACACTTACGTTTGAACACAGCACGATTTACATAGCACTGATTCATGCATAGATTCATGTTGTGTGGATAATTTCCACAAATAGCTGGCAAGAATTTCATAAAAACAAGGCTTAAGAAAATAGAATATATTGTGTATGTTTTTAGTGAATTAATATTTTTAATAAAAGTTCATTTTTAAAGGTGTTTTAGGCAATGATATAATAATTTTAGTGTTAAACTATGACCAAAGATATTTTTTCTAAGACCTCAATTTCATTCTGCATTGAAATATTTAGGAAATAAATACCTACAGCATGAAGAGGTTTGTTAAATTAGTTTTAATAAGAACAGTCAGAAGAGAAATGATAATATAGCACTTTCAACTAAACATAGATATATTGTATTACATTTAAATTTGCTGAAGAAAAATTGCTTGTGCAAAGGAGATCCTGAGTCAAATGACAAGGGAAAGAAAGCTGTAAGCATATAGCACCACTTATGTTATTAATCTGAATGACAGGGAGGAAGAAAAAAGATAACAATAGATGCTGACAGTGCATAGAGAGAGCCATGAATTAATTTTCTCTGACAATGACACCTTTGAAAGGACATTCCTTGGCCACAAGCCATAACATTTTGTTCAGATATAAAATGCAAATATAACAGAATCCCTTCTTTAAAAAAAATACAAGATCATGTTAGGGAATATTTATTTTTCCATTAAGTTTGGTAGTATATGTGACCTGCTGATAAAGAAAGAACAATTTCCAATTCCTTATTTTCTTATTCTTTCAGACAGAAAACACTTGTTTATACTGACCTGGAAGAAAGCAAAGTAATTCCAAGAAAACCATATCTGTAAAGCAATGCTTGAAGCAGCTTTTGTTTGTTTGTTTGTTTTTAATTTCCCTTTAAGAAATCACTCCAGGATGAAGGAAGTTTCTGTACTTTTAAGACAGAATATGCCTATGTAAATAAACATAGTAAATTTAGGAACAAATATGTCCCAACCAAAATTAAAACAGTATGAGAAATTGAACAGAAATGGGATACATATCTCTGCATATATAAAATTTACACTATAAAATTTACATATATAAAATTTAGATTGGGTTAATCATCTTCTGTTTTTCCATATCTGTAACAAAATTGGAGCAAATGTTAGTCTCACTGTGTCACATTAGCACAAATTTGGGTCTGGGATTTACTAGCCTGATTATTTTTATAGTTGCGACAGCTCAGTGTTATAGTTTATATTCTGATGACCAAAGGTCTCCTTCATTTCTCTACTATTCAGTCTTAGAGCAATACTCTAACAAAATTGTTTTTACTATCCCAAGGCATTGTCAGCATTACAAGGAGGCTGAGGTAAGATAGATCAGGCATCAAAGAAAGCAAGGGATTACATCAGCCTCAGAACACCACCAACTAATGAAATACATTATCGATTTAAAGTAAAATTTGCCACCCACAATTACTTTAATCTTTTTTGAGTTTTCCTTTCTTTTGTTCTAGTGAGAAGAGAAATAAATCTATATACACTTGCAAAACAGTAAATGGTTTCTCTCTCCTCAATATTTGTCACTGGAATTCTTCATAAGTTTCTGTGTTTGTGAAATATTCCATAAAGAATTTGGTCATATGTATGAAGCCAAGACATGGGAAGAATTCTTTGGTGGGAAAAAGTGTGTGGTAGAGGGTTGTGTTTAAAACTTGGTGAGAAAGAGGAATTGGAAAACTGGTGAGATCAACAATTTGATGGAAGCCTGGAGCTTCACTAACTTGAGTCTTTGCCAAGAAAAGTAAAATGTTCACTAACATTAAATAAAATAAGGAAGTGATTGTTTTGAATGGATTCTCCATAAGAACCAATGAAGAAATGGGATTTGCACTGGGATTGCTACCTAGTTGCTGAATACAGAACAGGGAGTGATGGAAGAACTCACAGAACTCAAAGAAATCATTGGAATTGCAAAGCTGGGAGCATGGGATTATGGTAAGTTTAAGTGTATATGTGTATACACATATTTATATGTATATATACATTATATTCACTTGCTGGTTTTCTCTATAAAATTGCAATATTCATAAAAATACTATAGATTATTTCTAATTTTATATTTACCAAACCCCAAAATATATTAGAATATAAAGAATTACAATTTACAATACACTCTTATGGAAATAGCAGATAAAATATTCAGGTAAGATTTGGGACTAAAAAAAAAACCACACTTAAAAAGAAAGGTTTGTTGGGGTTAGGGGGAGTCTGGTGAGTAGCAAGGAACATTGATGCTTTTGCCAGATGTGTGGCACAAAGCTAATTCACTCTCAGAACTCATAATTGCTAGGTTAAGCATCATAGGGGCTTGTGGTTGGAATTTATACTAAATAAGTTGCTCCAGAAATCCCTCAAACAAGATATCCACCCTTTGCCAAATTATTTCCAGAGCAATGATACTCTTGGGTACTGTATAAATATAAACCAGTTTTATAGGAATATACACTCAAACCAGACTTCCCTGGGTTTTTACCTACTAAAACACTGTGCATATTAGCACACACATTAATACAACTAGTTTGCTCAGAGTCTAGATGATGATAATGTTAATATGCTACCTAAATATCACATGCAAATCAGAGCTAAATGTCAAAGTATTTATAGGATAAAGAGTCATAGATCATCAACAAAAGGAAAATTTCACAAGAAAAATTTAACAATGAGAAAATAATTTACTATAATCACATTAATTCAGTGAAACTAATCCACACAATTTTTGACCAGGGTAAATCTTTGCCTTTTGATATATAAGACTTCAAGAAAATATTTTTTTAGCCTGTCTATAAGACTTATTTCCATTATGATTTATTTCTACTTATAGCAAGGTTAATGAAAAATAATAAAGAAGATAAATGGTAAATACAAAGAGAACTTTCTGGAGAATGAACTTTTCATTCATTATTTTATACTGGTTTCTAGTTCCATTAATAGTTAGCTTAATATTTTTTTCAAAAGTCATTCTGTATTACCTAGCTTATTAAATCAAAATGAACACACACACAAACATAACCACACACACACACACACACACACACACACACACACTTGTTTTATTTATTTTTTAATGATTTATTTATTTATACATACAAGAGCTGGGGTACAGGCCAGAAGTGTGGAGTGAGAGGATTCACCAGAGACAGAGTGGGGAACAGAGCAGGCAGACTGACTGAAGTACACTGCTGAAGGGAGCAGTGGGAGAGTCAGAAGAGGTCTGCTTTGCCATAAGCGTCCCCTCCCTGAACCAGGGATCAAACTTGTGGGGCAGTGGGTGCCGATAAACTCATAGTGCTGAGATTTAACCCCTTGCACTACTAGGGAGGCCCCATGCTTGTTTTAAATAAGAATAATAATTGAAGATATTTTTGATCATTTTATATCTGGGTACAAATTTATTTTTTGCAATTGTCTATCATATCTGAAAGCAACAGATCAGTTTAAATTTCATGCTTCAGGATAACATTAGCTCGATATACTTCAAGTGCTGTTCCTTTTTTAATTAGTGAATGAAAAACATTATGAAGTTAATTCTTTGGTAAATGTTAATAAGATGAAATTATAGATGTTGATATATGTATGGATAGTGTCACAGATGTGTAAGCCTGAGCATGATAGCTAGTAAGGAAGCATAGTTGTGAGGAAGGTCAGCAACATATGTCACCCCAAACTATGCAAAGGATTTTTTTATTTTGAGTTAAAGTCACTTGAAAGCAATAAGTGCAAGCAAATCTCTGACTTTCTTCTTTTTCTTAAAAACAGAAATTCCAGTCTGAAAGATTTTTATACTGGTACCAAAAGGAAACTCTCATTCATATCATAAAGGGGAAAAACTAGAAACAGAGAGAATTCTATATAAACAGACCTTCTTCAAAAGTTCCATCTGCCCTTATGTCCCCACATCATTTACTTTTCCACATTTGCTCTGTTCAAGCTACTATTAAAAATAGGTAAGTTCCACCATTTCTTTAGGCCTTCGTGTCTTAGGAGACCTTCTATGACTTATAAAACTTAACATAATTTTGCATATGTTTTTCCTGTTAATCTGTTTTATGTCAACTTAGTACCCAGGCCCAATCAGACTCAAGAGGATAGAGGGAAAAATTTGCCTCCCCACAGAGGCATAGACAAATGGTGGCATATTGCTTCTTACTGTACACATGATTATATATATCATCTTGTTTCACCATGAAAATTATTGTCTAGACAACAAATGTAGCATGTATTTGTTAATTTTCAATATATTTTGTAAGTTAAATTCTTCATTATATGACAATATTATTGGAATTATGAAATGCAATACATCATGATAAATATGAAACATTTCAATATAAATGTGACAATAGAGGAAAAACGATACACAAGGGAAGCTATTAGAACATTACTAGTAAAATAATCTAAGTCTTAGTTTCATTATCTATAAAATAGAGACTATTGTAATCTTACCTACCTTGCAAGGTAGATTTGGGGATTTAACAGGATATATTGTATCCAGTGTATCATCTGGCACAGATTATGTGCTCAATATATTATTATTAGTAGTATTATAATTAATGATTCTCAAAGCAAACACTGAAATCCCTTAGTATCCAAATGCATTAGATACATATTGGTCTGACTGTTTATTTAATTCCCAATTCATCTTCTCTGGGAATTATACTTAATACACCAGAAAGTGCCTCTGGCAGCTAATTCTCAACTCTAAGGATGAACTAGAGATATAGACAATTTAACAGTAGAAATTATGCTGCACCATAGCTAAAAATGTCTTTTTCCTCTCCACTAATATAGAATATTAATCTAAGACACTCAAAACCTGGGCTTATATCACACAATGGCAGGACTTTAGAAGGGACTTTATATGAAGTTGTGTGAGTTTCTTAGTCTAGTCTTCTAAGATCTGCTTCTTCAGTCTGACCTTAGAATCTTTCAGCTATTCCAGGATCTTTCCATTATATTTGTTGGTGCCCTTACTATTGTCATTTTGGTTTTATTCATTCATTTACTTTATTTCTTAAAGCAATATGTAACTTTTGTTTAAAACCAAAGGAAGTGATCTTCTGTTTAATAAAACCAAAGAAGTGATATTCTGTTTAATAAAACCAAAGAAGTGATCTTCTGTTTAATAAAAATTTATTGCATTTCATGATAATGGGATAAAGTTTACTCTTGAGTAACTATGTCAAATTTAGTGGAGAAAAGAAAAAAAATAATTACTTCATAGGACTATGGAACACTTTTCCTCACCATGTACCTGACAACTACATCATTAAAAGCCAATTTGCACAGTTCCTTTTTCCCAGTACATATTTGGCTTCCAACAGTACATATTTGTACATATTTGTACTGTACTTCCCAGTACATATTTGGCTTCCAATGATTATACTATAATGCTTGAACATTTACTTATAGGAGAAAAAGACAAATTAGCCTATTTTTTAAATTATTTTTTAGATGTGAAATGAGCAAAATTGTCTTAAGGAAAAAAGTATATACTCCTTCCATTCTTAATCCAGTGACACGATCATTTAATCTCCTGGTATGTTTTTTCATAGTACATTTCTATAGGATTATACAAACATGCACACAGAGATTTCATTTTCCCTTAGGAATTTGGATCAATTTTATTCCTTTCTTGGCATATTTGTATATCTTGATGTTCCAAGTAAAGATAGGACTTTCTTGTTAATTAATGATGGGTATTTAGATACCATTTTCTACACTTTGCTCCCAATCTCAATAAAATATATGCATTTCAGTCAAATTGTAATTTTACATGTGGAATTAGAGATAGAGTATTTGACTTGTCTCAGATGATAATGTCAAAACAAAATTATTCTTCTTGGTTTACAAACATCCTGATAAGATAAACTCCTATGCTATTTAGTGGGAAGTTGTCAGAATATAAACCATAGCTAGTCACAAAAGCATCACTATTGTTTCTGTATATTAATTCAGAGAGTACCACATTAAGTTTAGTAATAGTACAACCAATCTGAAGTAGGATGAAGATATGGATATTTAATAATTTTGTCTAAAATAAATGGAAGGATAGAGAGATTAGGGCCAATGTGTCAATAAAAAAATTACTCTATCACTTGTTTAACTTATGATGGTTAAATCTATGAATGTATGAAGCATGAAGTAAAAGAATTATCAGTTTATATCATAAAAATTTATATATATGTATATGATGGTTCTAACTTACCAGTAATTTCTGAAATATATGAGGTTCAAGAGTCTTTTTAATTTACCATGCCAAATTGTAATAAAACTGGAGGTCTAGTGTGCATTCTTGATGCAATGTTGGATATAAATTATACAAATAACAGAACAGAATTCATCCTTTTCACATTTTTTCATTATCTTCCAAAGTTCTTTTTTTCTATCTTCTCATGTAGTGGCATTATATAATTTAAGACATTATATATATCCTGATTATAGAACCAATTCTGAAAAATATGATGTCTTAAAGGGCATTGATCAAATTTTAATATGCTAAAAACATTCTTTCAAGCTATCTTAGTGCTGATACTTACTGGTTTTAAAACTTTGAATATAATAAAGTAGTTGCTTAATTGTTATATGTCACAGTTATAATCTGGACTTAGATTATGATTGACAGGAAAAATCAATAAAGTATAAGTGCTAGTAGAATTGACTTTCTATAATTTGTATTTATTACTACTTAGCTATAATTACACTAGCATATTTTTTTCTTATTTTTAATTTTGATTTTCGTGTTATTTTTTTTCCTCTATATGTGTCACTTTCCACTCACCCTCACCAAACCAGTACTAATACCCCATGGACCTCACGATCCCAACACCTCCTTCCTCTCCCCATTAGCTCTGGTAACCATACATTTTTTTCACTGTGTTTAACATTTATTCCTTCTATACTTTGCTTGTACATGGTTTTGGGATTTTTATAGTCCATAGTTAAATGAAACCATCTCATAGCAATCTTTCACATCCTGACTTACTTAACATAATCACCTCGAGGTCCATCCATTTTTTTTCTTGTAAATATTTAAGCAAACACAAGTTTTTCCTTTCTTATTAAAACAGTTATTTGCATAAAAGTAGATGTTACAGACATGTAATTTGCTCAAGTGATCCACAGAATGCCAAATATATATATATATATCGATATAGTCAATCCTGAAAAAATCAAACTTATAGTCACTTTAAATATATAACCCTACATTTTGAACCAATATGAATTAAGTTCACTATTTTACTTGAATATAACTTTATATCCCTTTCATCACGTGAAACTGTTAGTGTGAAACTCACTAACAGTAATTGAAAATTTATTTCATAATATTCTCCGTATTAATGAAGGAGTCCATAAATATTAGTAAGTTGTTTTTTCAAACCTCACTAATTTCTAATCTCATATAATCTTTTTAATTTTGAAACCAATTATATAGACCTGATTTGTTATTGTTAACAAGGATCAAAATTTGTTTCCTTGAAGCTCTTTTTAAGCTCATCCAAGTACATCCAAAATCCTATTATATCTAAATTGTTCCTATTGATAGAATGTTGAAGTTGAAAGGAATCAATGCTATAAAATAGTCTCTGCCAATCTACCATGTTATTAATGAATAACTTAATAACTTGATGGATAACTTTCAACTCAGAGAGAAAAAGATCAAAAAGTTCATCCATATCAAAGCCAGAAATTGAACGCACACTGATAAGGGTGTGCTCAGAAAAGGAGGAGCATCTGGCAAAGATGTCATGTTACCTGTTGTATTCAAGGCTCCCATTCACCCTGACATGGTAAATTTTGTTCACACCCACTCGCCCAAAATAATGAACAGCCCTGTGCTGGTTAGCTAGCAGGTTTTCAAACCAATGCTGAGTCCTGGGGTACTGTGGCTCGAATTTCCAAATTTCCAGGCAGTGGGATTCACTCCTGTTTTTGGAAACCTGTCATGGGGGCCATGTGTTTGCATAAACCAAAACCTGGCATTCCTATTCTTCACAAAGTCATATATTTTACAGTTTACATACTGATGAACTCTAATGAGGTGTAAACCTTAATTGAGGTTTAGTTTTAATTTTGGAAAATGAAAGACATAATTATATATCATTAGTAAAAGGCTGATTTTAGTTCACAAACTCTAAACATTTTTAATTTATTTCAAGATTTACAGGGGTGAAACATTTCATGTTGAGGATTCTGTTTCTTGAGCTTTTCTCTTATAATGATCTCTGTCTCTCCTTCCTCAATTTCTCACTTCCATTGTGACTACTTTATCATAATCAATACCCTTTCATAGCCTCAAATTGCAAACTTTCCATTCCCAATCTATAACTTTAACAATTCTTTGACTTTCTTTGAGCTCCTCAACCCACTGATCTGCTATTTTCACTCTCCATGAACACTTGATGAGATATCTTAGTTTAAATCCCATGCTAAATCAATGGAATCATTCTGTTCTATATACATCAATCTTTTACTATCATCCTACCTAAGTCCATTTTTCACTGAATCCATGCCAACAACAGAATGCATGGCATATGACTAAAGGCATACCTGAGATACAGACTTGCCAACTTAAATGAATCTTTACTGCTCCCATTGATGTTGACATCCACTCCCTCAATCTCCTGTCCTTAACTATCTCCTTTTTTTCACCAAAACCCCCAACTCTTTGTTCTTATTCCTCACTGGCAAATGGCAGCCTTAACCCTTTCTTCACTGAAGGTTTTAGGATAACCTGAATTCTTGTGATTATTTATGTGAAATAAGTTTCCTGATCATCCGTGAGATTGGAGGGTGTCTCAACCAGTTAATTTACTAGTCAAGTAATATTCCCTTGTGATGTTAGTAGTCATTGATTCATCATAGAACTGGGGACTCTTTTGCAAAATGTTTATAGTGTCATCATTGAAATTTAAAACTCACTCACACTGTTCTTATTTTTAGTTTTTGTTGTTATAATTTTGCTTTTTGATTATTTGTAGTGCTCAATATTGTACTACATGTTGGTGATTCAAAGGTAATTAGATACTACTTCAAATTCAAGAAATTTGTCTTAACTTGAAGTTAATTGGTCTCTGATGTTATTCCTTTTTAGTAGTTTTGGGAGAACTAGCTAGTAGATAAGTGTGTGCCTTTATGTGTGTGTTTAGTGTGTGTGATCTCTGTATCATCTATCGATCTGTCTATCATCTGTCTTCTACCATCAGTCTGTCCTCCTGCCTCTATCTGTATCATTTATCAGTACCTCTCCATAGTCCATCTCTCTAGTTCTCAGTTCTAAAAGAAAGTCAGCAACATAAAGTATTTTGACCTTCACAGGGTGCAAAATGGTTTAGTGGGTTCCTGAAATTCCCTGAAGGTTGGGATTCCTAGCCGGGCTGAATGCCAACAGTTTGTGATACCCTCAGGACCAACAGGAAATACAAATCAAACTGTTCAAAGAATGTTTTTCTTAGTGCCATTTTTGACAAGTTATACAGAATATTCAGTGGCTATTTAACATGATATGAAATGGGAAATTACATTTACTTTCTAACCACATCTGGTGATAAGTGAGGCCTTGATACAATCCAGATGTCATTCATTGCCACATAATTTCTAGTGCCCATTGTGTCTGACATCTGTAACTACTTCACTATGTCACAGTACATACAAAAGAAGGCGAGAAATAGAGAGAAAATGTGTGGCAGTCTTAATGAATAAAGTGCATAAGAACAATCTATTTTCAATGAAATAAGTGTTTGCCTTGATCTTAAAGAGTAAAATATGCTTTCTCCCTTGTCACTTGGCTAAATTTGCATCTGTTGTTCCCCCAAAGAATGGATTAGAGATCAGCAATCATTTCTGATAGCTCATGAAGAACCTTTTAAAATTTTATCATTCTAAAATGAAGAGGACCAATACTAACTATACCAATTTAAGTGAATATTAGTTAATTTCTAAAAAAGGAATCTCCTGTTTGTTTTTACTATTTTATTGCTAACTCTTTTATCAGTTCAATTCCAATTCTTATTTGCCTCTTGAATTTAGTTTTACATTTTGCTAAAGGCTTTTTAGATTTCCTCGTGGATAATGACTTACAAATCTCAATTCTGTACAGCATATTGCCTTGTAAAATTCAACTCCTATTTCTTGCTTCTTGTTTCCCAAAGCATGCCCTTCAGTATTTATATGCTTTTTATTTTCCTAGTTTTTAAGTGCTTGCAAGATTAATGCTCTGTTCATTCTGATTTTTTTCAAAACATGCCCTGAACACGTTCCCATTTACTGCAGTTTCCTCTCTATAACTCTTGCTATATTATATGTAGTCAAGGAACATTTTTAGAAGAACTCCATTTCTTATTAAATTTTCCCACATTTATCATTAATCCCAAATAAACGCATAAATTTGAAAGTACTTTGAGTGCTGCAATGCTAGAAATAAGTGCATTCCTCCAATTTCAGGTTGGCCATCTTGAGTTTTGAATATTGCACTGTAGGTCTTATTTCATAAATATATCTTATTTATCTCTTCACATAAGTGGCAAGAATGGTCTTGCAATATAGAATGTAATTCCATTCCTCATATAGTGCCTTCCTGTCATATGATGTACTATAGTTATTAACCATAACCAGGCAATATTAGTGTAGGAAATATGATAATTTGATGAAGGCTCAACTACTAAACTTTGGAAGAAGCTGTCCCTACAAGTCTGAATCCAGATATTCTTTCTTAAAAGTGTGGGCATTCAGTGCTTCACACAAGGTTCTTCATGAGGCTTATGTGCATCAAAGTGTGCAATGATCAAGGACAGCTTAACTGTGCATCAGCATATAGAACAATGGTGACCAATGCAATGGTCTATGATTGCAATGTTACTCAAATTAAGTTCACTTAAATCTGATCTAAATCATTTCCCAAGGTTTCTTCTTC
The DNA here is from genome assembly GCF_014898055.3 of Talpa occidentalis. Lineage (NCBI taxonomy): Eukaryota > Metazoa > Chordata > Mammalia > Eulipotyphla > Talpidae > Talpa > Talpa occidentalis. Next base: position 14,385,981 of record NW_023604861.1, read on the forward strand.
CTCTCTATATCTTTATTGTCATGCCTCTTCTCAACTTTATCATTTTCAAGATGGCTATAGTAGGATGATGGTTGAGGGGGACAAAACAGGTCTTTTTACTTGTCTCCTTTTACCAGAAAATAACAGCTATTCAGTATATTCTACCAATGTCTACAAAGAAGTAACTAACTTCTTAACTGGGTAAATAGGGTAAAATGAAATGTCAGCAGTAGACTCGACACCATTGAAAAGAAGACATTGGATTACTGAGTCAGAAACATCATGTTTTGGGCTTCCCCAGTGGCATAGTGGGTTGAACGCTGTGCTGTGAAGTTGTCCGCAGCCTCTGCAGTGCGTGTTCAATTCCCAGCCATCCAGGGAGAAACCCACATGGCACGGCAGATCTCTCCTGTCTCTCCTGCTGCTCCCCTTAGCAGTGTCTTCGATTGCTCTGCCTGTTCTGCTCCCTTGCCCTGTCTCTGGTGAATTCTCTCACCCTCGTGCACCTCTGAACTGTACCCCAGTTCTTATATAAATAAATCTTTAAAAATTAAATTAAGAAAAAAGAAACATCATCATTTTGTTGTTGCTGCTGTTTTTAACTCATGGCATAGCAAAGGAAGTGCACGGGCATCTGAATTTGCAGTGATTCCCCTGGCCCTAAACCCCATGGGGATGAGACAATGTGAACCTTCGTGAATCTGTGTATGCCCTGGGTTTGATTGACAATGAAAGATTACTGAGCTTGGAAAAGTTGGTCTTTTACATTATAGGTGAGGCAATACCACAATTTTAAGACTATATAATTTATGATACCTTTATGTGAATAAGCAAATGTGTGCTTTCTATTGCCTTGTCTCTCAAGATGGGTCCTTGCAAAGAAATTCTGAGAGAAGGCTCAGGTAAAGAGTAATCAGGGCTTGTGTGTTTGTGTGCCTAACAAATACAGTGACAGTCAGAGCCCTTGATGGTTCGTCTAAGAGGATATAAAGTAACTCACCCCTATGTTTTACTGGTCAGCATTGGGTCACATACTTGATTCTAGCTCACAGATTTAGATCAACCAATACTCATACCATGGAGGACCACGTTGCTATTTTACAAATACTGTGGCTTGTTAACAAAAAAGTGGGAAAGTGACTACAAATGTCTAAAATCATTCCTATCATGAGGTTTTAGGTTATCTTTTCTCTTTTTTTATCAATCTGGATAGTAATTTAGTTAATTATATATTTTTGCTTACAAATATGCTCCAATCTAATAATTGCTGCTAAAAATGGTGAATAAATATCACTGAATATAAGGACACATAGTTCTTCTTTAAAGATGTGTTCTTTTATATTTTTATAACCATATAAATATTCAACCATAGCTACAGTGATTAAATCCCTAGTGCTTTGAAACTTATATAATTCAAGCTTGAATTTATGTAAACCTAAAAAAATTAATGTTTATTACCATTTAAATATTATTATAGCAATATAAATGGGTATTTTATAAAAGAGGAATATATATATATATTTATGCTCACTTCACCACAAGTTTGCTATTTTCTAGATTACGATATTTTTTCTATTAATATTGTCACAGTTTTACTCAACATGTATATAATCATGTTGTTTCATTATCGCTATCATTGTTATTCAAATAGGTTAACATGCTACTTTTAATTTATCTATTATTTGATATGTGGATTGATTAAACTCAGTTAATTTTCATATTTTCAAGCTCTTGTAATAAAGCACTTTTTGAAGTAAAGTTTGCTTATTAATTATATAATGATGCGACTTGTTTTCTGTGAAAGACCTTTCTAAACTAATACTGAGTTTATTCATTTTGGTGGATTTGGGGTTTCCATTGATTTTAATTACAAGTCATATTTTTGTGTAAACAGTATATTGTACAAAAAGCTTGGAATAATAGCTAATGATTCATAATATTAGCACTAATATTTCTAGTATTCAGTTAGAAGAGTTTCCTTTAAATATTTTAAAGTTTGTTTTTAGGTAAAGTATTTTTTTTCTTATATAGTTGTTAATTTTTGGACAGTATTTTATTTCTCCCTTTAGATTTAGTCCCTGTAGTTCTTCCATCACCACTATAGTACCCGTGATTTCTCTCCATAGTCCCTTGTGCTCTTCCCTCCCCAGTTTTAAGTCCTCCATCCTTTCTACCCTCCTGGGTACCTCAGCTTTATGGTCAGCTTACAAGTTTTGTCTTTTACTTGAGCTTTTGTTTGGCTTCTTTTGTTCCACATGTAAATGAAACCACCTGATATTTATCTTTTTTTCCTTCTAACTTATTTCACTGAGTATCATCCTTTCTAGCTCCATCCATGTTGCCCGAAATAGCATGAGTTTATCTTTTTGCACTTGCTCTTAGCCAAAAGGCTGAGAAGCAATGAGAGTTTATCTTTTTGGGTAGCTGAATAGTAAATTTTTGATACACATGATTTTCTTTATGAGACACACCATTACAGATTCAACTTTTCTATAATGATCTATGAATTGGCATCTTAAATTAGTGAAAATTACTGAACAGAATATATTTTATTTAGTTTTTTTTTACTATATATTTTATTAAGGTTACATTGGTTTACAATACTGTATATAATTCAGAAATATAAGATCCCGCCTCTTCAACTGGGTATGTTACCACACCACATTCACCATGTGGCAGCCAAATTATTTTTTTTTAAATTAGAGCATATATTTAGTAATCTTCTAGTATACATACAAAAGGAATTGTGATGCTGGAAACTGCAATAAATATATATGCTAAAGTGAATAGGTTTTCATTCTCTCTGAAAGCATTTTTGTTAAGAATGATTCTGCTTCATTATAAATTCAATTTCATGCAAGTCACTGTGGTTTTGATTCAGTGTTCAATCCCACCTCACAATTTGCAATCATAAATTAACTTTCATGTCTTATGTATTGTAACCTGAGGCATTAACCACTAAGGTTTACAGTCACAAGTTCCTGCAGTATGATGGTTTGCTCACAATCCAACAGTCATTTATATGCTAATATTCATTCTTAATAACACAAGACTGCTGAGATTTTGGCAATTTCTCTTTATATGTATCTCCTATAATGGTTTCTCAAACGGGGGATATAGAAAAATTAAAAATAACCCTCAATCACTAGACAAATGATGCGTGATCCATCTTTTTTGTTACATGTAGGCATACAACTTTGGCTCTTGTTCATATAGTGACATATCTGCCAGTCTTGAGCCTTAAATGTGTTTTTAATGTTCCCCAACATGAACATTTCTATTATTCTGAACAGTGATCTGAGGATGCATATTCATGACATGTCAATTTATTAAATGAAGACATTTGCTAAGCAAAATGCATTTTTGGTTCAATGACATTAAACAGTCATAGGACTAATTAAGCTATCATAGTGACTTTAACAATGGTGAATATTAATATATTAGCAATATATTCCAATTAGACAGTGAATTATGTTTCAAATGAGGTTCCTAAAGCCATATCATTGACTAGTTTTCACAAAGGGATATTATAGTGAAAAGTATTAATAGTCACAAAAAAGGAATATATATTACATGGTTCCATTTATTTAAGATATCTAAAATAGTCAAACACAGAGAAGCAGAGTAGAATGGTGATTACTAGGGTCTTAGGTATGGGCCACATCAGAAGTTCCTGCTCAACTGATATATAATTTCAATTATGCACATATAATATTGTGTCTATAGACAAAAATATTGTACACATAAACATTTAAAAGGGTTAATCTCATGCTACATATTCTTACCCCAAAGAAAAAAGAATAAAGCAAAGTGTAAAATTTAAAAAAAAAGTGAATGTAGTTAAGACTATATTTGGTATTTAAGTGATTGACAGCGAGCTTTTCTGAATTCTGAAGGTGCTCATCTTGCAACTATTTATATAAGGGATACAGAGAAAACCATAGTTGGGGGTGGATTGTGCTTCCTGCAGTCTGCTGGCAAGAACCCTTGTTGAGCACGGATGCTCTCTTTCCCCAGTTACTGGAAGCTCAGTCAAGCTGTGAGCATAGTCAAGATGATCTCAAGAAATTGCCCTTGGCTAAAGAGGGTCTCCTAATCCACACTTGCCCTACTTCTGGGACAATCCATGTGCAATTCTGTGTGCCTGATGTGGGGCAATTCTGAAGACCATTTCAGCTCCAGAACTCATAAGAGAATCACTTCCTGGCACCTCTGTGGTTACTGTCTTGTTAGGTCGCCCCTCTGAGCAATGCTACATCCTTCTCTCTCCAATAAGCTGCCTGTGTGCAAATCTGCCTTTCAGAGTCTACTGCATGGGAGCCAACCTAAGACAATTAACTTTATATAAGATTAGATTTGTTAGATGATTTGGTTAGTTTTAATTCAGATACCCCATGTTCTCATATAGTTGTGTTTTGTAGTTAACTGCTACTATAGCATTTTTCTCTGCAAAATGCTTTTATGTGGCAAGACATCAGAGACTTTATCCTTTCTGTTTCTGGAGTGATACCAATTCTATGACAATTGTTCTGTGTTTCTCCTCACATAATTAATGGATAACTTGCCTTTGGGGATTTAGTACACTTCATCTCAATTTCTGTTCAACTGTTCAGTTTAAATTCTAATTGAACTCCAAACGATAAATGAAATTGGTTGCTTGAGAGTGAAGATTACTGTAGTTATTATTACTTTTCCCTGACCCAAAATAGACTGGATGGTATGCCTTTGACTTTCAATTAATTAATAATAACCTTCCCAGGTGTTCATATCTTGGTGTACTATGGATATAGGGCAAGTAATTCTATCATTATGGAATCCTATTTACAAATAAAAGAAACTATGAAATATGGAGAACTCTGATTTCATATATAATGGAAAGGAAATGATCAAAAAGTCATCAAGTAACATAAATTCATGTTTATTATATATAAGATATGATTTATAAATAACATAATATAGGGTGGCTTTCCTATTCTCAATAACTCAAGAAAAGGGGTTCATAAATGCATTTTTTCTATAAATTACATAATGAAAATACTTTAGCCTTTGTAAGCCATATAATCTAAAACACTCAAGTCTTCCTTTGAAGCATGAAAGTGATCTAAGTGAAAGGTAACAACGGACCAGGATGTGTTTTAATAAAACTTTATTTACAAAAAATAGACAGCAAGTTGGATTTATCCCAGGACCTAGTTTATTGACCTTTGCCTAAAACATTCTCTATATTTAATTTTCTATGTATTCTCAGTCTTCCCTAATGTTTCCCATTTTTAACAATGCCATTATATCTATGTTGTCTGAATATGAATCAGTTATATACTCATCAGTCATCATTGTCTATCTTTTATCTGAATTGTATTTATTTTTTTTCCTAAAGATTTATTTATTCATGCATACAAGAACTGGGGTACTGATCAGAGGTATTAGGGGTGAGAGGATTCACCAGAGACAGAGCGGGGAACAGAACAGGCAGACTGAAAGAAATACACTGCTGAGGGGAGCAGCAGGCAAGACAGAGGAAGTCTGCCGCTCTCTGTGGGATTCTTGCCTGCCAGCTGGGATCGAACCTTTACTGCAGAGGCTGCGAACAGCTTCACAGCGTTGCGTTCAATAGCCTGTGTCACCCAGGAGGCCCTTTTATCTGAATTTTAAAAATACATGTATATTGTTACCTTCTAGTTCTTTTAACAAAGATTCTACATTCATATTTTGATTCCCTCAGTTTCTGCATGTTCATAAAGGATTTTCTGTGCCCTTATATTTGAAGGTATAGATGATTACACATAATATCCCTGATTCATATTTTCTTTCACATTTACAATTTTTTCCTGGCACAACATGTTCCCATCAAAATGCCTGATGCTAATCTGATTTCTTGTTCTTTAAAAGTGACCTGATCTTTTTACCTGTGGGGCCAAATAATTTATTTTTTTCCCTTTCCTTCAGAGTCCAGTAGTTTTAGTAGATTTGACTGAGCATTAACCATTTTGTGTCAAGTTCCTCAGTTAAACACTGTGCCTTTTTAAAAAGTGGGCCTACATGTACTTTTTCTTTAATGTTTTTTGGATTATGGTGTGTCTGTTTTACTTCCATACCGGCATTATCTTTGTTGGGAATTGCTGTCATCTGTAGAATAGGTCTCCTTTAGTTGTCTTCTATATATAAAATCTTCCTCAAAAAAATTTTATATATTTTTTAAAATACTTTCAAAAATTCACAACAGTATAATATCACACAGTTCTATATAATCTGCTTATACTACCATAACAAAATACCAACCACTGGGGAGCTTATATAACGGAAATTATTTTCTCACAGTTCTGGAAACTGGAGGTCCAAGATCAAGATACTGTGAAGTTGATTTTTCCTCAACCTCTCTTCTTGCCTTGCAGATAGTGACCTTCCCATGACCTTTCCTATGTGCCTATGCAGGCCTGTTATCTCATCCTCTTCATTAAGGACACTGGACCTATTCAATTAGAGCCCCCACCTTGTAGACTTCTTTTAACCTGAATTACCTCTTTAAATGTCCTATCTCTGCAGACACACTGGAAATGGGGTCTTCAACATAACATATTTGGAGGTGGCAGAATTCAGTCCAAAACAAATATTTTTGAACGTTTCTGTTTATCCTTTCTAGTTTAGTCTTGAATTTTGAAATATTTTCCTAGTATAACTGACTTATTTCTTGAGCAAGTGGCCATCATGCTCTCCTCCTCCTGTTGACCAGGTATTTTATTTTTGAGGACTAATAATTCTGCTTTTTTAAATTGTATCTTTTTTTTCTAATATTATTTAACACATTTCTCAGTTTGTCTGTGGTTGGTTGCCCTTTTGAGATTTCATTTTGTTCTGTTCCTTTGGGTTTCCCTCCATTGTGGAATTAATTCTCTTTATTTTTTCATATTACTGGAAGGTCTGTGAGTCCAGACAACATTTTAGATCACCCAAATATCTAATGGCCTTCTCTTAACCACATTTCCCAGCTTCACAGAAGAGATACTGAGGCCTCCTATTTTTGTGACAGCCTCTCAATGAGTGAACTAGTTAGTGAATATTAGGCTACCTGGTTTGGGGGTACCAAGAAGCCTCTCTTCAGTCCTTGGTCTGGGTATGTTCATTGAATTTTTATACAGCCCTCTTGCGTTTGTTAGTGTGACCTCACTTGTATTACTTATGAGGTATTCTGTCACCTAGCTTTGGTCAGGATTTTCCTTTGTGAAGATAGTTCTTCTTTTGCCCTGAAGAGATCAGGACAGATTCAAAATGTACCACAATGCAAAACATACTGCAAGAGACAATAAGGACAGTGGTATAGGATAAGAAAGAGGACCATGCTGCCCAATTGCCATTATCTCTTTGGTTTAATAATTATGAGTTATTATATGATTGTTCAAGAGGGACTTCATGAAGTTCCCTGAAGATTGACTAAACTAATGGTAGGTTTCTTCCTGACTATAATAAGCCCATCACCTCTCTATTCTAGAAGCATTTACTTTAGAAACTTTAGAACTCTTTCCCTGCTCCCTTGAGATATAAATATTCTCCCAGGTTTTTCTCAATTTTATAACCTAAGACTCTCTCAAAGATTCAGGAGTTATCATCAAAATCATTACCAAAAAAAAGTGGGACTCTGTATCCTAGTGTCTCTGAGAGAATAGAACCTAATTTTGAGAAGAGGGAGGAAGCAAATGTAATCACATTAATCAATTCTAAAATCCTAAAATAGTCCCCCGCCTTCGTACTGTAGCACATAAAATTCTCTCATCTTTTATTTCAGCAGAATTGAGTTCAATCTGTTTCTCTCATTGTAAGTCTTCACGCTCTGTTATCATCACCTGGAATAAAATCTCCCTTGCCCAGGACACTCTCTATGAAATTTTTGTGACACAATTGGGCCATCATTTACTCAATTTATTAGAGGAGTCTTCCATTTTTGTTTGTTAAATACTAGTTTGTTTTGCTTTCCTACATATAGTATAGAATATGTTTGAAAATATATTCTTCCAAGAAATTATTTTCTGAGATGAAATTGAAACGTGTGATGTAAGGAGTGTTTTCCAAATTGTAATAGATATCAATAAATTATTTTCCTAATATATTTAAAAACTCCCATTAAAAGTGTTTCAGTGTGATCATCTCAATATTAATAAAATATCTTACTATTTCATTTTCACATGAATAAGCAATATTTGACCATACATGATGATGCCGTTGGGGCAAAGAAGTAAATCCCTGTTTCCCTATGGATTCTTCTTGACTGGTAGAGCAAATTAGCATCAGATAGATTAGTAGGAGAAAATAACAAAGTTATTGATACACATATACAGAATATGGAGACTCTATGAAAGTGTAGATTCTAAAGAGAAAAATTACACACACACATACAAACACAGACACACACGCACACTCCTGAGATAAGAAATGGAATGGGACCTAGCGTTTCAAGGAGAGGAGAACATAGGAGAAGGGACTCATGATGAAGATTAGATGCTCTTTAATTACGTATTTTCCCTACCGAACTTACCGCGTAAGTTCTTCTGATTGTGAGGTCATTTCTGGAAATAACACTAATTCTGGATAATACCCACATTTTCATTCTTCTAGCAAATGAAGGGGGTGATAACAAGTTTCTCATGAGCCTGCAGGACTTCAATTCACTTTAGCTGAAATAATCCACATGCACATGACCTTGAAGAAATATTCTGAAAATCTTGGGGAGACCAATCCTTCCATATAAGCTTAATTAAACTGCATTTTTCTTTCCAATATTATTTTTTCAATTCCCTATTACATTTTTTATTGTCAAACTAAAAAAATAACCTCTTCTATGTTAACAAACAGAACATTGTGTCATCTACATTGCAAAAAACAAAGTTCATGATGCTTGATGTAGAAGCCTATTTTGATTTTATTTTTGTTCTATTTTTAAAATGTATTATGTAAAAACCATCATTTGTTAGAATCATAACTTCTTTTTTAAGAAGGACTTAAACTTTTGCTGTTGCATAGCCTCAGAAAGGAATGATACTCTGTAAATCTCTTAGGATGAATAGGGACTTATGACCTTTATACTCTTCATTTATGAAAAATGTGATTTTCAGAAATATTAATTAACAGCAATAACAAAATGATGACAACCACCTATATTTACAAGGACACATGGATTCAGAATGCATTGCAAATAAGTTTGCTACATTTATTAAATCAAGTGGGAAAAAACAGCATCATTATTTAATTCGGAACTCTTTAGCTAAATGTAGCTTTTTGTAGGTGTTGTTCAGAATAAGACTTGTGGCATATCAATTGCTCAGTACCTGCTGTTTCTTGTGATTAAGAGACAGACACTGTTCAAAGGAAATTGTCTTGTAATTACTACAAAGAGCAGGCAATCAACACAAGTATTGTCTTTTTATATTTTAGAGAGGGAGAGAACTAAATTAGACCCAAACCTTTATTTGAACATCACAACTCATTTAACTTAAAACTGTTTTCACAAAATATCTGCCACCCATGGTGATGTCTTCCAGTGATGTCAGTTGTCCTTATGTTTATGAGTATCTAACCTGACCTTTTAAAGTCTTACATCATTTTGAAAAATAGAAAAAAAAATGTATGAATTTTAAGATCTTATTATAGACATCTGGATTAATGTTTTTTTAATAATTTGCATATTACTAGATGTAATCATCTCAGCACTCACTCAGGTTTTAATCTTGGTTTTGTTTTCCTAAATCTCCTTATTTCCATCTTTGTACTTAAGTCTATAAAAGGTTGGTGGAAATCACCCTCGGAACCCAAATGTAATTTTTTTTCTGAAAATGAAGGTAAAGCATTCTGAAAAGTATTTATATGCTAAAAGGAAGAAACTTTGGAGAAAAAGAATCTTGGAATTTTTTTTTTTAGTTGTTTAAATTGGAGATTCCCAAAGCATAATCGTAAAGTATCATTCACTATTGTGGGCATGATCAACAGAAATTTTGGATTCTAGCAACAATTAGAAAAAGAGATTGCATTTTACATTCACATATATGGACAAATTAGGTTTAATGTAAGCATTCAACAATAGTTAATGGCTGTTTTTGTTACGTCTAGCTCTGGGACACACAGAGAGAGAATTCTTTATCCCAAGGACACAGCAATGAGAAGCTGCAAAGGCAAGTTAGTAACTGCAAGCAACATGGTAACTGTCATAATGAAAAAATGCAAGGAAAGGACTTCATTGCATAGATTAATTATGAAAGATTCTAGGAAAATCAAGACAGGCATTGCTATAGAAGTTCAACCTATAGTGTGGAAACATTGAAAAGAATTAGTAGGAAATCACTAAATTCACTATTTTATCCTTAAATTGCCACTATATTTAGGAGTAAAAAATGAAGTCTGATATCATGTATTTAGAAATCAAAATGTATATATAATAATTTTTAAATTTACATTCCTTTTTTAAACTTAATTTAGTGACTGGGTACCAAAATATGCCATATTACTTATATTTATTTTAAAATATTGCCTTACTTTATATCTGCTATACAATTTCCAGAACGCTAAAATCTAAAAATTGACATGCTCAAACTAACAAATTATAAGGGAGGAAAAGTTTGTTCTTCACTCTCTTAGGTTCCCTGGTTAGGTCTGAAAATTAAACTGACAATGACTATTAGTAGGGGAGAAGAATACAAATGCATTGAATATAAGTTTTTCGTGGCATAAAATTTCTCTGAGAAAAAGGAGCCCCCCAAAACAGTTAGACCTGAGTATTTTGATATTAGGTTGAGTGAAGAGTGGGAAGTTGTGGAGGAAGATGATACGTGAAGGAGTTTGAGGTCTGTGTAGTAAATTGTGGTAGTCACCCCAAGAACCAAAATTAAATGCAAGGCCTGTTAGTTGGGATTCTTCTGAGACCCTTTGTCCTGGTATCAGGAGAATTCCTTTCCACGAGGGTCTTATAATCTGCGGAGAAGCTACAAGAATGTCTCTGCTGTTTTAATTAGACTTCAGTTTAAAATATTCAGTCTGCCAAATTGCTGTATTTTGTGATTTCCTGGAGCTCATTAAAGCATGTGTGTGCACACACACCCACTACATGCCACATACTCATGTCTAATATTCTTGTCAATTTTGCTGAGTAATGTGCACTTTTCATTGTCACCTGGATTATCAGAGTTAGTAACAAAACAAGCTGTCCCTGAAGTTTTCTGATCTTTGTGGAGTTCTATGTCTGTTTTCAGGGGTGTGTGTGTGTGTGTGTCTGTGTGTATTTGGTTTCTTGGTTTCTTTGTTGTTACTGTTGTTGATCAGCTGACATTTTATTCTAAAATTGAGCACATATTCAGTTTTCTACTGCAAATGACAGTAAAATTTCCTGTTGTCACATAATAAAGTGAGATTCAGACATTATACCTGCACTGGGCTTCATCAGAAACATTTTAAAAGTCAAAAAGTTACAAAATTTTGGAATCTTTAACTTCACTAAGATATTACACATTTGGCAATACTAAGAGGTTGGAGTTTCTAGACAGTAAGTTTTCTTGGTAGCAGTTACCACTCTGATATTATGCACACATAAGAACATACTATTTTTTAATAATTTTGATGAAAACTGTACATAAGGGATTGCACAGCTATTCCTGTGTCCACAAGTAAGGTAGCTGTTTTCTCTGCAGCACTGACTTGAGATGCTGTACAATTACTTGTGGTGTCTTGAGAGTTCATTATCATGTCTAGACTTTTAATAGACCTGCATTAAATATTCTCTGTACAGCTTAGTCACAGAATACTATTTGTTTTTTCTAAAATTAATGTGCCCACTTTATCTTCTTTTTTAAAAAATTAATATAACTATTTAAAAACTTGCTGCCACTTTCTACAATACCCTATATGTTGTCCATATATCAACAGTGTATGTTTTCATGTTGATTTTTAAAAGATTTATTTATTTATGCATATAAGAACTGGGATAGAGGCCAGAGATGTGGGGGGTGAGAGGATTCACCAGAGACAGAGTGGGGAACAGAACAGGCAGAGTGACTGAAATACACTGCTGAGGGGAACACTGGGCGAGACAGGAGAGGTCTTCTGCACCATGTGGGTATCTCGCAGCTGGCTGGGATTGTACCCATGTTGCAGAGGCTGCGGACAGCTTCATAGGTTGCATCTTAACCCCTTGTGCCACCAGGAAGGACCCTTTATGTTGATTTTTTAACTTCTTTGTTTCTCAGCCCTCAAGATTTTTTTTTTTCCTGAAATTGAAGTAACATCGGTTTACACTGGTATTTGTACTTTGAAAGTATAACATCAGCTCTCCCCACCTTGGGTTGCTATCACCATAGTGGTCTCAACACCAGAGGACCCTAGTTCACCACCACCATAGTCTATTTGTTCCCTCTCCACTTGTACTTTCTTTTACTTGATCTTCATGAACAAAAATCAGTCTTTGATATATAGAACACATTCAGAGATCTGAAAGGCTGATTTATTATGTTTTTTTTTTTCTTATTGGCAGGTCAATATACATTATTTAAAACTAATTAAGGCAAAAGTTAAGGGTAATTCATATTATAATAAAAGGCAATCTATTTAGTATCAAACATCTATACATAGAAACTAAATATCAAACTTTATGTTGAAAATTGTAAGTGGTAAGAATAAGAAATGTTAACAAGTTACTTGATCTTGGACATATTTTACAAGGCAAGCATTTATATTGTTAAATATATTTCCCATTAATTCAAAGCAAAGAAACTTTGACCATAGTTATTCTTATAGTGTTGAGTGTTGTATTTCAGTATTTCACTCATTCATGTGTAAATGATCTCTTAAACTGCTTAAAATAATTGAAAACAGATGAATATTTGTGCATAATAAGAATTCTCTGTTCGTGTTTTTTCCCTTTTAGAAAATCTTTTGAGGTGGGGTAAGGCTACAAAAGTATTCTTCATTCCAGCATGAATATCATGCATTCAAAATAAGCAGATCTGAATTAATGAGGTCATGACGCCTAAGTGAAATAGGAAATTTTTCTGTGTCTTTAAAACTGGATAAAAAAATGGTAAGCCCCTTTTTCTCTTATCATGAATTTTCTGACAAAGTCACATAAAATGGTATCTAGATGATTTTTTAATAGACCTTACTTTCAGAGCAATTTTAGATTTACAGAAAAATTGCACAGAAGGAACAAAGATTTCCCATACACTCCGTGTTCCCCACTCTCCCACACCTAAGCCTGGCTTATGGACATCCTATCCTGGGAAACATTTATTAAAATTGAGTCACATACTACTAATAGGTAAACAGTAATAATTTATCCATCATTATCACCCAAAGTCCACAGTCTACATTAGAGCTCCCTCTTGGTACTGTACGTTCTACAGGTTTTTACAAAATAATGACCTGTATCTATTATTATATCATCACACAAAATAGTTTAGCTGTCTTAAAAATCCTATGTGCTCCATTTTCCCTTCTCTTCTTCTTAATTCTTGCAATCAGTGTTCTTTATAAATTGGAATCCTACAGTGTGCAGTCTTTTCAGATTGATTTTCTTTACTTAGTAATATGCTAAAGTGTCTTTATGTCTTTGCATGACTTGATAGTTCATTTATTTTTAGCACTGAATGTTGTTCCATTACTGAGATGTATCACAGTTTATTTATTCACCTACTGAATGACATTTAACTTTAAATGTCATTTCAATTTTAAACTTTGGCAGTTATAAATAAAATTGTTATAAACATCCCTGTGCAGATTTTCCTGTGAACATAAATTTTCAACTTATTTGGGTAAAAGGAGCACTGTTCCTGGATTGTATGGTAAGCATGTATTTCGTTTTGGAAGAAACTACCAACTATCTTCTAAAGTGGTGATACCTTTTTACATTCCCACCAGCAATGAATGATTTTTCCTGTTGATCCACATCCTTGCCAGCATTTGTTGCTGTCAATCTTTTGGAATTGAGCCATTATTATAAGTATATAATGATCTCTAGCTGTTGTTTTAATTTGCATTCCTCTGATGACATGATGTGGAACATCTTTTCATGTACTATCTTTGTCTCAAGGAAATTCTTGTTTCTATTAAGGTCTTCTGTCCACTTTTTAAATTGAATTGTTCATTTTCTTATGTTGAATTTTAAGAAATCTGTATTTGGATGATATTGTTCTCTATCAGATATGCCTTTTGCAAATAGCTTCTCACAGTCTGTCAGCCCTTCTTTGTTACCAGGAATAAAACCCCATAAACTAATGTTCTAACTCTCCAGAAATCCAGCTCTACCTCTGGGTATGACATATGTTTTATTTCATAGAAGCTAAGTGCTTGAGCTTGTTAAATTACCTAAAATCGATGTGCCCTCTGAGATCAAATAAAATTTGTTTAATTCCTTTATGTTTTATAAGTCCTGTTGTCAAATTTCTTTTACATAAAAGTTTATGAATGTTTTAGGGGGCACTAATAATTTCTGAATTTATCATTGAGTTAGTAGAAATCTTCCTCTACAGGATGAATTGGAATTGTCATTGCATTAAAGAATTTAAGCTGGGCCTCCCCAGTGGCGCAGCGGTTGAGTGCTGGGTTGCGAAGCTGCCCGTGGCCTCTGCGGGGCTGGTTCGATCCCCAGCTGCTCCCTGGCCACCGGAGGAGGGTCCCACATGGCGCACAGACCTCTCATGCCGCCCGCTGCTCCCCTCAGCAGTGTACTTCGGTCCTTCTGCCTGCTCTGCTCCCCGCTCTGGCTCTGGTGAATTCTCTCACCCTCCCGCGCTTCTGACTGTACCCAATGCCTGTACAAACAAATAAATAAATAAATGAATAAAATACATGCCTCTTTAAAAAAAAAAAAAAGAATTTAAGAGACCAGATATTGAATTATTTGAATGGATTATGTTAATTCAACTAATCTATATTCCATTTTCAAACATATACTGATAAACTTTCCTGAAGTGCATTGCTGTAGGTATGCTAAAAAAGTACCCTCAAGGCTGTCACTTATTTGATCACTTCCTCCCCAGGTACAAAGGCCAGCACTTGAAATGATTCAAGTCAATTTTTCTTAGCCAGAATAACAAATCTGTACAGCAGGGTACTCCAGGAAGCTGATAGCAATAGTGTGGACAGCAAGACAAAAATAACACTTGTCATCTTTAGATGGCACTAAAATTCTCTGTTAATTAATGTCCTCCCCTTTCAGCTTAATAAATTTAAAAAGAAAAAGGACGATATTATCACTTTAAACAAATGAAATTTATTTTTCCTAATTGAATGACAAGAAAATTTAATACTCATACATCTTTCATTCATTTGTGAATAAAATCTTCAGCCTTTGCTAGTCACTGGCACTGCTTTATACAGTGGGTTCTGACAGTAAATACACAACAAATATGTACAACGAATATACATACTAAATACACACAACTAATACACCATGGAAGTAGGGAGACAGGAAACAAAAGGAAAAATGAAAATATTTACTATTTTCAAAAGGAAGAAATATTAAACAGAAAGCATGCAAGTTGGATAGGGAGTGTGTGTGTTGGGTGGGGGTGCTCTTCTATGAAATGAGTGTAGGGCCTCCCTGGTGGCACAGGCGATTGAGTGCCGCACTGTGAAGCTGTCCTCAGCCTCTGCAGTGCAGGTTCGATCCCGGCTGGCCGGTAAGAATCCCACATGGCACAGCAGACCTCTCCTGTCTCCCCTGCTGCTCCCCTCAGTAGTGTATTTCAGTCAGTCTGCCTGTTCTGTTCCCCGCTCTCTCTCTGGTGAATCCTCTCACCCTCCTGCACATCTGGCCTGTACCCCAGCTCTTGTATAAAAATAAATAAATCTTTAAAAAATAAAAGGAGTGTAATAAGCAACACCGAGTCAATGACTTTGGAGACCAGACCTTGTGGGTGTGTATTTGTTTAGGGCCCAGGGAGAAACATATGTGAAATCCTTACTGTGCATTGCTTGGGATAGTCAAGGCCCAGTAAGGAATTCAGGATGAGTAGGGAAAAGTGAACAAGGAAATTATTTGGTGAGTGCAAGTAGCATTTTGATTTTCTGCATGTCTTTTTTTTTTAATGATTTCATTTAATTATTTGAACAGGCTTTAAGCACAATAAGTGTTAACATACCATTTTCCACAGGTGAGTACAGAATCAAAAAGTTACATGATTTATCTAACATCTGATAATTAGTAAATTATGCCATACCCCCTGAGATCTTTGGAATATAACTTCATCACAAATTCTGTCACAAAAGAATGTAATTTTTCTGTATATCTAAATGGGCAGTACGATCCAAAAAAGGAAAGGACACTTACACAGACACAAGCGAGTAGAAAGAGCTGCCTGTGTAAGGGACAGACAGGTTTGTGAAAAGAGACACCTGCAGTCTGACAAGAACTCCCGTAAGTACCATTTTGTAACTAAAGAAATAGCTGGTATCTAAAATGGAACTCTCTGACCACAGAGGATCCTTAACACTGGATTCAAAACAGCAATCAGACTATACCTTGCCAGTAAAATAAGTATTTCAGCAGCTTCGATGCAGCTGGGCTTCGTCCTTCTGGTGTTGCTTCTCCAAGCCACGTTTCTGCTTGACGTTTTTGTCAATGAATAGAGGCAAATATACTTGGCTACATAGGATGTTCCTAATGTTACCATTTTAAAAATGGACAGAATACTTGTAGCATTGTAAAAGTTACAAATTGTAAAAGTTCATTCTCTAAGGGGAATGTGTCTCCATGAGTCAAGATTACAAAATGAATCACCAGAATTTGCAGTTCAGGAGAAGCAAGACACAGGACTAGCAGGATCCTGGAGACACCACTGGAGACAGTGAGCTGCATCTGCCTTGGGGTAGCTGCGGTTCAGAGCTGCGCTCTTGACTGTTTCCACAGGGAACAACCACAAAAAGCATGAGAAAGGATAGGAAAGGCCTAACGCACCTCTGGCAGGAGTGATATGGCAGCACTGGGAGAAAAACACTTGCCCCTTAGCCTCCCCATTTTCTTTCTTTCTTTCTTTTTTTATTTATTTTTTATTTCCTCAAAGATTTATTTATTTATACAAGCACTGGGTACAGTCAGAAGCGCTGGTGGGTGAGAGAATTCACCAGAGTCAGAGCGGGGAGCAGAGCAGGCAGAAGGACCGAAGTACACTGCTGAGGGGAGCAGTGGGTGTCAGGAGAGGTCTGTATGCCATGTGGAACCCTCACCAGCAGCCGGGGAACGAACTGGTGCTGCAGAGGCCACAGGCATCTTCACAACCCAGCGCTCAACCACTGCGCCACCAAGACTCCCCATTTTCTTAGATTGCCCAGGGTCATCACATGGGTGCACATATGCCAGAGAGAGCCCTTGTCTCCTAACCTGGCAAGGATCAGGTGATGAAGCACATGGGGCTGCTTTTGGTTAGCCCCAAAGGTTCTCAGGAAAACCTGCCCCTCCCTCATCCAGGTTTGGAAGGCTCCTGGACAGCCATACTATTTAGCTGACTGTAACCTCTCATGGAGTCTGACTGTGGTCTAAGGCCACAGAACCTCAGGTAGTCTGCATGTACCAGAGACTTGGGGGAAAGCTTTGCATGAAAACCTGCTGGGAGCAGAACTGGGCTGTGGAAGGGTAGGTTGCAGTTTGGGGCTTCTGGGGAAATGCTGTTTAGCCAGTTTACTTGACCTGGTGGTGGTTACAGGTTCCTCCCTCAGCTGAAGCAGCTACAGCCCCAGGAAGGCAGACCCTGTAGCAATGTCCACGTTGCACCACCACCTCCAACCTGCACCCTGTAAGCTATGTGCTTAAGACACCACCCGCAGCTGACTCGAACTCTGTTTATCCTGATTGGTTGAAAGGGCTTTGACCAAGACAACAGAAAGCACAGCATCCAAGGTCAATACCCTGCAACTTTCAGTTCTAACAAGACAGAGCAGGGCTGGGAAGGAAAGCTGTTTAGCCTAACCCACAAAAATAACTACATTAGAACCCAAACTGGTGATATCCTTCAGGGCAATGAAATCATAGATATTCCTTCTACCATATATTTGAATCTTTAGCAAGCAATATTCTATAATTTAATAATAAACTTCATAATGTCTTAGATTTTAGAGAATTAAATAATCCTTTGGATGGCTTGCTAAATAATTCATTATTCAAAGGAAATGCTCTCATCTCCCTTGCTTTATTTACACATTTTAAGGGAGAACAATGCATTTTAATGTGGTAAAGATACTATATATCTTTGTCTTAAATTAGATTGCTAAAGATAAGTACTTTTTTCTTTTTTAATTGGCATGACCTTTGCCCAGACTAGCTTAATTCCTTCCTTTTTAATATGTATGCTTTCCCCCTCTGTGCCTTTTGTTTTCCCTCACAGGGGCTATTGAAATGTTCTTTGCATTTTTTCTAAGTCCTTTTTTCAATTTTTGTAAAAATACAATTTTGCAAACCTTTTCTGACTCTGTATAGGACAATGGTCATTTTTGTCATCAAGTGATTTCTCCCCTCCTAAATAGCCCTGCATAGTGCAACACCATCCAATACATCCTCAGGACTTATGGGGAATGTCAAGGAGGAGGAACACCCTCAAAATCTTTCTTAGTGACACAAACACAATAAAAGAGTTTAATAAAAACAATAACTCAGTTTCACAAATGTTAGGTTATTAAGACCTAGATAAATACCAAAGTGACACTTTATCCTGATAAAGACCTGAATTTGCTTATGGACTGTACACTGGTTGGGTATGTGGTGGTGGATGGGATTTTATGAAGAAGGATGTGTTGAACTGTATTGATGTGTGTGTGTGTGTTTTGTGCATTTTGTATATTCCTGCATGCCTTGATTTAACTAGGTAGGCTTGCACCTAATGTTCCTAATGGACAAAGTTACATGTAAGGAAAGGTGAAGTTCACAATTATGCTTAATGTAGCCCATAATATGTCTATCATCTAGATCAAGTTCATGTTTTCAAAACAAGCATTATAGCTGAACAGACAATAGTGCATCCTTTTATTTCAGAACACAATTTTAGACTTAATATTTCATAAACACATATTTTATCTCTCCTAGTAGACTGTATATATTTAAGGAATATGCATTCATAATTGTGTCTACTATGGCCTTTAGACTTTTAGGTAACTTGTGTTGTACAAATGCTACAACTCATGAGTCTTAGAAGTAGTAGTATAGCCCTTGCTTTATAGCTCAAGTATTAGACCTCATAGAGGGGGTTGATGACTGCAGGCTAAAGGATGCACAGACCATGAGCAGTTGTGCTGAACATGGGGAACATAACAATGCAGACAAAAGTGGTGAGGTTAAGTTCACTTTATGTAAATAAGGTTTTCATTTAATGTAGTTAAATTGGTGGAAAGTTTGTCAAGCTGCAATGAGTTAAATTTCAATCCTGGTCTTGCCATGCCCTTGCAGTTTCAACTTCTGTGTTGTGAACGAGTTTGCACATACCCCAATATTCCAGGGCCCCTAAATGTGCTTGGATCTGACCCGTAACAGCCTCCTGGCTCTGGTTGGTATCCAGACTCCAGCGGGTCTGCGTTCGCTTTTCTTTTTTTTTTTTTTTTCAGTCGGGTCCTTCATTTGAAATTGCTTATCCGTATCTGGTCTATAATAAAACTCTTAATCTATATTTAATAATGGTCAGAATAATCATTTAACATAAATATTTCTAAAGAAACACATAAATGAAAGTGAGAAAGCATATATATAGTGGTAACCATGAATTATTTATGGATAATGCTACATAAAAATGTGGAGAGCGTCTGCATAAAATCATGATGCAAATTCCCAAATATTTTATTTCACATATTTAAGAACACTTAGCCAAAGGTGCCTTTTGTATTCTACTTTGGTCTCCTCCTGCTCATTCTTATTCTAAGTATATTCTTGTCACTTCCTTAGGCTAATGTTTCTAAAAACTGAAGGAAATTCTTATTCTATGCATAAGATCAAGTCGAAGTTCATTTTCTCTATAACATCTTAGTTGATCAAGTTTCTTAGGGAGTGTGTTTTCTTCCAGTATAGTATTCTACTTTGTTATAGTCTGTGGCTATCATGTCCCTCTGCTGTCACTGCTGATTTTGTTTCTGTGCCTGCTGTCTCTGTTCTTTGCTCTTATTACTTACATCAGAGTGGGATTTTGAAAGGGACTTTGTTATTTTTCTTGGGCAGAATATCTTTGGGATTCCAATTAAGAACATATTTTTCTAGTAACATTGACCTATATACTACTTAAGCAGTTACAAAATTCTACTTTAGTTTATGTGAATTTTATTTAAATAATGTGGAGTTATAGAGCCTCTAGTTAAAAAACAGTAAAAACTCAAACATATTTATTAAGAATTATATATGATAAACTGGACTTTTGTGCAATAATGTAATAGTAAAATTTCTGATGCTATGCATTTTTCTGAATTCTGGGAAACTTGATTATTTAAAATGATTGAACTTACTGATTTGAGTAAGGCATATGAGAAAGCAAGAAAATTGATATATTTTGTTAGCAGATTAACTTGGTCCACTAATTCTCCCCAAAATCTCTCACGGTAGGATTTTTTTGTCTACATTTTATGAAAATGGCATATTTTGTAAAAAAAAATTTTGTTTTAGGGTTCATTCTCCAAACATAAGGTCATGCTAGAATCAGATAACGCATTTATTTTTTTTTGTTGTTATTACATAGGTGTATCAGCTTAAATATATTCTTGTATACAAATATGTACACCTAGTTGCTTTGACCTGAGATATAATTGCGAAAAATGAATGCTTATTTTCTTTTTGAAATTCGATATAATTTATAACTCTTAATGAAGCTCACTAATAAGTTTACAGAATGTGCAACTTGTCTTCTTAAATCAACAATGCTGGATTGTTCATGAGTTTTGAACACTTGTCTTTACATTTGGAACTGCATTAGTCAACAAAAGTTTCCACTTAACAAGATACCCTAGTTTTGTAAGAGGTGTTCATTATTTACATTTCTAACTGCTCAGCTTTTTTGGAAGTGCCTGACAAGCCAAATAAGGCAGCTATTCCTCATGCAGTATAGTTTGTGAGCATGGCTTTTGTTCTTTCAATTGCAAGAGATAAATGGAAAAAGAGAAGAAATCTTGAAAGCTTTGTTGAGGTGCAGTTTTTATTTGATAATCAGAAAGCATCTTAGCTGAATAGAAAGAAAATGCACAACACTATATCCTTTATGTAATCAGAATATTTTTGCCTTCCTCTTCCTGAAATGGCCAGTCAAGTTAATTAAGGAATTCATAAAGTTAATTAAGGTATTTGGAAAGATGCAATGGCATTAGCTTTTGATTTTATTTCTTTTAAATTCTAGTGCAGTAAATAATTCTGCCATATGAAATGTATATTTTTATTTGCCAATCATTGTTAGTTTTTATGTATGTTCTAAATGTTTATTCCTTTTCTTGTTGTTGGCTGGGTTATTAGAACATGCTTTTGTCAGTGATCATAAATTTATAGTGTGCTGGGGATTAGGCTATATAATTTGGTTTATGGAATGCCAGCAGGACACCACATATTTATAGAAGCTCAATGTGCTAGTGTGATGATGGATATTATGATGATGCCTGTTGTCTTTTTCATTATCTGCATAGTAATAATCATCCCTTACCGTTTTAATCTCTCAATACAACATAATGATTTTAAAGGAAACCGTATGGAATTTACATGCATGCACAACACGAATACTTACTGTATTTGTAGAATATGAGCAGAAGATTTATAAATTATCCTCAAGAGTGAAAACAATAATACTTGAACCTTACAGTATGCAGAAAAATTTAATTATGTTTTATTATATATTTATGAATGGAGTATCTGACTATTCACTAAGAATCTGTTGTGATTCAAAAATGAAAAAGTGAAAAAAATGAGGGCTATGTCATTAGTTTTTTTAAACCTAATTAGAATTAAAGTAGTCACAGACTAATGCATATGAACATTGTAATTAAAAAGAGTAGAGCAGACAAACAACAGTTTCAAAGAAATATGAAAGAAATATGGGTAGAAATTGATGAAATGACTAGCCATGGCTAAATTTCATTTCCTGAATCTAGTAACAGTAGAATAATTCAATAAAAACATTTCTTTTTAACATTTTTACAGTGGCTGTCCAAATATGTACATAAAGTATTAAATGATTCCTGAAATATTCATAATGATATTATTTGCTGTATTTTAGTAAATGCAAAAATGATCTTTATCAATTAGAAAAATTTAATAAAATGATTTTCAATACAAACAGTATTCTAGCCAAGCTAATATTCACTATTGTATACAACAAATACTTACAGATATTTTTCCTCAGTTTTTTGACTGTAGTATGAGCAACTTTTGTCAGCTAAGTGTTTGGAAATACATTTTGATACCCAGACACTAGTTTCTGAGACTTAGGTGACATACAGCTATTACAATATTTAAAAGATATCTTAAAATTATAGCACTTTTTTATTGTATTGAAGACTTTTTAAATTAAATGATGTTAAACTTGTGCTTAATTTTAGCTTGGGAATTAGCTTTAGGACGTTCCTGGGCTGACAGGCAGATCAGTCCAAATGTCCTGGAAAGGATTAATTAATTCCTCTCTCCACATACTTCAGAGCACAACTCCTCATGATTCTAAATATGGAAATTCAAGTGGAGATGCACAAGGAAAACAGATAGAGCATAAAAATTCTTCCATAAATACCTCCAAACTGAGGGTCTCATAAACTAAAGGGGTCAATTTTTGATAATTTGGGGTAACAATATAGAGGGACAAAATTATTTTATTTGCTGAAACCTCTTGCTCACTTTAGCTGGAAGTAGAATAGACATTGTTGTTTGTATATGTGTAAACTCATTCCTTTAGAGCTCCTTTTAACTTGTCTGAGTTGAAAGGAAATAAATGTGGAAATACTTAGGTAACGTATCAGACCTTACTTTTTCTTTTATATATTCATATATTTAATATTTTTCTAATATTTTTTCCTTTTTATTGTTAAAAGACACTACTAATTGGAAGAAAATATTTTCACACCATAAATATGACATGGGACTTATATCCAAGATCTACAAAGAACTCATGTAACTCAGCAAAAAGGAAACAGGTAACCCAATTTAAAAAATGGTCAGAAGAGTTAAATAGGCGCTTTTCCTTAGAAGACATATAGAGTCAGCAGGAACATGATATAAATGCTCACCATCAAATCAGGGAAGGTAAATCAAAACCACAATGACATACTATTTCACTATAGTAAGAATGACCCATGTCAAAAAGACCAGAAATAGCAAGTGTTTTGATGGATGTGGAGAAAAAGGAACTTTTCCACACTGTTGATAATGTAGAGTGGTCTAGTCCCCTGGAAAACAATGCAGAGGTTTCTCGAGAGATTAAAAATATATCTATCATATAATCTAGCAATTCCACCCCTAGGTATCTATGCAGAGAACACGAAAGCACTAATTTGAAAAGACATATGCAACTTTATTCATTGCCACACTCCTTACAGTAGCCAACCTAGGGAGTCCTAAGTGCCCCCAGACAGATAAGTGAATCAGGAAGATGTGATATATGCATATTAATGGAATACTATTCAGCTACAAAAAAAAAAAAGAAAAAAAGATAAATTATTTGCATTTGCAACAGCATGGGTGGACATGAAGAGTATTATATTAAGTTAAATAAGTCAGAAGGAGAAAGACAAATATGAGACAGTGTCACTTATACATGGAATATAGAGAAACAAAACAAAGGTTCTTATAAAGCCAAACTAATAACAGTCAGATATCTGTTTGTAGATTTGAGATTACTAGAGTGGGAGGGGTGATAAATTGGGGATAGAGCAAATGGACAATGGTAATGGACTAGGGGTGCTTCAATTGTAGGTGTGGTATAGTAACGGCTTATGAAGGGGGAGATCCTATACCTCCAAAACACAAACAGCCTTTTAAACCTATGTTATTTCAATAAATAATTTTAAAAGGCTATGACATAAGAAAATAGTTCATAGTCTATATGAGAGGCAGAATTTGTTTCATTTCTAACATTTAAGTCAACTTCCTGTAAGTTAGAGAAAATGGTTAATTTCTGGATGGATTTACCCTTGCAATGGGATGATTTGGAGGACAGACAGTACTTTGTGTACAGGAAAATGGGACCAGGAAATGGGACCAGTACTTTGTGTACAGGAAAATGTGGACCATATGCTTGATTCTGTCTGATCAGGGACCTGTGTGTAATGCACAAACTTCAAAAATGTACTTGCAGAAACTCCATGTACCCACCATAGTCAGCATCAGGTTCTTAGTTTCTTCCTTCATCCTCCCTTCCCAGCCCCCACTTCTAATGCTCAGCATAAACTAAGAGTAAAAGCAACCAAAATGTTATGAAATTATTTATACTTCAAAATATATAGAACTTTGGTTAAAATTTCCACCTCCATTCAAACACTACACACAACTTCTTGTAACTTCTCTTGAAAATTGTAAGAATGACTCTGATTCCTTTGCTGAAATTACCTCTCTGAACTGAGAGATGTTTGGTTCTCTTATGTTTTATTTGCTGAATGTCTTTAGTGCACATAGAAGCACTTACAGCATAGAATAAGCTCTCTAAAAGACCTTAGCACAAAATGAAATGGAAGACAGATGCATTCAAGAAGTGATTTTTCATTCTAACCAATCAGATTCTGTGCAGCCATCAAATAGTTGGACCTTCTTAGTGGGTTGCCCATGAGAAAGACAAGAGTGTGGTATGATAGAAACAAAACCGTCTCTGACAATTTTATTTTCTCTTCTTTTATCTTGACCTTTTATTGATGGAAACATTTAATTCATTCATCAAAACAAATTAGGAAAGCACATTTCCATGGACTTGCAAGCACCTTGTTTTACAGCTCTTCCCCCAAAACTAAATAGGGCACCCATTTTGCAGATTTTGTGACAAAATGTAAATACAACAACTCTTATGCAGTTTACACATTATATTTGGAATTCTATAATTCTCTATAATCCTCACTATAAATTTAGAATATTCTCTAATAGTTTTCACTTGCCCTCAAATGTTTGTAGTCTTTTCAAAAGATTTCTTACCTATTCTTCAAGAACTTCCTCCATGGATATACTTTCAAATACCCCTTTCTCCACTGCCTTCTCTCAGAATGTAAATATTAGCCTAATAACATTGATAGTGCACTTGCATGTAGGGAGCAACATTAAAAAATATCACTGTTTAGTATTATTTCTCCTCTATATAGTTTTGCTCTTCTTTGGACCAAATGATTTCTAAAGTTTATAGCTAAAAGTTGTATTTCATTCATTTGGTTCCTTTGCTTACATTTTTTTAATAACAAAATCCCCCTTTTTGAAGAAAATTATCACCTTTGTTGGTTTTCATGAAGTCAGTCTCACTGAGTCTTCTTGATGTGATTTGCTTGTGCCAACTGACTCTCAAAGAGGCTATTTTGCCCTTGTTTATCAGTGAACTATTTCTGCATTATACTGCCTTTGACCTTATTCTTGAATTCATATTCTTTCCTTTAACAGTGCAGATAGAATTTCAATAGTCATAAAGCAGAGAAAGATTTGTATTCACTTTGCACAATGAAAAGAGTAAGAATAGCCAATTGTTAGTATAATATAGTAATTTTATTTTAATGGTTAACATTTGAAATATTTAATAAGAATCATTTTAAATGATTGTTTGCATATATATATGCCTTTAAGACTTCATATTGGAATAATACTAGCTATGAAAGCTTTATAAAAGGATTAGATTTCTCTAATATTTTAATGAGTTCTTGTCTCCTGTTCTGTTGGCAGTGACTAATTTTAATTCCCACATTAAGTACAGATACTGTGTTTCAAAAAGAAAATACTTAATATCTTAAATATTGGTCCCTCACCCTTAGGTATGCATTTATTTTCTGCCTCTGCAGATTACTGAATTGGCTTATTACCTACAAAATACTGTGTCAAAAATTCACTTCTGTTAAAAGCTGATAATGTCTGAGGAGGAATAAATGTTTATCTACAGCATGTTTTTATACTGTCCTGTGTGTGTCTTTTCATAACAAATGGACGAAAGGAATAAAAATCCCAAAGAAAAGCTCTTAGTAGCAGTAAGATCTTCTGTCCACAGTTGGCCTTGCTCATGACAGCTCTGATTAGCAATCGCCAAAGCCAGATGTGAACTGCATTTGATGAAACAGTTGGTGTATGAATATAAGAATGTAAAAGTTGGGTAGTATCTGAATGGAATGGCTTTTCTAATAAGATTTTTTTTCTTCTTTGTGTCAAGAAAAGAGAAAAAGTATCTTTTATCTTAAAACATTTCTGTGACATTAGCAAAAACCACATCCGTTTGGAAAGGCAATGACATATTGGTTAATGGTTAAATTCTATTTACTATGATGTGTTTGCAGGTTAAATCAATACTTGTAAGAAACTTGAAGTTCACATTTATTACAGAGATCACTCTGCCTTCTGTGTCTGATATTTTCTTTTGGATGGTGGGGGGTAGTTAATGCATCATTTCTTTATGTAAGTTTGCATAGACCTAAATCAGAGATGTGGGTGTCTGTGTGAAGAAATGTTTAGGAATTATGGCATATTTTCTATGAATGTTAAGAACCTATATCATTGGAATTTTGTATTTCCAAATACAGTGTCAGGGGCAGCTATACATATTATGAGATTGATTAAAACATAGTTGAACAAAACAGGGAACAAAGAAAAATTAAATAAATATGAAGTAATACTCTCCCTTCTAATGTAGTCACAACAATATATCTCATTAAATGAAGAAAGTGGTACCTATATAGGATCTACAGAATTAATTCTATCACTGAATTCATATGAAAATTATATAGGAAAGTGAGAGGCCATAATGTTGCCTAGTAGAAGAATATTTATTTTTGTTTTAATAAGTTATTTTCTATGACTAGCAATTAAAATGTTGAGAAATTCATTTTTACAATCAGATATCTGAGAAATATATGAAGCCAAAGACTGTTACAGGTCTGTCCCCCTCCCTCCCCCCCGCACCCACTCAGCAGAGAGGCATTGGTGAGTATGAATAGCCCCAGGCAAAATACTAAGGAAGTATTAATGGAGGTGAAGACTCTGATAAGAAATATAAGGGACAGGGGCCTCCCTCGTGGCACAAGGGGTTAAGACACAGTACTATGAAGCTATCCACAGCCACTACACCACAAGTTCGATCCCCGGCCAGGGAGATGACCCACATGGTTCAACAGACCTCTCCTGACTCACCTTCTGCTCCCCTCAGCAGTGTATTTCAGTCAGTCTGCTTGTTCTGTCCCCCACTGTCTCTGGTGAATATTCTCACCCCCCCCCAAACACACCTCTGGCCTCTACCCCAGTTCTTATATGCATAAATAAATAAATCTTAAAAAAAAAAAAAGGAATAGAGGGACAGCATAGGCAGCCCCTGGGATTCAGCATTTGGGATTCAGTATTTGGGATTTCAGCATTTTTGCATCTTCACCAGTTCTGGGGTCAGCCCTTTCTGACCCTACCCTGTTGATCTTCCAGAAGGCTGTTGCAGGCCTCTGACAGATGTAGAAAGGCCACCAGGAGCCAACCTCAGAGAAGAAAATTTCAGAAGCTTTGCAAGTCGCTGAGTAACTGAAACTGTTCCCAGTTTTGCTGGTGTTACAGCCTGGAAGGGAAGAACCTGGAGCCGGGTGCCTCGCTGAGCTATGTGAGTATGTCCATTTGTCAGGTTGTTCAGCTGCTGCAGCTGCTGATTTTAGTGTTGATTGTCTGGTGCTGTGCTGGCTCATCTCTGCAGCTCTGGTGAGCATCTTTTGTTGTGTCTCCTGCAGTCTTCATGAGTTGGATCCCAGCCTATTGTCTGGTTGCCCCATACTTCAGGCCCTCAGTGGCAAGAAGATGCCATTTTGGGAGACTTTGTGTTTAGAAACCATGAAACACTGGACACTGCTTCAGGTGAGGTAAATGGCTATTTGTGGCCTCAGTGACTCTGTTTTTCCTTGCTTGTTAAATAAACCCCATTATTGTTGTTCTCTGAACCCGAGTAGTCTTGCAATTGTGTACATGTGTGAAGAACTCAGACAGTGACTAGTAAACTATAGGGGCACTGTCCTTGGCCAGTTTTAGTGCCCATCGCTGCCCTGTGTCAACAGAAATACAGTGTGCACTGAGCCCAGACATGGTTCAGCATTTAATAGAAATGTGTATTAGAATTAACTAAAGTAAATTCATTTGTGTTTCCTGACAATTTCTCCTTGACCCTTCATTAATGATGTGTGTGGGATAACACAGAATATACCCTCTGGAGCTAAATTGGATCATCTACCCTTAAATGGTTTTCCAGCACCAACTTTTAATTTTTTTTAATATTTATTTATTTATACATACAATAACTGGAATGTAAGCCAGAGTGAGAGGATTCACCAGAGACAGAGTAGGGAGCAGAACAGGCAGATCAACTGAAATACACTGCTGAGGGGAGCAGCAGGCAAGGCAGGAGAAGTTTGTTGTACCATGTGGGTTTGCTCCCTGACCAGCCAGGGATTGAACTTGTGCTGTAGTGGCTGGTGATAGCTTGATAGTGCTGTCTTTAATCCCTGTGCCACAAGGGAGGCCCTCCAGCACCAACTTTGTAAAGAGATTTTTTTTTTTTATCTTGTGAAATTATTTGACACACTGCCTCAATAGCCACAAATCCCTAAGCAGTTTTAATTTCCTCACACTCATTTGTAGCATTATAAAATATTGGGAGGCATATTTTTCCTGAGAGTTCTTTATGGTCAGTTGCCTATTTGTATCTAATGTGCTAAGATATGACAGAGCTGAAAATGATTAGTGCCAATTTTGAATCCGCTTTTCCCTGAATTCATTGATCATGTTTTTCCAAAGTCATTTAAATGCAATTAAGTTGTCAAGATATGCCCACACCTCTAGTTAATTCACGTTCCTGAATAAAGCAGAACATCCTCAAACATCTTTTTTGCTAAAAAAACTTATGTTTTAGAGATTTTTCAAGGCTTCTCTCAATTAAAATCAATATCCCATTGACAAGATGAATATGTTTATCCATTTTTTTAACCGAAAGTATACTCTTAATCTGAAACTAAACTAGTTTGCTAATTATCAATCTAGGCTTTTATGTACAAAGCAGAATTTAAATAAACCCATCTTTCATGATAATTCCATATTAATTTTCTCTGATTTCTTCTGCCATATGACAATGCATGGCATTTTTAGATAATTGTATTAATTGGTAATTCTTTAGTCAAGTTTTTCAAATAAATGACCTTCCCTGACAAAAACAACTATTATAGACCACTTCCAAACAATTCTGGAAACTAAAAAATATATATCATTAGCAATTGTCATAGCCTATATCACATCACAGGAAGGATAAACATAACCCAGAGTTAAAATTTTGTAGCCATCACAAAACTTTAAGAGATTAAGCTGTTTAAATCAGTTCTTTTACCTTTTACCCGAGAGATCTAATCAGCTGGTGGAAGAGAGAAGTTTCCTCGTTCTTCCCTGCAGCTTCTATTCTTGGTTTGTCAGCATGAACTAAGTGTGCAACTCAATTTGAAATACTTATCAATCACTGGCTTATAGTGCATAATAGTGTGCCAGAATTTTAAGCGGTAGATTTGTGGGATTGAGTCATAAAATACTTTCAGGTTCACAAATTTTTCTCATGTCCAAAATCACTCCAGAGGATTCCAGATCCACCATAACCTACCCTGTAACTGATGGACCTCCTTAGTGTGTGTATTCCTACTTCTAGCAGATCATACAATAGTACATGCCTACAGTGTATTCATTTTCTTTAAGTTGGCTCTAAAGTTTCTTTCATACTAGTTAGCTGGGACTAACCTAAACCCATAGCAACTCTACATCTCTAAATAATTTTACTTTTTAAAAATTGTATTAGAATTTGAATCCCTGTCCTATTTGGGCACTTTCTCTCTCTCTCTTTTTTTTTTTAAAGATTTATTTATTTATTTATACAAGCACTGGGTACAGTCAGAAACGTGGGAGGGTGAGAGAATTCACCAGAGCAGGGAGCAGAGCAGGCAGAAGGACCGAAGTACACTGCTGAGGGGAGCAGCAAGCGTGGCAGGAGAGGTCTGTGCACCATGTGGGACCCTCACCCCTGGTGGGGGATTGAACCGGCGCTGCAGAGGTTGCAGGCAGCTTCACAACCCAGCGCTTTACCGCTGCGCCACCGGGGAGGCCCACTTTCTCATTTCTTAATACCACTTTTCATCTCACACAGTTCTTTTTAAAACTTTATATGTCAACATTAATATATTGATCTCCTATAAAGTAAAATGAAACAAAAGGCAAGTAAACGACAACAAACCTTGCTTATACATCCTTAAGAATAGGGTAATTTTCAAGATTCCTCTTTGGTCTTCTAAATTACATACTATCGACCATCTTCCATAAATTCCTCTTGACAGATTCTGCTCCCAGAGAAAAGGGAATAGTCATTTTAGATCCCATAGGTATCAGAACCAGAAAACGCTGGGTTGCAATTTACTATTTCCCTAAGTAATGAAAAAAGTCAAATGTGTTCATCACACTCAGCTCCTTTTGGGGGACAGAGTTCTTCAAGGACAAACACAAACAAAATGATTTAAGTTCACAAACAAAATGATTTATACATCTCTTGTTACTAATCCTTTATTATACATGTATATTGTAATATACATGTATAATGTACATTATACATATAATATAAAATATGCATGCGTATTATAATGCATATATATTATAATATACATGTATATTAATCCTATATTATAATATACATGTGTATATTAATCCTATATTGTAATATACATGTATAATGTACATTATACATATAATATAAAATATGCATGCGTATTATAATGTATATATATTATAATATACATGCATGTTAATCCTATATTATAATATACATGTGTATATTAATCCTATATTATAATATACATGTATAGATATTACATGTATATATAATATACATGTATATGTGTGTACATGTATATGTGTTTGTGTACATATGCATGAATACATACATACATACATATGCTCTTCACTCTTTCTACCAAGGTTGCTCTGAAAGGTATTATGCCAATTAGTTCTTTCCATTTATAGAATTTACCTTTAGTCTGCAAGTTTTTGGTCAGGGAAAAAGCCAAAAGGTGCCATAAAAATCTACCATATTACTACATTGAGGGGGATAGTGAGAGTAATAAATGATACTGAAATGGAAATCAAAAAACTTTGCTCTATTTATAAGTAGGAGTCTAGTATGTCAGTATTTTGCACTTGCTTAAGGTTAAAAAAATAGTCAACAACTAAATTTCAGATTTTTTTTCAGATGAGTGAATTTTTCCATTTTCTCTGACTATTTCTAGCTTATTTATTGTATTGTGTTTTTATTTCTATCCTGCTGTGTGGGGAAACTCAAAACTAATAGAAATTCTTGAATGTATTTTCTCTGACTGGACAGAGGACATACATTTTAGTTTACACTTGAATTTTGCACTAAGAAGTTTGAAAAACAAAAAATGGGAATATAGGCAATTTTCTGAATGAAAGATACTGGATTCAATCTCTGGATTCTGTCCAAAGGAAAAAAAAAAAAAGAAATCATTCACCAACTAGCAGAGTTCTTATGTGAGCTCACACCGGTAAGCACTTCTAAGATGTATGGAAAAATAATTACCAGAGCCTTTTTAATGAAACCACAAAAATGCAATTATTTTGTCCAAAAGAGTTATTTTCATTATATGTGTATTTTTTTAAACATGTTTCAATTCCTTTGAAGGAATAGTTCAAGATTCAAATTCTTTCTTTTGGGGAATTAAGCTTTCATTACAGAAGGTCCTCAGTACACAAACAAGCACAACCCCATGACTTAATATTCTTTAAAAAAAACTAGCATACATTTTAAGCTAACTGTATAAATAAGATGTTTGACATCTTTTGTCATTGATTATTTTTTTCTTTTATCAACATAGATTCATTTTATCCACAATGACTTCTCTCTGATAGTTTCCTTGATTTTTCTATGATAATAAAATTATGTATGCTCATTCATTATTGAGGATACCATTGTCATAGTGAGAATTAAAAGAAGTGAATTCAAAATCAAATGCATATATTCTATTTGATCAAATTGTTTCCCATGGAAAGAGAGCTTAGCCATTCTGAAACTATTATTCATATGTGCTAGAATTAATTCAATAAATGAGTGGTAAATAATGGTAGCCAGATTCTCACTGTTGAGAGTAGGAGGTTATAGATATTCAAGGAAAAAGGCAAGAATTATCCTCTCGTTAGTAAATCAGAGTTGGAGATGAATTCATGTTTAGGTTTTTACACAGAGATAGTTATGAATGAAATATACATGTGTACAATGATTTAAAGACTTTTTTTTTAAAGAAAGATATAGAGACCAAAATCTATAAATAGCAAAATAATTATGTTTGGGCAAAGGGTTAACACAACTTATCCTGCTCTACAGACATAATTGATCTTTGCTTAATTATTTAGCTCTGTTCATCTAACTATTCCATAAGGTACTGTGTGAATTATATAACTAGACAACATTGGATTTGTAAAAAGAGGGCTGATGGGGACATTGCATCTGATTTGGGAGTGTCACATACCTCAGTTTAACCCATAGTTTTGAGTTTCTATGATTGTGGAGATTCTTTTAATAGGGCTGGTGCTTTGTGGGTGTTCAAAAGATTTCAGATACAGTGACTCCTTTCAAAAGTATGACATCTAAGCCAAGACTATTTCTAAAATGATGTTTATTATCTATGTTGAAGTGGATTTGAAAGATATAATAAACTTAGTTATCATATACTTGTCACTTAATTATTAGTAAAAAGCAAACCATACATACTTAATGCCATAAAAAGTAGTCACAACCAAGAACAATGCAAGCATCTTCACAAATATTCATTGAATTTCCAAATCATACACTAAAGAAAAGATATTTACATTACCACTTAAAATATATAATTAGGGTATATAAAAGTGAGGCAATATTTTTTCCCAAAGAAAACAACACAAAGGCACAACTCTAAATAGTTTATCACATTCTTTGATGACAGAGAATCTTACTATAAACTTGCACAACAACATATCATGAAGCTAATAACATTATTTATGACAAGTATTTTATATCATGAGTAACTATTATAAATAGACAAATATTTTTAAATTGTATGTACATGGATATATTAACACAAATATGTTTATTTAAAAATGGAAATAATGTATCAATCATATTTTATGTGATGTTAAAATAAGTTTAATTTTTTTTATTTCTCTATTATTTGTATTTCTCTAAGTGTTTACTTACTCAAAACAAATTTAATTCAGGAATATGTCTGTGGAAATTAGAGGTGCATAATTTAGAGTTGAGCAGCTTAGAAAAGTAAGCATATTTGACAATGGTAGATAAAAAAAATAAATCCACATTTTTTTTTTAATGTGTAAAGGTTTTTTTTGGGAAATATTTATTTTTTTTTATACAAGCACTGGGTACAGTCAGAAGCGCAGGAGGGTGAGAGAACTCACCAGAGCCAGAGTGGGGAACAGAACAGGCAAAATGACGAAATACACTGCTGAAGGGAGCAGCGGGCGCCGCAGGAGAGGTTTGTCCTCACCGGTGGCCAGGGATCGAACCGGCACTGCAGAGGCTACAGGCAGTTTCGCAGCCCAGTGCTCCCAACCGCTGCGCCACCAGGGGAGGCCCAAGATTCTTTTTTTTTTTTTTTTTTAAGATTTATTTTATTTATACAATAGCTGGTGTGCAGGCTAGAGGCACAGAAGAGTGAGAATATTCACCAGAGACAGAGTGAGGAGCAGAACAGGCAGACAGACCGAAGACACTGCTGAGGGAGCAGCAGCAAGACAGGAGAGTTTGAGCTGCACCATGTGGGTATCTCCCTGGCCAGCCAGGAATCGAATCCGTGCTGCAGTGGCTGCAGAGGCTGCAGAGGCTGCGGACAGCTTCACAGTGCTGCGCTTAACCCGCTCTGCCACCGGGGAGGCCCTGACTCTACATTTTTTATTAGTTGAAGTGTTTTGTGATATGTGTTTGACTATAGTGTTATATGGTCCCGTCAACATGAGGGCAAGTTTAGCAGCTGACTCCAGAAGAAAATGAAAATTTACATGTTAAATTTATGCATAATCATAGAAAATAATATGTACCTGGGATTGGAATATTAAAATTTCACAAAATTGTCAAGCTCTTTTATAATTAAACCTTTTTTTAAGTTCTTTGTATTTTTTTTTTAAAGATTTATTTATTTATTTATACAAGCATTGGGTACAGTCAGAAGTGCGGGAGGGTGAGAGAATTCACCAGAACCAGAGCGGGGAACAGAACAGGCAGACCGGTGAAACAAACTGCTGAGGGGAGCAGCAAGCATGGCAGGAGAGGTCTGCGCGCCATGTGGGACCCTCACCGGTGGCCAGGGATCGAACCGGCGCTGCAGAGGCTGCGGGCAGCTTCACAACCCAGTGCTCAACCGCTGCGCCACCAGGGGAGGCCCTCTTTGTATTTTTGATAATTAAAAATATTAAACTAAATCAAGTTATAAATGAAAATACATTAAAGCTTCATTGAAACTACAATTCATGGTGCTAAGGGTTGGACATATGACATTTATAAGTCAATACTTAACTGATAATTATACCAGGTATGTTCATTAGCTTCTTATAAATTCACTGAAATTTATCGTGGATATTTAATGTGACCCTCAGAGTTATTCACGTATTTAGGCTTAATATTGTTTCAAGATTCCATTAATTATGAAAAGGTCCGTTATATTTAATACATAGTTCATAGGTTCCTAGTATTTCTCCCCTTCTATACTTGTATGTCACTAAATTAATAATTACATAAATAACAACTTATTTTACTTTTAAAAGGATTCCATTACTTTTACAGGATAAATGCAGATAGCTTCTTTCTCTAGCTACATATTTATAAATCATATTATATATATTTTTTTATTAAGAAATTGGGTTTATTTTCTTTGTATTACCATCCCACTGCCCTCCAAGAGAGGTGGTAAATCAATTTACATCAAGATGCACTTAAAATCTTTGCTTTAATCTGATAATACAAACATATAAATAAAATAGCACAGAAAACCTAGCAATATTCTTAAAAATGAATAACGTG
This sequence comes from Talpa occidentalis, assembly GCF_014898055.3. Classification (NCBI taxonomy): domain Eukaryota; kingdom Metazoa; phylum Chordata; class Mammalia; order Eulipotyphla; family Talpidae; genus Talpa; species Talpa occidentalis. Next base: position 14,421,167 of record NW_023604861.1, read on the forward strand.
ATTGCTGCTCTCAAAACAAAGTAGGGTCCCATCTGTTCCAGTTGTGGAATATGTACAATATGTACAATTTTCAATAAATGTGATGTCATAGTCTGTGGAGCACACTCTTTCAGATGCAGGCAGCAGTGACTTGGGATTAGACTTCAGGGTACACAATAATCCAACAAGCAGCAAAATGTCTATGGCCGTGAGTCACGTCAGCTTTTCTCTCTTGTCATCACTTTGTCTTCTCTCTCTGCCTCTGACTCTACTGCCTGCCTCTTGAAAAGAGAATCGTGATTGCATTCTGCCCCGCTGGGTAATCTGACTCACCTCCCCATCTCATTTTACTTAATTACACTGATAAAATCCTTTTATCAACAAATTCATGGATCTGGGGATTAGGCTATATATACACCTAGGATCGGCAGACATGTTATTCAGCCTATTACATGGCATTTCAAATATGGATGTGTTAAGAAAATGACATAAGTATATTCTATTCTATTATATTTCTATATATGAGCACATATGTAAATGATAATGATTCATATTAGAATTATTATGACTACCAAGTAACAATTATATCACAGCTAATTATATTCTCTCCAAATGTTCTTTATGCCAAATAGTTCTAATTACATTGTTTAAAAAAAAAAAACAACATTATTCTTTTATATTTTCCCCACAGTGTTCCATGCATTTTCCAGTGAAAGTTCTATGGCTATCCCAGTCATATAAAAACACATAATTTAAAAGGCATTGTTAATTTTTGCTGTACAGATGAAAGAAACATAATGCTGTACACATTAATTTTGATTGTTTAAAAATTGTTGACAACATGCTTTTATCTGGTTATTAGCTATTCTGTCTCTTTTAATTATTGTCATTTTGTATTTTGCTATGCATAGCTTTATTATTTTACTTGTAAATTTATTTGCATACTTCCTTAGGTCATTTTATAAATTTACATTTTTTAGAATTTAGGCTATGTTTCTTTGTGAAATTCTTTCAATTATACTGATGATCATTTTCAAAACTTTGCAGACAGCTTGCTGCAAAGCATTTAAAAAGAGTTTCTGTCCATGAATAATTGCTCCCTTTATCACCTCAGCATATCTCTTGATGTTTCATTAATTTCCTCAAAAATGATTAAAAGTTGGGGCCTTTGTGGTGACGCAAGGTATTCAGACACAGCACTATGAAGCTATCCACAGCCACTGCAGCATGAGTTCGATCCCCGGCCAGAGAGGTGACCCACATGGCTCAGCAGACCTCTCCTTTCTCACCCGCTGCTCCCCTCAGCAGTGTATTTCAGTCAATCTGCCTGTTCTGTTCCCCACTCTGTTTCTGGTGAGTCCTCTCATTCCCCACACCTCTGGCCTGTACCCTAGTTCTTGTATGCCTAAATAAATAAATCTTTTTTTAAAAAAAAAATGACTGAAAGTGGGCCTCCCTTGTAGCACAAGGGGTTAAAATACAACCTACAAAGCTGTCCTTAGCCAATGCAGCACGTGGTCTATCCCCAGCCAGGGAGCTAACCACACAGCACAGCAGATCTCTCCTGAATTGTCTGCTGCTCCCCTCAGCAGTGTATTTCAGTCGATCTGCCTGTTCTGTTCCCCGCTCTATCTCTGGTGAATCCTGTCAACTCCCACAACTCTGGCCTCTACTCCAGTTCTTGTATGTATAAATAAATATATCTTTTTTAAAAAAATGACTGAAAGTACAGAACATGACTGATCAGCTGCATATATTGGTACAACTACAGAACAGAAAACTAATATCTCAACATGAAATTGCAACAAAATAATAGAAACTCCTACAACCCAATTGTTCACAAACTAAATTAGCATTTATTAGTTTTACCTTCATTTGGAAATTGATCAACTTGAGTCATTTTATTTTTTTTAAAGATTTATTTATTTATGCATGCAAGAACTGGGGTAGAGGCCAGAGGTGTGGGGGTTGAGAGGATTCACCAGAGACAAAGTGGGGAGCAGAACAGGCAGATTGACTGAAATACACTGCTGAAGGGAGCAGCGGGCGAGACAGGTGGTCTGCTGTGCCATGTGAGCAGCTCTGTGGCAGGCTGGGGATCGAACTCTTGCTGCAGTGGCTGTGAATTGCCTCAGAGCATCTTAACCCCTTGCGCCATCAGGGAGGCCCTTGGATCATTTTAAAATATTGATATACATACAAATTAGTATTAATACTCTGTCTTTATTTTCGGAAGCAGAAAGCTTAAAGTGCTATATCACATCTTTCAAGTCCCCCAGCTTCACTGAAAAAGAGCAGGAGTATATTACTTTACTAAGATTGTTCAGAATAATCCCTTTTCTTTATGGTTCCTATTTGTCTTTTCTCTATTCTTTTGGCTACTTATTTTGAAATTACTAAAAAGCGGAGTGGAAAAAAGATGAACTAATAACCAGTGAGAAATCATTTAAAACACTAATTCATAATGAACCTGGTAAGAGAGTGATAATACACTTTTGTCATTTGTAACAATAAAATGAGGAAATAATAAAAGGGTTTTAAGCAATGGCCAGAGAATGCTAGAGATATTTTGGTACAGTTTTGGGGTGATCCTTACAAGATATAGTTCTTGATTTACGATAGGGTTATGACCTAATAAACCCATTATATGGGCCTCCTTGGTGGCCTAGGGCTGAAGTCTCAGCGCTGTCAATCCCTGCCAGAGAGCTAACCCACATATGGTGCAACAGACTTCTTTTGTCTCATCCACTACATCCCTTAGCAGTGTAAGCTGTGTATTTCAGTAAATCCACCTGTTCTTCTCCCCACTCTGATCTGATGAATCCTCTCACCAGCCCCCCACACCTCTGGCCTACACCCTTGTTCTTCTATGCAAAAAATAAAATAATAATAATAATAATAATAAATCCATTATAAATGGAAAATAACATAGATATTAAATATATTTCCATTTAATATTATAAGGTGGGTCTCCCCAGAAGTGTCAGGTAAGCTTTTCTCAATATGCATGGTGTAAGCCTTTTCCAGAAGTGTCAACTTGGTATAGAGAACTAAGGTCAATTGATGCTCTCTAACCTCCTTAAGTCTATTACCATCATTTAACACAAATTATTTTAAAAGTGTTTAAAATAGGCCTCCCTGATGGTGCAGCGGTTGAGCGCTGGTTTGCGAAGCTGCCCGCAGCCTCTGCAGCTCAGGTTCGATCCCCGACTGCTCCCCGGCCACCGGAGGAGGGTCCCACATGGCGCGCAGACCTCTCCTGCCGCCCGCTGCTCCCCTCAGCAGTGTACTTCGGCCCTTCTGCCTGTTCTACTCCCCGCTCTGGCTCTGGTGAATTCTCTCGCCCTCCCGTGCTTCTGACTATACCCAGTGCTTTTATAAATAAATAAATAAACAAATCTTAAAAAAAAAAAAGTGTTTAAAATAATTAAAGTTCTCAGGAGATTTTTGTGCTTTGCCCATTTTTCTAAGCTAAAAGCAATACTGTTTTCCCTTTTTATCACTTAGAAAGTTAAGTTTTGGGCATATCCTGGTGTAGGTTTATCAGTGAATTTGTCCTCTCTTTCTAAGAATCATGTCTTTCATGTCTTTACTCACAATTGCAAAATTCCCTTCTAGTCTGTCATATCAAGTGTCCTCCTCTTTTTCCTTGACACCTCTGAACCCTTGACATAGGATAGATTCCCCAAGTCCACTCCATTTTGGACTTTTCTCCTACTAACCCATCTCGTGCAAATTTGTTCAACTTTCTGGTCTTAGAAGAATCCAGATGGGATGGGGGGATTTTCCCCTGCACTGTGACTGTACACTTAGCCTGGCACACAGCGTAGCATAGCCTTACCTACTTTAAACATGCTCAGAGCACTTACACAAGCTTGTAATTGGGCAATTATTGTGAATTTCATCTCAACTGCTTTTCTATTCTCGCCAAAGTGAGAAATAACGATGGCATTTTGTAGACATGATGGGATGCAAAAATAAAAAGCAAAATATCCAAAAAAATGTTGCTGGTACAGTACATTATCAAGTATTATTTGTTTATCTCCCAATTGTGTGGCTGACTGGAAGATTCCATGCACTGCTTATGCCCAGCATCACAAGACACTATAGCACCACATATTGCTAGCCTGAGAAGAGATCAAAATTAACAGTCCATTTTCTGTTGAAAGTATTATCAAAACTCAGACGGCAATCAAATTTTTGTTTTAAATGATAAACTGCAGTAATAAAACCCACTGAAATATTTCTATTTTTTTTCTTTTCCAGCATCTCCTCTTAACTTTTAAAAATATAAAATTATGTTATCCCCAGCTTAAAGTCATTATTTTTTACTGTACTTAGAAAGCAATTGAAACCTTTTCTCAGGATCTGTAAATCCTGACATGATCTGACCCAGTTTATTGACTTCATCTCATAAATTCCCTAATTTATTCACTCTCTTATGGTCACAATGACGTTTGACAATTCCAAGAACAAACATACAAGTTTCTTCGAATTTCAAAGTCTTTGCATTTCTCATTTGCCCTTTCTCCTACCACCTATTATAACTGGTCCATAGCACCCTGCAGATCTCAGCTTACATGTCCTTCAGGCGGACCATTCTCCTTATAATTCCACATCACACAATCACATTTCCTTCATAGCCCTTCAATGTTCTATATTTACTTGAGTCATTTGTTTTATTATTTTAGCTCCCTTCCCTAAAGTATAATGCCACTCTGTGGGTTTCCTTTCTGTTCTGCTCATTATATGACCCAGAATATGAAGGACTGACTTTATTGTTTATATAATGTTGGATAATAAGTGAACAGTGAAGAGCTGGTAAATATTTTCTTTGCATCTTTACAATTTTTCTTATACTAAAAAATATATATCTCTTTCATCTATACAAGAGAGATGAGCCATTAGGAAACAAACAATTTAAAAATATTTTGAATCTAGGGCAGAACTCCAGAGACACAGAAATAAAATTAACTAAGATGAAAAGCAAATAAACAAGTTTCTCCTTTCCTATTTGGGTGCAGTAAATCTATTCTATTAGCATATGTAACCTGAAAATCATCTTATATTTCTTACAAAATCAAAAGTTTTAATGAACCTTGTTTAACTAGAAAATTTATGCAGATTTTAGATAGGAATTAAATCACAGTGGTCCTGTATTTATATATATTAGGGTTAATTCAAATCCAAATCAGTTTTGGAAAGCCCTAGCTGTTTTGATGTTTCCCTTCTCATTATTTTTAAAATGTTTACAATCCCAAGAATAACGTGGCAGGAATAGTTTTCTGATGAACCCCGTCATGTATTGGCAATGCTGTGCTCTCAGGAGAGTTACCCAGAGCTTTCCATCAGCTTATTGTTATACCTGGTCTGAAAAAACCATGCTCTCTGGTTTGCTCTCTATCCTCAGAGTTATTACTAAGTAATATTCATTTGGAAGCAGCAGTGGTTTAGTTGAAAAGGACTATGTCTTATTTAAGTTTTGTATTGCTATTCTAATTGGATAAATTTTTCAATGTGTGCCTTATTTCTAGATGCAAATACCTAATCAATTATCTTTAAATAGTTCCATTTTAAAAATTAATACCTAGGACAAAAATTTTCTGTTACAAATTAAATGTCAATAAATGTGAAAAACATAGATGGAGTCATAGGACATGATGGACAGGAAATACAGATTAAATGCTAAGCTGATATGTTCTCTACATGTCCCAGATTGAAAATATTGAATGTTGCATTTGAAAATTATAATACTAATGATGATATGTACATGTTAAAATTAAGAAAATGCTAAGTGCCCATAAAGTCATTTTGTATTTAAATTAGAGAAAAATTTTAGTTAGAAAGTACTAATTAGACATGTATTAAAATATATTAAAATCATAATGTAGTATCAAACTGTATTACGATTTTTTTTTTGTGAAAAACACATTAATGACTGGAATAGAGTCAAAGAACAAAACCTTGAAGATAAATGATACCTGATTGATCATGGAAATCATGGGAAGTCTAAGAAGATGGCAGAAGATTTAGGAGACAGAAATGATACGGCATATACATTGGATCCTTGAGCCACAAAAAAACAAAAGTGGAAAAAGTATTGAATCCTGAATAACCATTTAATAGTATGTAGTAGCAGTCATTTCTTAATTATTTTCACTGTATCATGGTTATGTGAGGCGTTATTAGGAGAAACTAGGTGAAGGATGTTTGGGAAGTCCCTGAACAATCTTTTTCACTCTAGTCTGAAGGACCTCTTGTTTTTTTGTTGCTGACTTAAGAGTTTTAAAATCGTGGTTCTTGAAGAGAAATTATCTGTAAGTATCTTGCCTTGTGATAACGTCTATATATTCTTCCCCAATCCTTTTAGTATAGTTTCAAATCTCTTTTGAGTGATTATTGAGTGAATTTTACAAATCACTTGCAATTGTCATTATATTATTATTAAATTAGCCTTCCTAAGTTGTCATTTGTACAAAAGCAATTTGGATATAATCAATTTAATTACAATATATTTTTCAATTTTAATATTAAAAATAAGTGTTTGATGATGTCTTACAAAACTAATTCAGCATATGATTGAACCGATGATATATGCTTTTTGTAACAGCTTAAAAAATCTACTCAAATAGATAATTTTAATAGATTTTTTTTTTTTTAATGGATGAGAGGTAACTCAGCCTACTGTGGGCTCTTCCTTTTACGAATGAAGAAACTTTGTGGCGTGAATGGATAATGAAACACAAGGGGGTTATATTTAGCTTTCTAGATTGTGAAGCTTGTTTATTGATTCACAAATCCTTAGCTTCTTTAAATATCTTCTTCATAAATGAAAAGGATTTAGTATGCAAATTTTGCACTTTGGAGTAAAGAAATGAAAAAGTACAGAAAAAGTAATAGATAAAGTCACAGCAAAGAGGTAAGACTAATCTGCATCAAGAACCTTTTTTTATTGTGATAAGTGGGTTTTAATACTTAATTTCTTAAACAAAGGAGTTTTTCTAAATTAAGATATCCCATGCTATGAAGAACACTTCAGTGTATTCATTAAATATTAGAAATTGTAAAACTGATAACTAATAAAGGGTGAAAACTTAGTATTGATTGAACACAGAAGCAATGACTGCTTCTTTCAAAAATTAATAACTTCTTAAATTGCACATTAAAATCCCATCACTTAAATTTATTATTTAAAACTCCAGTAAATTTAATATTATCTCTAAAGCAACTATTATAGAGACTTAATGGATTTCTTAATTAGGATATAGTATTAATGGTTATAGAATTCTAATTAAAATGGAAGATTTGAGAAACAGCCAAAGTGTGAAGAAATTATTCAAGCAATGATTTTATTTTAAAGAAATGGGAGGAGGTTTTATTCAAAACACTAAAAAGAAATGTACAAATCATATACTCCATTTATTCATTACAAAATTTTTCATGGGTATTAATTTGCACTGTTCTTTTCTAAATATGTTCTATTTTACTGTACTATTTCAAAATCATATAATCCATCTTGTTTTATAATTGGAATATATAAATTTGACATAGAAATCTTTGATACTGACCAAATTTGTTTGTACCTCTGGCATTTATTTCATAATTTTACTAATATGAATACAGATTGCCGTCATAAATATACCACTGCATTGAATTTATCTGATTATAAGTCGTTTGTAAATATTCTCACATTAAAGAGTTGATATGATGGAAACTATTTAAATAATGATTTTGAAGTTTAGTAATAAACAGAATAATAAGCTCACTCAAAAATTGTCTTCAAGGGCCTCCCCTGGTGGTGCAGCGATTGAGCGCTGGGCTGTGAGGCTGTCTGCAGCCTCTGCAGCGCCGGTTCGTTCCCCGGTCACCGGCAAGGGTCCCACAAAAAAAAAAAAAAAAAAGAAAAAAGAAATTGTCTTCAAATCTTTTTAATCCACTGTTATCATGCTAATAATGTACTCATTGTTTCTCTGATTCTTTATTACGTAATAATTTTTCTATATATCCTTTATTAGTCTTTGATTGAATAGTCAAATTATTTTGTTTCATGTAAAAACAGTCATTTGCAAAAAGGGGAAGCAGAAAATGAAATTGAGCATAAGGGCTCCAGAGTTTATTTCAGAACAAAAGACAAAAAGTGCCACTAAGGGTTCTTACAAGACTGGTACATGAAACAATGGAAATTTCAGGAATTTAAGATAGAATCTTTGCCTTGTTTTTGTTAAATTTTTGTCACACTACTCCTGATTTTTTATGTGTCTTACTTCATGCCTCTCTCTATGAACCAAATTATATGTCTTCAAAATTCCTGTTAAAAACATGTCAACTTTACCATTACCAAATTCCCAAGTTCTTATTTCATGTAAACCAGAAGATTAAAATGAATTATTCTCCCCATTCCAAATTCTGACAAAATGGAGTCTGAGTGGCCCTAACTGGATCAATATCTATTTCTAGTACAGTCAACTATGGCCCAGGATTTAGATCTTATAATAAAAATGGATAAGTCAATGTCTGGTCACGTGGGTAATGAAGGCAGGTATATGATTAGGAAAGCAGAAGACACAGGTTAGTAATTTTCCTCAACAGTATAAAATATGCATGGAATGAATTAGCTATTCACATATGTTAAACTGTTTAAGATATATGTTTATTGAAATCAATTTTTTGTCCATTTTGAATTGGCATTACTAACTTTAAAGGGCATAAATAAGGATACAATTTTGGTGACTTATATTAAACTGATATTTTATTGTGTCATTAATGTAACATTAGTTTAAAACACAGTGTATGATTCAGGAACATGGATTCCACCTTCAGGTGTATGTTATCACACCACATCCATCATCAAGATACCCAGTCCTTCATCATAGCCCATTTTACCCACTACTCCCTTTCCTATCCACCCACTCTGGTAGCCCCAATGTTACAGTCAGATTTATGGTGTTTGTTTTTGGTTTGGTGTTGTATGATTCTTCTGTTTCTTTATATTCCACACATGAGTGAAACCATCCAATATTGGTATTTGTCTTTCTCCTTTTGACTTATTTTGCTTAGCATAATCCTCTCCCGTTCCATCCATTTTATTGCAAATGATGTTCATCATCAGATGTAATTGGAATTGATCTAGGTAGAAGAAGAATAATTTTAGAGGGAGCCTAGATTCAATACTACAACATTTTAAAATATTTATAAAATCACACAATTGATAGAATATATACTAATTCTTAAAGAGTTGCCAGTTTATTTCAAAATAGTTATGCAAGTATTGCCTTTTATCTTCCAATAGAATAATTTGTGTTTGAAATTTTGGCTGTTGAAAAACATATTTTAAAAATAGCAAAGTGATTATAAATAAGCCACAAAACATACATAAGTTATATATATTATATATATAATATACAAGTTTTATATACACACATACACACACACACCACATATATATCTTTAAAAATCTGGAATAGTTCCTTATCATTTTGGGTTTTAGCTTTTGCAGTGATTTAGCTAAACCTATATCAAATATATTAAATATTATTGCTGCAATACATTCTTTTCTAGGAAACCCTCATATTCAATAAACACTCAAAATTGTCTCATCCAAAAAGTACCTGGAGATATATACATATATATGTGTGTGTGTACACACACACACACACACACACATTATGGATGACTTGTATCTGATCCAGTCACTAAATTCGCCATAGTAATATATTGTAAGAAATTCCAAATGAACAATTTGTCTCTGAATATCTCTAGAGAAGTCTAACCTTCTATATTTTCAAAGTATAATGTCATTCCTGGCACACAAAAAATACCCAATAAATTTCATTGAGTAAATGGATGGAGGAGAAAAGCTAAATTTTAAATTAGACCAGGGATTAAATCAGTCATTAGGGAAGGCACTTGAGCCTCAGTTTCATTAACGGGAATGATCACTTTTATGGAGTTGATCTGTGAATAAAATCAATTCATATTTTTAACTATGACATTTCTTTCTGGCACAAGTCATTTTAGGCTTACTTTTATTTTAATTGCCTCAGCCCTGGAATCAACCATTTCTCCAATGAGTCCTACTTCATCATAGCAGAGAATAGTATTTAGAAGACAAGAAGACTTGTTAGTTATACAATTTTTCAAAATTGAAAGTTTGGTAATAAGGCCTCCCCAGAGGCACACCCAGTTGAGCGCAGTGCTGTGAAGCTATCTGCAGCCTTTGCAGCACAGGTTCGGTTCCCAGCTGGCTAGGGAGATACCCACATGGCGCGGCAGACCTCTCCAGCTGCAGCTCCCCTCAGCAGTGCTTTTAGTCCATCTGCCTGTTCTGTTCCCCGCTCTGTCTCTGGTAAATCCTCTTGCCCTCGAATGCCTCTGGCCTGTGCCCTAACCCTTGTATAAATAAAATCTTTTAAAAAAAAAGAAAGTTTGGTAATAAACTTTCATCAAATATATAATGTATAAAGGCATATTTATCGCAGATGACACAGAAGAAACTACAAATGGTAAAGATTTGCACTAGTTAATCTTATTTGTAATATATTTCATATATAGAACATAATAATTCAGTATTCTCAAAAATCTTTAAAAGGCTGAACATATATATATGATATACTGAACATATTTGCATGATTTATGCAGGAATTTGAAATGTTAGTGGTAGAATAATTGACATTTTAAAGCTTTCGGTTTTACTCCTTGTGTATATCACATTTTTATGTAAAAATTAGCTCTTTTTTATATTACAGATGGCATATATTCTGGAGATAATCATAATAGTTCAGAAAAGAGAACTAAAATGTTTATAATGCAACTAGCTTAAAATAGAAAACAGTTTTCATATTTGATAACTGAGTAATAACAAAACTTTGTATAAACAGTGTGTTATAAATATGCACATATGTACACATATACATGGTACTATATATATACATACATACTATAAGAAATTGTAAGTAAATACGTAAGTATAAAAAAATAATTTGAAAATCTTTAAATTTTTAAATTTAAAGAACAGAACATTGAATGCAGCAGCCAAGATGCTAAACAACTAAATGGACTTTTCAGGAAAAATCTGTTTTTAAATAATAAAATTTATTTGTTTTTATTGATTTGTTCATTCATTCATTCATTCTTCATCAAAAGGAGAACTTCAGGCCTCCCCGGTGGCACAGCAGGTTGAGCACCACGCAGTCAAGCTGTGCACAGCATTTGCAGCGTCTGCAGGGCGTGTTGGGTGCAGAAGACCTCCCTCCTGCCTCGCCGACTGCTGCCCTCAGCAGTGTCTTCAGTCTGTCTGCCTGTTCTGCTCCCGGTTCTGTCTCTGGTGAATCCTCACACCCTCCTGCGCCTCTGGTCTGTACCCCAGTTCTTATATATTATAAATAAATAAGTTATAAATTATATACATTATATAAAATTATATATTATAAATAAATAGATCTTAAAAAAAAAGAACTTCGGGGAAACATCCTAGATTCTGAGCTGAAAATACAGAAGGGCTGCACGTTTTGGTCAAAAACTAACTGGAAATGATTAGCTTTGAAAAAGCTTGACATCGAACCTTGAAACATGACAACCCTTGTGAACCAAGGATACTTGAGCATTTTCTAACTGCTAACTATAAAGAAACCAAATCCTCTTTGGAGGAAATAGAATACCAATGATTAATGTTTTTTAATAAGTAATGTTTAACATTCATGTAGCAAATATCAGTTATGCAAGGACCAAATAATTGAAAATCAAAAGAAATAACAACAGATATAGATCCTTTGTATAATCCAGATAATGGAGGTATTATACAAGATAGATGATTGGAAAATGCCAAATATTACATAAATTCTTCCAGAGAATACCTTCTCCAAGGTTTTAATAAGCTCAACATAACTTTGATTTAAGAAAACAAATCTTACAAGGACAAAGTATAGACCAATCTCATTCCTGAGCACTAAACATTCTCAAGAATATTTTAGCAATTGTAATTGTGGGTATAAACTTGTACCACAACCTTTTTGGCAAACTGAGGCCATAAGCTATAGCTCAATCTCTGTATATTACCTAACAGCTTAATTCCTGTTTATATGTTGAAGAGAAAGGCTTTCATGTTTTATATTAAAAAAAAAAAAACCTGTACAAGAATGTTCATAGAAGCATTATTTATTATAGTGAAAGTCCGGAAATAACTGAACAGTCCACTACAGTTTTATTTCTAGCTTTTCCCTACGTACTCATAAAATAAAGTTATGTAACAATTTCTTTTGAAATGTGACTTTCAAAGTGAGTGAATGACTTACTTTACTAAAGTAATATGGGCATATTGACAATATACCTGGTCCAATTTGAGGCTTATAAGAGACATAGTAAGTCCCAGCCAAGCTCAAATCTAACCCTTCAGGATAAGAAAAATAATCCCTGATTTCAGCTATTCCTATATGTTGGTACCTGAATGACCTACAAGCAAGCTTAAATTGATCCTGGGTCCATCTTAATCCACAGAGCCAGTCCAAATCTCAGCAACCAGCAGAAAAGAAATGTAACTATGACCTAAACATTTGTTTTTTTTTTTTTTTAAAGATTCTATTTTTATTTAAAGATTTATTCACTTATTTATACAAGCACTGGGTACAGTCAGAAGCACGGGAGGGTGAAGAATTCACCAGAGCCAGAATGGGGGACAGAACAGACAGACTGATGAAGTAAACTGCTGAGGGGAGCAGTGGGGGTGGCAGGAGAGGTCTATGTGTCATGTGGGACCCTCGCCGGTGGCCGGGGATAGAACTGGTGCTGCAGAGGCTGCAGATATCTTCCCAGCCCAGCACTCAACCGCAGCACCACCAGGGGAGGCCCCTAAACATTTGTTGTTGGAAGCCACTGATATTTCACCGATTGTTCTTATGTAGTGCTATCGAGAGGGGGGATAACAATGAAACCCCAAATATTCTTCATTACTATATTTGTATTTTGTTCTCCATACATTTAAATCTGAACTCTACTAGTCATAATGTCTGTCATTTTTTAAGTCTGAGAGAGGGAGAGAGAGATAGAGAGAGAGAGAGAGAGAGAGAGAGAAAGAGAGAGAGAGAGAGGGGAGATGCCCCAAAACATTTTCTGATCATACTTTTCCAACCAAATATCTTCCTATATTGCACAACATGCAAAAGCTCAATAAAAGCTTGAGAAAGCCACCGAGAGCTCCAGGATTCTCTTTTACCTGCCTGCTCCAATCATAGAAAATCTACTCTTTTTAAAAAATAGAAAGTAATTGAAGGGCATGGAAATCCCATTTCTAAATATATGTCTATAGACATCAATATGTATTTAGATATCTCTGCAAAATATAAGCAATAACAATATCTTAATATATTCCCATACAATATACACATGCATTTATAAATAACATCCACATATGAATTTATAAATAACATAAAATACATTAAGTATTTAATTATATTGCATATCTGGCCAATAGAGCAGGCAGAATGTCTATCTAGGCATACGTATACTGTAAAAAGTATGTTTGTTTCATTATTATTCTTCGGTAGCTATTCAGTGACATGTTTAATACTATCTAAAAAGAAAATAACAAAACTATCTCTTTTATTGAAAGAAAAACTTTTCAATATCACTGACATTAAATGCAAGCTCTGGGAAAGAAACAAAACACAAAATAACTTTCTTTTCATTAACTACAAGAAAAATGACAAGTGCAGCTTAAACTACTTTGTGACTATAAGTCCTCAATTCATGTAGAGTGAACCTGACAGAATCAGAACTTCACTATTTTGAAATGAAGTGCTGTGGTATAGAAAACTGCTTTTTGATACAAAGTGTATGATAACAAAATAAAGCCACGATATCTAAAGCAATCTTATACCTATTCATCAGTGCACCATTTCCTTTCAACTAAATCTGTTTAGAATATAAAGTACCCTCCACATTAAGTAAACTATACAAAGTATGAAATTATTTTGTAACAGCACTTATTTGTTCACAAAATTAGAATCCAAGGTTTAAGAAATTCTGAGAGGGAAAAATTTGCTAAGTCTTGCAACTACGACAAAGGGATATTTGAGCCAATATGAAGTTTTACATCAATAGCAGCACTGATGATCTGACCCAAACTTTGTTGGTTACCCTGTGCCTTTCATTGTCCTGAATTTCCATATATAGGAGGTCTATTAAATAAGGAAAATAAATTTAAGGAAATGGAACAATTAGCATTTAGTTTTAAAATATATTTTTTAAAATATTTATTTATTTATTTATTTATTTATTTATTTATTTATTTATTTATTTATTTATACAAGCACTGGGTACAGTCAGTAGTGCTGGAGCGTGAGAGGATTTGCCAGAGACAGAGCGGGGGACAGAACAGGCGACTGATGAAATACACTGATGAGGGGAGCAGCGGGCCAGACAGGAGAGGTCTGTCGAGCTATGTGGGACCCTCGCCGGCGGCCAGGGATTGAACTGGCACTGCAGAGGCAGCGGGCAGCTTCACAGCCCAGCGCTCAACCGCTGCACCAGCAGGGGAGGCCCTTTAAAATATTTTTAAGCATTTCTTAATTTTATTTCTAGTCTTAAAATATTTTTGAAACACAATACAACAATGTAGAATGGAACTATATAGAAGAAAAACAGACAAACACCATTGGCTTTTGTCAAAATTGTTCATGATGGGTTCCAGGATGTTTTTTAAAAAAAGCTTGAAGGTCACTGCCATAGGCAGCAGTGAGAGATCCCAAAGTTCTCAAGCAAGACAATAACTTGTATTTTAGAATTTTCTGTTGCCACATCCTTTCTTAGGTGCTCACTTTTGTGTTGTTTACACATTTGTGTTGTTTACACATTTCTTTTATAGAAGATGTCAACCAAAATATCATCTTGCTTAATAAAATGTAGTTAAATTATCTTAATTGCTACATATATTAGTAGTATAAAACTCTACTTTTAAAATGACGTTTTTAGCAATTTGAAGTACTAATGTCAATTTATTTGATATTTATCTTATTGGTTTTTATACATCAAATAATCACTAAACAACATGCTTTAAGATGTCAGACTTAACTGTGGGCTTAAGAGCAAGTTCAGTTAAAATATGATAAAATAATTACATAAAACAATTTAATCTAGTGTATCTAAACTACTATAGTACATCCCAACACATGATGGCAAATGAACACGAGAGTGTAATGTCTTCTCTGAGGATATCTGACACATTATACTCTAATACATAGGCCAAATAAAGGACAATTTAACCACCAACACATCAGATATCACAATAAAGCATATCTCTCTGTCTCTATCTCTCCTCCCTCTTGGTAAATATTAACAGAATTTTTAATACCTTTTCCCCATTGTATCATCCTTGGCAATGGGGGATTATCACATTTCACAATGGATTTTATCAATAGATAAAGAAGCTCAAAGTTTATTGTGCATAAGGTCAAAGGATTTGCTTAGGTGCAGAACTTTGCCCAGAGGGCATTTGATGGAGTAAAACTTTGAAAGTCCTTGTATTCTGAAAATTTAACAAGTCCCTCTGGTGTTTTTGTTTCAAGAGGTCATTAGACCATAGGACATTGTATTGTGGAGTTAAAGCTTCAACTCATCATCATCCACTTAAATTTAATGCAATCTGTCAACAAACCATGGAGCCCATTCCTAATCTTTCTCTTGGGATTCACTCACATATGATTCTTTCTCATATGCATTTCCACTTTCTCATTCTTCTGTTACACAGTTAAAACTATCTAGTGAATCCTCTGTCTTCACTATCAACACCAATGTCATCTTTGTAATGATGAATGGTGATACTTTGTGTTCAACCACCACATTTTTTAAAATAAATTTTATTTTTATATTCCCCATACAATTGCAACCCCCTTGTTTTGACCGCAATCCTTCCCCTCCCCGCCCCCCATCCTCCATCCTGCCCCCCATCCCCATACCGTCCCCCATCCCCCATCCCACCCCCCATCCCCCATAGAGTGTCTCTGGTTCATAGATTTTTGTTGATTTTGATTTTCACTTTCTTATAGTTATTCATTTTCCTGGTCCCTTATTTAAGTTTTCTAGATTCCTGCTACGAGTGAGACCATCCGGTATTTTTCTTTTTCTTTCTGGCTTATTTTGCTGAGCATGATCCCTTCCAGTGCCATCCATGTTGCTGCAAATTGCATGTGTTTATCTTTTTTGAATGCTGAGTAATATTCCATGGTGTATATGTACCACATCTTTTTGATCCAGTCATCTGTTTTTGGGCATTTGGGTTGTTTCCAAAGCTTAACTATTGTAAATAGTGCTGCTATAAACATAGGGGTGCAGGTGCTCTTTGGAATTGATGTTTCTGTGTCCTTTTGGTAAATACCTAGGAGTGGAATTGCTGGATCATATGGAAGCTCTATGTTTAGTAGGTCCAAAAATCTCCACACAGCTCTCCATAGTGTCAACCACCACATTTTCTGTATTACTAGAATATGAAGTCACTTTTCATTGCTCTATAATTTTTATGTCTGTTCTAGGTTAAGTTCTTTATATTCCTCCTAAACCCAAGGTGATCAATAGATGCTTGTTATGGTCACAAGAATCACTTAAATTATCCAAAGCCAAATTATGAAAGCATTGTGTCAAATTAGAAAAGTGCACTAGGAACTGCAGATTTTCAGACTCCCAAGTGACTTTTCCTAAAGTTACTCTATGAAAGTCTTGTTTTTTCTTTTTACTTCTGTTGTTATGCTTGAAGTGGACAACTTAACAGGCAACACTAAGCCAATCCAGAATTTGATCATATCTAGTGTTACCCAAGAGTAATGTCCTGTCTTTTCTTATCACCACCATTAGCAACAAACAACTTATTAGCCTTATCATCCATTGTTATGATAAAGGAAGCACAAAACCATTCAACCAAAGCAGCTATCTTTAGAGGATAATAGCTTCTTTATCTACCTATAGCAAAACTGACTTTGGTTAGTTGAAGACTGAAATTTTATTTTAACCACTATCAGAGGAGGCAACTGCAAAATGTTCCATAATTAACTGATCTCGTTTTTGAAGTTCCAAATTCTCTAAAGAAAACTTATTTTGTAGAAGTATGCCCACATTACAAATATTTAAGAATTTCGGTAGTTGAGTCTTAAAACCTTTCCAAACCACTTAAGATTTCTAGATGTTGTATATTTTTTTTAATCTGACTGATCATGTCAAATTGATTGAAAAATACCCATCTTCCCAAGAAGTATTATAAGAGGATCTTAACTAATTTTAAAGCTTTTATTTGTTGAATGCATAATTGGACATAAGATCACATGTGATTATTTTATTTATTTTAAAGATTTATTTATTTACACATACAAGAACTGGGGTGCAGACCAGAGGTGAGGGGGATGAGAGGATTCACCTGTGAGAGTGGGGAGCAGAGCAGGTGGATCTACTAAAATACGCTGCTGAGGGGAGCAGCAGGCAAGACAGGAGAGGTCTGCTACAACATGTGGGTCAGCTCCCTGAACTGAGATCAAACTCAGGCTGTAACAGGGTGGTCCCCAGGAAAGGGGGAGGTTCCAGGTTTCCTGTCCCACCCAAAGGAGGGTGGAGCTGAGCAGGGAAAGAAGAAGCTGCAGAAGACTGAGGAAGGAAGGATCCTGTGTGGAGAGCCAGAAGGAGACCTGGAGGAGGCACTTGGAGCTGAGAGATATGTAAAGAAACCGTGCTTGCCTTTAGGTTGTGGACTGGTTGAAACTTATGTGGGTGAGAGACCCGTGGGGAGGTGACAGTGGCGGTTTTTGTCTTGATTTTGATTTTGCTTTTTTCCTCCCAGACTTGTCTGGTTGTTTCTGATCCTTTTCTGTGGGTCCCCACTGGAAGATGCTTTAGACTTGTGGCAGGTTTTGGGGCCTTGCTCTGGGCCAATCCTTCTTGGGTGGCCTTTTACCCACCAGGGGATGGGTAACTGTAGGGTAAGGAAAAATGTCAGGCTTTTCTGCCCTTCCGCCATCAGGATAGATGATGGATCCTTGCAGTCCTGAATGCATGCCTGATGGTGGGCACCTGGAGTAGGATGTGGGCATAGGTAGATGGGATTCACCTGGGCTGAGACTGCTTTTAAGGGTGGCGTTAAGGGGACGCCAGTAGAAGCCGAGAGAGAAGCAGAAGCAGAGATCACCGGAGAACCCAGATAGAGTGAGGATTTGCTTGGGACTGGGATGCCTGCCAGCCTCCCGGTCCCCCAGCACTCCTGCCTGCCGTATGCCTGGTGAACCCCAATAAAAAAACCTGCAAAAACCACAGAGGGCTCCAGAACTCCTCCTTCACCCGGTCTGCATGGGATCCTAGAAGCCCTGCTCAGTGGCCATTCCTGCTCTTACAGTAACTTTGGGTGCTTGATTTAGAAACTATATTCTTTGCCTTTCCTGTATCGCTTATTAATTGTATTAAAGTTTCTTTTCATTAAAGTCTCATATGTTTTGTGTTGATGCGGCGGATGGCAGAATCTATTTAGAGCACGCAGGTTTGCAGGGTCTGGGCTGCCCCTCTCCCTGCCCTGTAACAAGGCAATAGGGGTAAGAGTGCTGAAACTTAAGCCCTAGGCCAACAGGGAGGCCCTGAGTATAACTCTTTTTTTATTTTTGTGGGACCCTCGCCCGATGGCTGGGGATCGAACCGGCGCTGCAGAGTCTGTGGGCAGCCTCGCAGCCCAGCGCTCAACCGCTGAGCCACCAGGGGAGGCCCCCTGAGTATAATTCTTAAGAATAATATTCAAAAGAAGAAAACTTTCTCCTTTATTCACATATCAAAAAAAAAAAGAGCTATCACATTGATAATAACTAAGATATGGAAATAACCTAAATGCCTTTCTCTCTCTCTCTCTCTGTATGTGTGTGTGTGTGTGTGTGTGTGTGTATGTTAGTATAGGAACACACAGATGCCCATGCAAAGATGAAATATTTTTGTTTGTGACAACATAATGGACTTTGATGTATTGTGTTAAGTAAAATAAATCACATGGCACAAGACAAATACCACATGATGAGACTTATACTTGAAATATAAACAGACAGAGTAACTGAACAAACAGAATAAAACAAAAAGAACTCTTAGACACAGAGAACAGTTTTGTGGTTACCTGTTGCATTGGGCAGGCAACACCACACTGATAAAGAAACGGGAGTCGTGGAGCAGGCTACATAATACAGGATGCTGTGGAAAGCAGTGGAAAGCAAGATCCTGGCTTTTTTACTGATAGAAGAATTATATAGCCTCAGTTGTAAGAGGAAGGAGGCAAAAAGGAAAAGGGGAAGAAAGTAACTAGAAAATGTGCTGACATCTATACTATCAGGGATTGTGAGTCTGGTCTCCAGGCACTTCTCATCTGCTTGATGCCTCGGTATTGTCATTGAGATCAAGCCCTAGTTCCCCAGCCAGGGTTTCAATCTTATCAACAAGGCTTTCCACTGATCAGCTTCTGGGGTCCCTTGTTACACATCAGTCCTTGGGCCCCCTGCAGGCATTCCCCCTCATACTTCATGATGCATCGCCTTCCCAGAGTGATTCAACTTTGTGCTTTTGATTGATTTGAAAGGCACCTTGCAGGGTTGGGTGCCTGTACCTAACTCACAGGGCCATTCTGACCTTGCTTAGGATTTAAAACTGTAGGTAACGAAATGGTGGACGGACAGGCAGCTTAGGATTAACAGACCCACATGTCCCCTTTTTTTATTTTATTTAAAGAGAGGACAGGAGGAAGGGGAATATCATTAGCATACCACTGAGAAGCAATGGGAGTGCTATATTGTAGGGTAAGTAAATGATATCAGGCTTTTCTGCCCTCCCACCATGAGGACTGATGATGGATCTTTTGGTCCTGAATGTGATAGGGGGAAAGGATGTCCTGAGCTAATCCCGTGCAGGCTTTGTGGAATCCACCCCCACTCCAGACCAAAGCCATCAAGACACTGGGAAAGACAAATCCCATCATCACCAAAGGGAAGGTGGCTGGGACCTGAGGGAGGAGTTAAGCAGCCAGGTTTGGTATAAAACCAGACGTGTGGGTCCCCTTCTTGGCCTCCCGGCTCTTGGCTCATGGCCAGCTCTCAGAGTGCCATTGGGTTTCCAGGTGGGCAGAATGGGTAGGGCACATTTAAGACTTTATCTCCCTCTTTTCTCCCTGAGTTGTACATTTCCTCATTTCCCCTTCCCTTGTAAATAAACCTTTATTAACCATTTGTTTGTGCCTGCAGTGGAGTATTAATAAGTCCCTTTTAAGCGTGCGGGTGAGGACCCACAGTCAGGCAACCTGTTTTATATCAGGGCTGCCCTGTAACAAATGCATGCCTGATGGCGGGCACCTGGAGTAGGGTGTGGGCATGCGTAAGTGGGTGCACCTGGGCTAAGGCTGGGCTTATAAGGGCGGTGTCACGGGGATGCCAGAAGCAGAACCAGGAGGAGCAGAGAGCAGAGAAGCAGAGACCACCAGAGAACCCCAGAAAGAGTGAAGATGAGCTGGGAGGTCTGCCAGCCTCCCGGCCCCCCGGTGCTCCTGCCTGCAGTGTACCTGGTAAATCTCAATAAAAGCCTGAGAAACCCACTGAGGACCCCAGGACTCTCCAGGGTTCCTCCTTTACCCCTTGTCTGCTTGGGTCATAGAGAACCTGCCGTGTGTCCTCCTGCCTTTACATATATGCAGATGGATACATGGTAAAGTCTGTACTAGACAAAAACCAAAGTAGATAATTTGGCAAGTGATAGTCCAGTGAGCAGATAGACTAAAGATGGAGAATGCAGTCAAGTTACCAAGTACATCTGGCCCACCTATAGTGGAGGAAACATTAGTACCCATGGGTGGTCCTGGGTCATTGTAACCTACAACTTGAAAAACTGGGGGATATATTACATGGACCCAGTTAACACAGACTTATGTAGTGGGTTATAAAATTAAGGAACATAAAACTACCAAGTTGCTATTATTAAGAGACAGGTAACAGCTGGTATTGGGAAAGTTACAGGAAGATCAGCATAGCTTCAACTTGGAGTTCTCTGGAACAGGTTGCACAGGGTTGTTAGAACTAGAAGAAAAATTAACAAAAACAATAAACCTATATCAAACAAAATCCAGATTTTGACACTGAGACCACTTGGGTCTGCTAATCCTAGGTGGCCTGTTCGGCCACCATTTTGTTATCTATAGTTCTAAATTCTAAGCAAGGTCAGAATGGCCGGTCAGTTAGGTACAGGAGTCCAACCCTGCAAGGTGCCTTTCTAATCAATCAAGAGCACAAAGCTGGATCACTCTGGGAAGGCTATGCATCATGAGGTATGAGGGGGAATGCCCGCGGGCCCCCGAGAACTGATGTATAACAAGGGACCCCAGAGCTGACCAGTTGAAAGCCTTGTTGATAAGAATGAAACCTTGGCTGGGGAACTAGGGCTTGATCTCAATTACAATACCGAGTCATCAAGCAGATGAGTAGTGCCTGGAGGGCAGACTCACAACCCCTGATACTAGATGACAGAGCACACATTCTAGTTTCACCCCTTTTCTCTTTGTCCTCCTTCCTCTCAATTGATGCTGTATAAATCTTTTATCAGGATCTTGCTCTTCAGCATCCTGCATTATGTAGCCTGCTCCACAACTCCCGTTTCTTCATCAGTGTGGTGTTGCCTGATGCAACAAACGGCGCCTGAACAGGGGCCCCACACCCCACTTCTCAAGCCCGGAGAAGGGAATTGGACATCCTCTCAAGCCTGGCCAAAGGCTTCACAGACCCAGAGTCTGCGACGAAGCGGTAAGAAGGTGTTTTCAGTCGTTTCTTTCCTATTTTTTTCTTCCAAATCAGCCTGGTAATAGGCCCACAGACTCAGAGACTGTGAAGTAGCTTTCTTCCAAATCAGCCTTGTAAAAGGCCCACAGACCCGGAGTCTGGGACATTTTCAGTTAAATCTTTCCTTTTTTCTCTTAAAAACATGGATGATAATCTCACATCCCCTCAGATCAAATATACAAAACAACTGAGAGCTCTTCTACTAACCCAGGGATAGTTGTGTCCAGTAACAAGCTCACTCAATTCTTAACAGCAATTAAAACCCATAGTCCCAGGCTTCCTCAAAAAGGAATCTTAAATTTAAAAGCTTGAAAAAATTTAGGAGATCGCTTACAGAAAGACTTAGAGACAATGCCTGTCTCTCAGCTTAAATTATGTAATTTATGCAATTCGGCTATTTAGTCACTAGATGAAAAAGTTTTTATGAGTCCAAAAGAAGAGCCAGGCCATAACTTAGTGCCTGTCCTCTACCCCTTCCTGCGCCACCACTATGGTGTGGGTTCGGCTGACACCCAAAAGTGGGACTGTTATAGGACAGGGAGAGGGGCAGCCCAAACCCCGCAAACCTGCCTATTCTAAATGGGTTCTGCCATCCGCCGCATCAACACAAAACATAGGAGACTTTAATGGGAAGGAACTTTAATTAAACTAGGAAACAATACAGGTAAGGCAAAGAGTCTAGTTTCTAAATGAAGCACCCAAAGTTACCCATCCCCTCGTGGGTAAAAGTCCATCCATATGGGATCGGCCCAGAACAAGGCCCCAAAGTCTACCACAAGTCTAAAACATCTTCCAGTGGGGACCCACAGAAAATGGTCACAAACAACCAGACAAGCCCGGAAGGAAAAGAGCAAAATCAACATCAAGATAAAAGCTGCCATTGTCACCTCCCCACGGGTCTCACCCACATCTGTGTCACCTAGTCCATGACCAAAAGACAAGCGCAGTTTCTTCACGTGTCTCTAGGCTCCATGTGCCTCCTCCAGGTCTCCTTGCTCCATCCTGCTTCCTTCCTTAGTCTCTTCTGCAGCTTCTCCTCTTCCTGCTCAGCTCCACCCTCCCTTGGGTGGGGCAGGGAACCTCCCCCTTTCCTGGGGACCACCCTGTTACAGGACTAAAGCCTCCAGCAGATTTTCAGCCATTCAAAAAAAAAAAATTAAAAAAATAAAGTTTCTTAAAGATAAAAGAGGGAGAATTGCTTCAAACTTTTCTAGTTAAATATTTGAGAAGGAGGCCAGGGTCCCTGAAACTGTTAGGGGAAAATGATGTCCTGAGTTAATCCCATCCAGGCTTTGTGGACCCCACCCCCACTCCAGACTAAAGCCATCAAGACATTGGGAAAGACAAATCCCATCACCACCAAGGGAGGGTGGCTGGGACCTGAGGGTGGAGTTGGGTAGCCAGTTTGAATATAAAAACCAAACACATGGGCCTTGGGCTCTCTCTGGCTTGCGATCGCGCGCCTCCTGGCTTCACTGCTCCTGGCTGGCGGCCAGCTCTCAGAGCGCCATTTTGGGATTCCTGATCGGCGGATTGGGTAGGACTCATTTAAAACTTTGTCTCCCACTTTTCTCCCAGAGCTGTATATTTCCTCATTTCCCCTTCCCTTGTAAATAAACCTTTTATTAACCTTTCACATGTGCCTGCAGTAGAGCATTGATAAGTCCTTTTAAGCGCGCGGGTGAGGACCCACAGTCAGGCACCCCGTTTTGTATCGGGGTTGCTCTACAACAGTTTGGCACCCAACGTGGTTTCCAAGTTACACCCGCGGTTGACCAGCCCAAAGTAACATTCCTTGCGTTGGTCACCATAAGCGCACTAGTTCTGCAGTACTAGCAGTATAATATTTGTCTCTAGTCCTGAAAAGTCTGTTTTTGGTGAGGACCCACAGTCAGGCACCCCGTTTTGTATCGGGGTTGCTCTACAACAAAACTAGGGTTTGCCAGTTGCTGTTTTTAAGGAATTTAGAAAAGGTATTTCCAAAAATGGTAAGCAAAATTCATTTACAAAAGGAATTGTTAAATGTTATTAAAAAAAAAAGGGTATGACTTCAAGGGACTATAAGGTTCTTATGAAAACAGTCCCAATGCCCTGCAGCTGGCTGGCAGAGGGCTGCTCCTGGTGCCAGGAAGCATCTGCCTGGACATTTTGCTCCAGGGTTGAGATCATTGGCATGTCTGCTGCCTTCCCACTGTGAGAAACTGGACTCTGTTTTTGTCCACCTTGAGATACTGTTCTAGTCTCTTTTATAGGCAGAAAATTCCTTTTTCCCTGTGTTTTCCTACAAAATGCTTATTGGTTGAGTAAATACTTCTAAATTGCTTATTGAACCTGTAAAAAGTTGTTTCTTATTGAAAGAAATTGACCTGATAAAAAGTAAAAATGCAACTTTCTTTGAGCTAAATTTCAAATCTTAAATTTCTGATAAGAATCTAGGTACAGACAAACTGCAAAATAAGATCTTAAACTCTCTTCTGTTTTCCCTATGCATGGTCCATAAAAAAGTTTTCCATTGCCTTAAAAATATGCTTGGTCTCAATGAAATAGAACAAAAACAATGTAAAGCCAAAGGATCATTTCTTACAAACTCTAAAATATTTTACCTCAAAGTTAGTTAAAACTGCCTGTCTTTAAAATTTTGGTGCCTTGGGCCCTCGGTCTTTAATGGTTAAAAATTGGACACTTATTCTATGTAAGGATTTTAGCTTCTATCTCATTAAAAACCTTGCTATAAAAGGATATTAAAATCTTGGTTGAATGGATGTGTCAAACTTTAACTAAGTTCAAGCCAAAAAGTCACCTTAGAAATAAAAGAGTATTGACCTTGTATTTGACCTCCAGAGGATTAACTATAAATAGCATCTCTACAAAATCCCAAATTTTGATCGTGATCTAAGATTTTGGTAAACAAAATGGTGCTTGGGATTAGCAGACCCACAGTTAGCAGAGAGGAAGGGGGTTAAAGGTGGGTAAAATGGTTAAAGGCCTTTAATTATATGGTAATGAAAAGAAAGTAAACTTTGGTGGTGATCATTAATGTCTAATTATAATGCTGTACACCTGAAACCTATAGCATAGTATAGCTTAATGTTACGCAATAAATTATAACAAAATGTATAGTTATACTTTCAAAATATTTCAGTGATTGTTTTTCTCTTTTTAGTACAGTTCATGATTTTTATTTGAGTAAGTGGGAAATTTTTATTTTAGCAGTCAGAAAAGTGTGTCATAAGTTGGAAGAAATGCAAATATGTTTCAAAGCACTCTATGATATTGATGAAAACTTATTTCTAAATGCCAGCATATTTTATTTTCTATCTATAGAAAAGTTAAAATGCCAGAAGTGAAATGACAATAATAGACAAAAGACTAGAAAGTAATCCACAATTTTGGAAACAATCCAAAACTTTGAAAATCATTCTAGGTTTGGGAAATAGAATGTGTTTCTGTGTGTGTGTATCAGTATTTTAAAGATGTAGAACACAATTTTTACACTTTTAATGAGACAAATATATGAAAGTGATAGTTTTACATGAATAAAGGCTATTTCTCAGTAGTTAATGATGAAATGTGGGAACAAGTACTTCAATCAATGGAAAGATATTTTTAAAATAAATATATTTTCTTACTTGTAAAATTTCCCAGTGATACTTTTGAGTTTAGCCAAAGAATTTCCTTTAAACTCTAATGCATGGCAGTTCTGAAATAGACTATTATTTTCCCTTTCCCTCTTCCTCTTCAGTATTGTTAGAAGGAATAGTTATAGTGTAGCCAGCTACTTTTAAATAATATGGGGCCTCCCCAGTGGCGCAGCGGTTGAGCGCTGGGTTGCGAAGCTGCCCGCGGCCTCTGTGGCGCTGGTTCGATCCGAGGCTGCTCCACAGCCACCGGAGGAGGATCCCACATGGCGTGCAGACCTCTCCTGCCGCCCGCTGCTCCCCTCAGCAGTGTACTTCGGTCCTTCTGCCTGCACTGCTCCCCAATCTGGCTCTGGTGAATTCTCTCACCCTCCCGTGCTTCTGACTGTACCCAGTGCATGTATAAACAAAACAAACAAACAAATAAAATAAATAAAACATGACTCTATTTAAAATAAATAAATAAATAATATGTAATTACATACAGCTGAAAGTTCATTTCATTCACCTCATGGAACAAAAGAGGCATGCCATTAAAGATGAAAATACACAAATAATTCAAAAACTTCTTGGGCCTCCCCGGTGGCGCAGCGGTTGAGCGCTGGGTTGCGAAGCTGCCCGTGGCCTCTGCGGCACCAGTTCGATCCCCGGCTGCTCCCGGCCACCGGAGGAGGGTCCCACATGGCGCGCAGACCTCTCCTGCCGCCCGCTGCTCCCCTCAGCAGTGTACTTCGGTCCTTCTGCCTGCTCTGCTCCCTGCTCTGGCTCTGGTGAATTCTCTCACCCTCCCGCACTTCTGACTGTACCCAGTGCATGTATAAACAAACAAACAAACAAATAAATAAATAAAAAAAAAAAAAAAAAAAAAACTTCTTTTTTTGAGATGATACTAGAGTTGTCCTAATTTTTTTAAATTTTAATTTAATATGTACACTAAAAACTGCATGCATATTATAAACTTAATATTTAACAAAAATAAATGAATACCAGTAAACCTAGAGGTACTATTTTGAGGGACTCTATCAATCATATTTGTTGTACTTAATTTTTTTTCTTAGTTGAGTGTCTGTATTTGAAAAATGTGTGGTTTTTTACTTTATCAATTGCAATTGTTTATTTTTAGTGAAAAGCGAATATTTTTGTGAGTCCCAAACTTTTAAAGAATGCAATTAAAGCATGTCCATAATGCAATTAAAGCATGTCCATGCATCCATAATGGAGCACCATACAAAATTACTTATTTTAAATTTTCAAAAATCAGAAAAGAACACATCATAAGTAGAACAAATCCTTAGAAATTAAACATTGTATTTAGGCTGTATTTCAATAAATTAAACTTCTATTTTTAGTTATATATATATAAATAATAAATGCAACAGGAAGTATACATACTCAGTAACTTATTATCTGAAATTGAAGACTGCTTACCGACACTTTGTCACTCACACTTTGACAAGAAGAGTAAATTAAATTTATTCCTGGCTTATAACACACCCTGTATATCATGTTAATATGGACCAGAATCTAAATTTTAAAAAAGCCTGTTAATTTACATTTTGCTAAAATAACTCATATATCTGCCTAAAGGCTACCTATTTTATCTTATACATTTACATGTGACAGATATTTTTTGCAGCTTTGAAATATATTGACATTAGCCTGAGTTATGACACCTATTAAAACGCCTCCAAATGCCTTCAAGCAAAGCAGAATAATCACCTGAACAGCACATCCCTTCACATGAACTCTGGGCATCACTTCACACGTGCGAGAAAGGCAAAGCACCCTGCTTTTAATGTTATTAACTTTCAGAGTATTGGAGGGTGATCATGGAGAGACAATGTATGTGGAGCCTGCTACTCAAGTCAATCTTACCTTCCTTGTGTTGGTTTTATTACTTACGGTCTTGCCTATAAACTATCAAAATCTTAAGAAGAGAGGTGGTAAAGAGGCAGGTAGTTGCTACAGTCTGCACTCTGCTGCTGAACAAATTGATAGTTCAGGTGGTGTATCTTTTCTTTCTGTACAGTAGTGTTGGCCTATAAATCATTTCAACTTTTAATTTACTCAAATGAAGAGTTGCAAACAAATTTGTCTCTGGATAGACTCAGGAAGAGAATAAAATCATGTTAATTGGAAACATATATGTAGCTCCAGGAGTGCCCTGGAAAGGCAGAGGCAAGGGTCAGCAAATTATTGTTTTAAGGATTAGTATTGCCAACAGAGACAAGACAAAGGGCTTTAGTAACACTACCTGCCAAATTCTCTGTAGTCTCCTTGTTTGATTTTAGACCTGTAGGACAAATCCTTGCAAAAAAAAAAAAAAAAAAAAAACAACTATTTATTTATTTATTTTGGTAGGAATTGGTAACATCGTTGTTTGAATCAAAAGGGGAAGGAGTCGAGGTCCTGGGCATAGAGAAAAATATCTAGTAAATTGGAACTTTTAAAACATAAGACAATGAGGCCTCCTTGGTGGCCTAGGGGTTAGGTCTCAGCTCTATCACCACAAAGGTCTGCGTTAGACCCCCGGCCTGGGAGCTAACCCACCGATGGTGCAGCAGTGCAGCAGACCTCTCCTGCCTCACCCACTCCCCCCCTCAGCAGTGGATTTCAGTCAGTGGGCCTGTTCTGCTTCCCACTCTCTCTGGTGAATCTTCTCCCCACCTCTGGCCTATACCCTAGCTCTTGTATGCATAAATAAATCTTAAAAAATATAAGACAATGATTATTTCTTAAAAGATTCTTTGATATCTCAATATTTCTAGAAGATATAGAGAAATCTGTATCTAAAGAGCTATAATCTAAATTAATATGGTTGAATCTAGATAAGAAATCAAAATATAGTTTTGGCTATAAGTTAGGGGAATTTAGAGACTGCTAAGCAACTGGACTGCAACTCGACACTTCTTTAATGTGGTTTTCATAAATGATACTCGCAATACAATTATCAATTATCTCATGACTTCTTAAATAGCTCTGAAATCTACAGAGTTGTCATCACTTATTTATGAGGAGCATATATAGTGATAGTATGAAATTATGGGGCAGCAACTCTTGAAAACTAAGGGGGTCTTCAATTTTTAGAAGTAGCATTGTACAATCTAAGTATGAACTCAACTTACAGGATATAGAATCAAATGATAGGACATAGAGTATTTTTGAATTCACACAATTATATAAATAATGTCTATTTATATGTATTTATGAATGTCAGCTTTTAAATCTGTGGTTCTAAAGGAAGACTAACTAGGCCAATAAATTGAAGAAGCTACTTATTAGTTAGCAAAGGAGAAAGTTGAATTCAACTGAATGCCTACTCATTATTATTTTGAATGCATAGTCTCAATACATTATATACTTAACTATGGTGACTCTACAATTTTTATTACAAGAGGACATTTGCAATCACTGACTGAAGGATGGACTAGGAAAGGCCAATATTCTCCACTGTTATGAGACAAATATCTTAAAACTTCAAGCCTCCATTGAGAATGTCGATTTTTATATCTTCTGTTATACCACATATCTTCAGACATCAAATATTTGATTAGCTTATGCACAATTTTGTAGATTCCTTGGCTTTGTGAGTTTTGGAGTTTATTATTTTTCATTTTTATCTCTCACAGCTATCTCTGCTATCAGCCAATCAGCTGTTATATTTCATTGCTGTCAGTGTGATGTGCCATTATAAACATCCCCATTCACATTTAACCTAAAAACTGGAGTCAAATTTGTTAAGATTAACATGTTTTTTAATTTGCATTTATATACATATACATGTTACATAATTATATTTATACATCCATTAGATTCTGATGACAGCATAGAAGGCCTAAATTAAATGTAATTTGAAAAATATTCCATAAAACATCATAGCATTATGCATAAAAGTCATATAGAACATGTATAAAAATGCTAAAGTGTTTTTTTTTAAGATTTATTTATTTATGCATATAAGAGCTGGGGTACAGGCCAGAGGTGTGGGGGGTGAGAGGATTCACCAGAGAGAGTGAGAGACAGAACAGGCAGGTTGACTGAAATACACTGCTGCAAGGAGCCGCGGGCGAGTCAGGAAAGGTCTGCTGCACCATGTGGGTTGCTCCCTGGCCAGCTGGGGGATCGAACTTATGCTGCAGTAGCTGCAGACAGCTTCATAGGTTGTGTCTTAACCCTTTGCGCCACCAGGGAGGCCCCTAAAGCAGTTCTTAAGCCTTTGTAAAGTTTCAAATGTTCTTATAAAATTAAATAAAAAAAAAGGAACTTCAAGTCCTAACATCTTGCATTTAATTAATTCATTATTTTATTTGTTTTTCTCTTAATTGACTTTGCTTTTAACATAAACTCCCCAAATCTAAGTAAATGGGAAATGAATAGAACACTTCAGAGTACATCTTAATGGAAGGTTTTATTATATTAAGATTATGCTGCCATCAGTGGCACCTTCAAAGAAATTTATTATCTTTTCTTGCATTATAAAATACAACAGAAACTGATAAATATAAATCATCAACAAAGTCTGTATAAAATAAATATGATACATATTCAAAGAAGTGAATATATGTCTGTTTATATGACACACTCCTGGATATGAGAAATAGTTTGCAAAGAATGTATGGTGTGGTCCTATATTCTTGGCCTTATTAAATTGCCAAGCAGATTTTTAAGAAATGCTAACTATACAAATGTCTGGGAAGATTAATTTTAAAAAGGAATACATATAAATATTAATAAAGTCAAAATACATTATCTGAAATTTCAGTTGAAACTTTGAAAACAAGATGATGATGAGGTATATGTTAATTCTCTTGTAAGTTTAAAATGGGCATGTTCCTGACGAATGGTGCCCCGTTGTTTAATCTCAATATCTTGAGTAAAGTGAGAACCTATAACTCATTTTTAGACAACTGAATGTGGCAAAGAGGACAGGAGAGCATTTCTACAATAGGGTTATGCTATGTGCAAAATTTAAAGGATTTTTCAGATACAATTAATATCACAATAGTTGATTATAAATAAATGAAAATGAGATTATCCTGGGTGAGGCTGACCTAATCAGGTGAGCTCCTAAAGGTAGTTTCAGAGTTCAGAGACACTGTTCCAGAAACTGTAACTGGATTTCAAGAAACAAAGCACCATAAATTTTACAACCATAAGAAAATCAATTTTCTCAACAACCTGATGCAGTTTAGAAGCAAATCTTCCTTTAGGTGAGTCTCCTGATGAAAATGCAGCCTGACTTATACCTTGATTGCAGTTATGAGTCCTTGAAGATGATGTCTAGTCTTCTGACCTACAGAAACTGTGAAATAATAAATAGTCTTTGTGCTGAGCCACTTTGTGTGTAATAATTTGCTCTGCAGCACAGAAAACTAGTATAGATTTTGGTACTGGGACTATTTCAATTTCTCCAAATACCCATTTTCCATAAATCCAGGTTTATAGACAATAATTAAGTCAGACTAACTGGATGCATCCTGCTACAAAGCTTCCTTTTGTTGATAGGTAGTTCATATATTTCTGCTAAATACCATTATTGCTTCTCTTTTTAGCTCTGTTCCCTTAAAGGGTATTATCATGTTAAAACACCCCTCATCCACAAAGCCAACTTAGGCACATTATACCTTTTAATATATAAAAAGGAGAAAGAAAATGGAGAAATAAAAGGTGGTCAAGGAGAGCTGTCATGGCTGCTTTGCAAAGGGAAAAAAAAAAATATTTGTGAAAATAAAGGCCTGCATAGTCACGGGTGGGCAGGAGCACTGCCAAGAACTTGATAATTTTTTACCTTTGTCTTCAAGATAGTGTATAAACAGAACTTCCATTGCTTCTGTGATTTCATCCCAGGCAATTTTCTCTTCCATCTAATGCTTCCAAAATGCCAAATGCGTTTGTAATTCAGTCTCTTTTTACACTTGCTTTTCTCTTTCACAAACATTTTCTCCATCTTTTACCGAGTAATGTTTCCATCACTGTATATATAGGTCTCAATGTAAGAGATTATCTACCCATTAGATCTGAATTAACCACTTTCCCCATTCTCGCTGATCTATCATCACAATTTATTGTTTTCCTAAAATTTATTATTTTCTAAAATTAACTAGAAAGATTAGAGTTAGTCTAGTAAATAACATTACTTCAGGATGTAAAAGAAAACTAGCAGCTCTAATACATATAATTCTTATTTGAATTGAACAAACAAGAAGGCTATTTGGAACTCGTATAGGAGATTGGAATAGAACAGCATTTCATGGAAAAATCAATCCCTGTGAGAAAACAAAATTCAATATGAAATGTGTTATACCAGCAATCTATTCTAATAAAATGCATAATAAAACGACATTGATAATGGAACTCCATATTACAATAGACGGGTCAAGCGACTAACCAGAAATCAGCTTTTAAAAGATGTAGTTGAAATAGCAGGTCTATATATCCTCCCACTCGGAATCACCATACACACAGAGCAGTGAAAATTTCCCAGTAATGTCTTTTCTTTATTTTCAACTACTTGATATTGTCACATTAGTGAATTAGGTAAAATGCATAATTTGACATGTAAGCGAATTTAATGTGTAAAATTCCAAATTTATACAGCATGACTTCCAACCAATAAAAATTACTTCAAAATGAGTTTCTGGCAATCAAAGGAGGCAGATACATTGTGAGTAAAATGCTGTATTTCCCGCTGGCTAGGTATAAATTCTCTGAGTCTGCGGCTCCCATCAATTCTTTGCTCCTCGTATGCCTGCATTAATTTCTATGTATAGATATTGAGAAATATATCATGCTAGTTCTATTAAGAAAAGTAAATGCTACAAAATGATATATTATTGATTTTATTAATTGATATAGGGCACATAGTGTTTGAAAATATTGTTAAGTGTTATTTTAAGACATAAATACAATATTCATAAGCTACATTGTCCCCGTACTTAAATATCAAAATTGAGTATAGTTAATGTTTTCATTTTTTACACTTAATAAGAACATCATATTTCTTTAAAATTTAAATTTAAATTCAATTTTCCATAATGAGCTTTGACTGTATGGTGCATATTTGAAATTAATCAAGCTGTAGCTAACAACCTTTCTTAAAGACAATAGGAATATGCTAGTAGAATAATTAACCAATATCTACTACAATCTAAATTTTAAAAAAATGATGCTTTCATGGCTTTGTTCAAATTCAAACTCATATATTTAATCAACAAAACCGTTGGCCAATTTCAATATCTTGATTAAATGGAATCACATAATTTATTTTGATCTAATTAATTCTAATATGTAAACTCTTAGGATTTTACATTTTAGAATTAATTGTAATGAATGATGTAAAAAGAATATTGGAAATAGATTTTAATATTGAAATTCAATAAAATGTGGCTTTAAAAACTTTTAACATACAAAGCGCCAGTATTTGAATGTTTGAGATTTACTAAAAATGCATTTCAATAAATAAACCAAAAATCAACAAAATGTACAAATATTCAAAAATCTGAAGGACAAATGTCAGGGTTTGATAACCTGTGACAAAAAATTGAAAAAGGGCCTTCCCGGTGGCGCAGCGGTTGGGCGCTGGGCTGCGAAGCTGCCAGCAGTGTACATTATCAGTCTGCCTGCTCTGCTCTCCCATCTGGCTCTGGTGAATTCTCTCACCCTCCCGCGCTTCTGACTGTACCCAGTGCTTGTATAAATAAATAAATAAATCTTCAAAAAAAAAATTTGAAAAAGATGTTCTTATGTATCCTTTAGAGGTTCTCACTTAGAGTTTATAGAGCTGAAATATCCCGTCTTTTAAAATAGTTGAGTCACATTTTCAAGATACAGACTTCCAAACTGAACTTCCAGGAGATTCTCAATGGACATAATCTGATATTTTAAACACAATCACAGAAGTGATCACAGCCATAACTAAAATCACTGCCACCTCAAAAAACATTTTTTGATAGACTAGGGTGTTCAATTTGTTTCTTTGAACTTTGGGACCTTGTCTTTTAAGTAATTTTATAGTTCTTCTCTATACCAAGGAGCACAAGTGCTCCTGGCTATGCTCTCAATGTATTTGCCATAAATGAATCTTTTGTTAAGTGGGTTGATCCATTGTACCCTGTTTGTACCAGAATGTTTCATCCTCTGCCTACTTACTTTAAAATTTCCAATTTTAATTCCATGTATCTTATTTTATGCATATATGCGTACATATCCCAGATAAACAGAAGTTGTTTTGTCATTGCTTTCAAGTGTTGAAAGGAGTGGTAAGACCAAGCTTGAGAATTGATTCTTTGGTGTTTATTTGTGTTTCTTGTGAGTCTTACAAAATTTATAAGTTGTTTTATTCTCTACATCAGTTTAGTTGTCAGGAATGATATATGTAGTAATTTGTAGAGTAGTAGACCAAACATTGATGAACTGACAGGTGTTAGCTATGTTCTATCTTTTTAAAGATACTGCATTGCATCAGATTAAAATCCCATTTCTGCTTTACCAGGGTATATGTCTGTTCATACAGGAATGAAAAAAAAATAATGAAGTAATAATAATCTAACTCTGTGTACCCTGAGGGTGTCATTGAAGAGATGGAGTAAAATTGATTTAAAAAAATAATTCATAAAACTGTAAACCTATAGGGGCCTCCCTGGTGGTGCAAGGGGTTAAGCACCATGCTATGAAGTAATCTGCAGCCTCTACAACACGAGTTCGATCCCCAGCTGGCCGGGGAGCAACCCACATGGCACAGCAGACCTCTCCTGACTCACCCTCTGCTCTCCTCAGCAGTATATTTCAGTCAATCTGCCTGTTCTGTTCACCGCTCTGTCTCTGGTGAATCCTCTCACCCCCCGCATCTCTGGCCTGTACCCCAGCTCTTGTATGCATAAATAAATAAATCTTTAAAAAAAATTCTAAACCTATAATCAACATAAAAAGTTTAATGCCAAGATATGTAAAAAAGATAGTGTGGATCATTTTTCGTGCTCCCAATCAACATCACTGACATATTAGCCACTATAAGAATTTTCTGTGAATCAAGAAGAATGTAGATGATACTCAAGAAGCTTTGATATAGTAAGGAAAAATGTCCTCCCGTGATGAATTAGTTGGTGCCCTCATAGCACAGAACGCCACCTCCCTTTCAGGTAAAGGTAAGGCAAACAGGTGACCTTGTAGAGTAATTGAAATGCTCCCCCTTCTTTGTGGCCCAAGTTTCAGAAACTTCTCTCTCATGTTTGTGTATTTCCTTACTGTGTTGAGCACTCCTTTGCACCTTGCAGTTGAGAATGGAATTGCAAGATGCTCATTGATAATCTGCTAGATGATATTTTAATGCTGGCAGAATCTTCATTTCCAGTGCTTTAGTATAATTGTCTAATTACAAGTTTTGCCTTTTGTTCTTTATTTCTCTACTATTCATTCAAGTGTCAACCAATAAATCTTTTTCATGAATCATTCTCAACTAATTATGGTTGACAGTGATCTCATTAATAGACATCACTTTGCTTAACATTAATTTGACATTCAGTTGCATATTTTGCCTTTGCACCTCATAGATCATTTTTTAAATAATTATTACCTATCCATGGCTTCTTTGCAGGCAGCTGGATGCTGCGTCCCGTGAGAACTCAGGTTCTCTGCAATGACTTTCATTTTATAGAGCAACTGGTGAAATATTATGTATCAATGTTTACTACCTGTTTGTGGAACTGAGTGACTACCGGAACAAAGGAATAACATTCACAAATGGAAAACTAAATTTCAGCAATACACAATAACCATAATAATTTAAAAGTATGTTTAAATGAACCTAGATTTAGTGGCACTCAGAAAAAGTAAGAATGCAGTTTATTAATTTATTTTTTTAA
The DNA here is from genome assembly GCF_014898055.3 of Talpa occidentalis. Classification (NCBI taxonomy): domain Eukaryota; kingdom Metazoa; phylum Chordata; class Mammalia; order Eulipotyphla; family Talpidae; genus Talpa; species Talpa occidentalis. The sequence goes on from NW_023604861.1 coordinate 14,456,456, forward strand.
GATTTATTTATACAAGAACTGGGGCACAGGCTAGAGGTATGGGGGTGAGAGGATTCACCAGAGACAGAGTGGGGAACAGAACAGGCAGACTGATGAAACACACTGCTGAGGGGAGCAGCAGGTGAGACAGGAGAGGTCTGCTGTGCCATGTGGGTCACCTCCCTGGTCAGGGATTGAACTCGTGCTGCAGTGGCTGCAGATAGCTTCATAGTGCTGTGTCTTAACCCCTTGATCCATCAGGCAGATTCTTTAAGATTTATTTTATTTATTTATGCATACAACAACTGGGGTGTAGGCCAGAGTTGCAAGGATTCACTTGAAATAGAGTTGGGGAGCAGAATAGGCGGATCTACTGAAATGCACTGCTGAGGGGAGCAGCGGGCAAGACAGGAGAGGTCTGCTGTGCCATGTGGTTCAGCTCCCTGGCCTGGGATCTGACTCATGCCACAGTCCTGGTGATAGCTTGATAGCACTAAGACTTAAGCCCTGTGCCACCAGGGAGGCCCCTCATCTTGAATCTTTCATAACAATTCTCCTTTCCTCACTCACAGCACGGGAGACTGACACTGAGCGGTTCTGTCTCAGACACTGCATGACTGACTGCGTGGGGTGTTGGGAGGTCTTACTTCCCATTAGCAGGGAGTTAGGATGTATTGCGTCCCACTGTGCCTCACAGTATCCTCCATACTTTTCTCAAGGTCTTCCTTTCGTCAGTCTCACTTTTATGTTTCTGAAGTTTTTACTGAGACCATTCTCTCCCCACACCCAAGCCAGCACAAGTGTTTCAAGGGTTTCTTTGATGTCAGTGGATTGACTCTGATAGAAAGCAATCAAGAGATAGTCCTTCACTAATAAGGAAATTAGCATACAACTTTAATAAAAATGGGGGTGTTTTGATAGATGTCCTCAAGAGAATAGAATGAACAAAGACAAAATCAGTCTGCCATTTTTCCCTGATGTTTCCCATTTTAAAAGGTTTGCTCCTTACTTTAGATTTGCACTTGACTTCTTTCTAAAACATTTTAAAGAGGTTGTAATAGAGAATTAGAATAGAAAACGAATGAGAGTGGTTCTTCCTTCATCAGTAGATGTTAGACTCTGCCCTTACTTCAACTTCTGTCCCATACTCTTGCAATTCTTCTTGGTCTTGGTAATTAGCCAGCCTGCTCATTATGTACCTAACATGTATATGAGGGAGATAAATTAGCGTCTCTATCAAGCACATGCTATTTTACTCACCTCACTTTTCTTTCACAAGATAAAATAAGATTCCAGATACTCTGTACTCAGCCTCTATTTGTATTATTTATTAGCTGTGTATTCTTTTATTTCTTATTTTCTTAAATCATAGTTTCTCAAATAATAACATCTGCACTTATATATTAATAGTATGATAACATATAAGACTCAATGGCTAATTTTCTTTAATAATTTACCTTGATAGTCTGACACATGATAGGTACTCAAGAAATAATACTCTATTGTCCTTCTGCATTCTTTTCCTCTGCTAATGGTATTAGTTTACTCCTCCGTCTTCTAAACTCTTTAAGCCATTCTTCTTCTTTACACCAATATCCCTGATTTCTACTACTTCCTGAAAACAAAACAAAACAAAAATCTTGAAATAGCAATATAGACTCTTCTTAGCTCTGCATATTCAAGGTGGTTTTAACATCTATAATCTTTTGAAAATTTACTTACAATATACTAAACTCTACATCAGATTTAACAAATTATTTGAAGTGTGTGATAATACTTATAGACATACTGCCATTCTTTTTAAGATTTATCCATACAAGAATCAGGGTACAGGCCAGATGTATAGGAGGGTGAGAGGATTCACCAGAGACAGAGCGGGGAACAGAACAGGCAGACTGACCGAAGGACACTGCTGAGGGGAGCAGCGGGCAAGACAGGAGAGGTCTGCGGTGCCATATGGGTATCTCCCCGGCCAGCCGGGATGGAATCTGCGCTGCAGAGGCTGCAGACAGCTTCACAGTGCTGCATTCAACCCTCAAGCACCACCAGGGAGACCCCCAAAATGATATTATTGGCCCTGTTTGCTAAAGGGACATGCATTGGCAATACATTTATGCAGATAACCACCTGTACTTAGCTATGATGGAGTACCCACAGAGAATGAAATTTGCCCTTTTCCCGAGGGCATTTCATGAAAAGAGACATAATTATGTTGGTTGACTGCCTCTAACTGTGAGAAAATAGGGGGTATGAAAATCTGAGTTTAGTATTTAAAGCCTTTACTTGTCCACTAAATATTCTATGACTGCTGAAATATTTGCCTACTTTTTATAGTTGCAGAGTCAAGATTTGTGTAAATGAAACTCAAAATCATACAGAAAACTGAACTACTATACAGATTGTTTTCCAAATTATAAGGATGTCTAATGTTAAAGTACTAACACTGATTGGGTCTCCCTGGTGGTGCAAAGGTTAAGATGCAACCTATGAAGCTATGGAAGCCACTGTAGCACGAGTTCAATCCCCGGCCAGGGAGGTGACCCACATGGCACAGCAGACCTTTCCTGTCTCACCTGCTGCTCCCCTCAGCAGTGTATTTCAGTCAGTCTGCATGTTCTGTTCCCCTCTCTGTCTCTGGTGAACCCTCTCACCCCCTGCACCTCTGGCTTATACACAGTTCTTGTATTCATAAATAAATAAATCTTTTTTTTAAAAAAGTACTTATACAGATTGGAATGAAATGAAATGGTATCACCAAATTGAGATGTGTGCATATGAGCAGATTCAAAACAGCTTAGGATCTTGAACTCCAAATTCTGCAGAACCTTCTGTGCTATGAGAAAACCTTTCACCACTATTTGATAAGGGTCACCATCTTTGTTTAAAGAAACTAATTTTTTTTTTAAAGATTTATTTATTTATATAAGAACCGGGGTACAGGCCAGATTCGCGGGAGGGTGAGAGGATTCACCAGAGACAAAATGAGGAACAGAACAGGCAGAATGATGAAATACACTGCTGAGGGGAGCAGTGGGTGAGACAGGAGAGGTCTGCCACGCCATGTGGGATTCTCGCCGGCCGGCTGGGATTGAACCTGCGCTACAGAGGCTACAGACAGCTTCACAGCGCTGCGCTCAACCACCTGCGCCACCAGGGAGGCCCACAACTGTAATGTTCTGACCTAAAATGGTGGCTGATCAGTGATGACATAGATTCTCCTCCAGACCTGTCCACTATTCTGAGCCTGGGGTGCATAAGCATGTGTAATGTACAACAAAATATTGATTGACTTTCCTAAATGACATAGACAGATGTCTGTGGAATAATGGAGGGAATAGTTAGAAGGAACATAAATTGTGTCATCCTATTTTTTTTTTTTTAACATGGGAATCACTACACAAAGCCATAGAGACATGTGCCTTTTTTAAAGGCCACAGGTGGAGTGCTTTGGGGTTCTTAGGCTAAGACTGCTTTGATTAATTCAAACCAAATAGTACAAGAGATTTTTTTTTTTCCTATGGGCACATCAATGCAAAACCTTGGGAGTCTGTGGAGACTATTTATCACAAGGACTACTGAGAATGTCATTTCAGGAACATAGTTTTGCCTATGACTAGGTGGGCTGTTATGGAGGGCATGCATTTTGAGGAATGAGTGAATGTCAGTTTGTCCACAGGTTTATTGGCCAAACAAAATGGATGCCAAGGCATCAGTTGCATGAAGTTGCTTAGCTAAGTTCTTCACAGTGTGTATGTGTGATAATTTCTCCCTTATCTTTTCCATAACAACTACAATACAGTTTGTTAATCATAGTATTTAAAAATTGTTAATAGTAGATATCAATATTTATTTATTGTTGCATTGGGCAACACCACACTGATAAAGAAACAGGAGTCATGGAGCAGGCTACATACTGCATGATGCTGCTAAAGAGCAAGACCCTGGCCTTTTTATTGATAGAAGAATTATACAGCATCAGTAATAAGGGGAAGGAGGGAAAAAGGAAAAAGAGAAGAAAGTAACTAGAAAATGTACTGACATCTATATTATCAAGGATTGTGAGTCTGCTCTCCAGGCACTTCTCATCTGCTTGATGACTCAGTAGTGTAGTTGAGATCAAGCCCTAGTTCCCCAGCCATGCAATCTTATCAACAGGCTTTCCACTGATCATCTTCTGAGGTCCCTTGTTATACATAGGCCCTGGGACCCTCGGACATTAGCAGTCATACTTAGTGAGGTATAAGTTGGGAGCACGTTTTATGTATCATCATCAGCCCCCAGGCGTTTCCGGTCATACCTCGTGATGCATAGCCTTCCCAGCTGATCCAACTTTGTGCTCTTGATTGATTTGAAAAGCACCTTGCAGGGTTGGGCTCTTGTACCTAACTGACCGGCCATTCTGAACTTGCTTAGGATTGAGAACTGTAGGTAACAAAATGGTGGCCGATCAGTCCACTTAGGATTAGCAGACCCACAATTTATTTAAATTTATTTAAGTATATATTTTATACCATTCTTCATTTTTAAACAATGTTTGCTTTCCTTCCCCCAGGTGTAGTCCCCATAGAATTTCCTTCACCAATTCACCCGTGCACCATCACCACAGTCCCCTGTGCTCCTCCATCCCTCCCTCCAATTCCTCTCCCTCCACCTCTCATGCAGGATGGAGCTAGAAGGAATTAGGCTCAGTGAAATAAGTCAGAAGGAAAAAGAAAAATATCCGATGCTTTCACTTATAGGAGGAATACATGGGAAACAAATAAGACATCAGGGGAAAAAAAATAATGAAAACAATACAAAACGCAACACAACAAAAACAAACACAATTATAAATATCAGTATTTAAATTATAAAAACGGGTAGTGAGTCTCAGGTAGGAAGTAATCAATATAAATTGAAGGTAGAAAAGAGCTTTAATATCTTCTTTGGAGAAAAGTCAGCTGCTTTCCAATTTCTTGTGGAAACTTTACATTCCATCTGATAGAACATGATTGTACCATTTTGCTTAGAAGTTTCATGCTTTTAGGAGTACTGTGGGTGATGATTTTTTTTTTTTTTACCATGGTGGTTTTATTATACATCTACAAGTCTCTTTGTATATTTCCCCAAAATGGCTAAATTATGCTTCTCCCAGCTTCTGCCCCTGTATAATTTGGGTAGGGTAAGCCAGGAGAGATTTTGTGCATGATTTGGAAGGTGAAGGTGAAGTAGCAGCCATATTGCTTTCATAACTAGAAAACTAGCAAACAATCACCAGGTGCTATTTCAACTCAGGCATGTTTATTTTTTTATTTGCTCAGCTTATTGACATCAAGCACTAGCTAGACAGAAGCTGTTTCACCTTCCCCAACTCTTGATCTGGGTACAAATTTATTTTTTTAATCTTTTTAAAATTATTTATACAAGATTGGGGTACAGCGGGTGAGACAGGAGAGGTCTGGCTTATACCCCGGTTCTTGTATGCATATATAAACAAATCTTTAAAAAAAAAGTACTAACACAGATTGGAAAGAAATGATATCACCAAATTGAGATGCGTACATATGAGCAGATTCAATACAGCTTAGGATCTTGAACTCCAAATTCTGTAGAACCTTGTGTGAAAACCTTTCACCACTATTTGATAAGGGTCACCATCTTTGTTTAAAGAAACTAATTTTTTTTTTAAAGATTTATTTATTTATACAAGAACCAGGGTACAGGCCAGATGTGCGGGAGGGTGAGAGGATTCACCAGACACAGCAAGGAACAGAACAGGCAGACTGATAAAATACACTGCTGAGGGGAGAAGCAGGTGAGACAGGAGAGGTCTGCCACACTGTATGGGATACTCGTTGGCCAGCTGGGATTGAACCTGCGCTACAGAGGCTACAGACAGCTTCAGTGCTGCGCTCAACCACCTGCGCCACCAGGGAGGCCCGCAACTGTAATGTTCTGACCTAAAATGGTGGCTGATCAGTGATGACATAGCTTCTCCTCCAGACCTGTCCACTATTCTGAGCCTGGGGTGCATAAGCATGTGTAATGTACAACAAAATATTGATTGACTTTCCTAAATGACATAGACAGATGTCTGTGGAATAATGGAGGGAATAGTTAGAAGGAACATAAATTGTGCCATCCTATTTATTTTTCCGTGGGAATCACTACACCAAGACATCGAGGCATGTGCTTTTTTTAAAGGCCACAGGTGGAGTGCTTTGGGGTTCTTAGGCTAAGACTGCTTAGATTAATTCAAACCAGATGGCACTAGAGGTTTTTTTTTTTTTTTTTTTTTTTTTTTTTTTTTTTTTTTTCCCTATGGGGCCCATGCAAAGCCTTGGGAGTCTGTGGAGACTATTTTTTTAATTATTTTTTTAAAGATTTATTTATTCATTTATACAAGCACTGGGTACAGTCAGAAGCGCGGGAGGGTGAGAGAATTTACCAGAGCAGGGAGCAGAGCAGGCAGAAGGACCGAAGTACACTGCTGAGGGGAGCAGAGGGCGGCAGGAGAGGTCTGCGCGCCATGTGGGACCCTCCTCTGGTGGCCGGGGAGCAGCCGGGCATTGAACCAGCGCTGTAGAGGCTGCGGGCAGCTTCACAACCCAGAGCTCAACCGCTGTGCCACTGGGGAGGCCCTGTGAAGACTATTTATCACAAGGACTACTGAGAATGTCATTTCAGGGACATAGTTTTGCCTGTGACTAGGTGGGCTGCTATGGAGGACATGCATTTTCGTGAATGGGTGAATGTCCGTTTGTCCACAGGTTGGCTTGGTGTGATGGAGGGAAAGGGCACAGGACAGGTTTTCTATGATCCGAGAAGACGGGAAGGAGGAGTCCTGGAGCCCTCAGTGGCTTTTCAGGTTTTTATTGGGATTTACCAGGTACATGGCAGGCAGGAGCGCTGGGGGGCCGGGAGGCTGACAGGCCACCCACCTCGCAGCAAGTCTTCACTCTTTCTGTGCTTTCTGGTGTTCTCTGGTGGCCTTATCTTTGCTGCTCTCGAGGTTCTGCTGGAGTCTCCGTGACGCCGCCCTTATAAGCCCAGTCATAGCCCAGGTGAATCCCATCTACCTATGCCCACACCCTACCCCAGGTGCCCGCCATCAGGCATGCACTCAGGACTGCAGGGTTCGGTCACCTATCCTAATGATGGGAGGGCAGAAAAGCCTGATACTTTTTACCTTACCATACAGTTAGCCAAACAAAATGGATGCCACGACATCAGCACCATGATGTGGCTTAGCTAAGTTCTTCAGTGTGTATGTGTGAGAATTTCTCCCTTATCTTTTCCATAACAACTACAATAAGGTTTGTTAATAATAGCTAGATATCAATATTTATGTATTATTGCATCGGGCAACACCACACTGATAAAGAAACGGGAGTCGTGGAGCAGGCTACAGAGTACTGGATGCTGCTGAAGAGCAAGGTCCTGGCCTTTTTATTGATAGAAGAAATAGACAGTATCAGTTGTAAGGGGATGGCAGCAAAAAGGAAAAGGCGAAGAAAGTAACTAGAAAATGTGCTGACATCTATACTATCAGGGATTGTGAGTCTGCTCTCCAGGCACTTCTCATCTGCTTGATGCCTCGGTATTGTAATTGAGATCAAGCCCTAGTTCCCCAGCCATGGTTGCAATCTTATCAACAAGGCTTTCCACTGATCATCTTCTGAGGTCCCTTGTTATACATAGGCCCTGGGCCCCTTGGGCATTAGCAGCCATACTTAGTGATGTATAAGTCGGGAGTACATGTTTATGCAATGGTCATCAGCCCCCAGGTGTTTCCGGTCATACCTCGTGATGCATAGCCTTCCCAGCTGATCCAACTTTGTGCTCTTGATTGATTTGAAAGGCACCTTGCACAGTTGGGCTCCTGTACCTAACTGACCAGGCCATTCTGACCTTGCTTAGGATTGAGAACTGTAGGTAACAAAATGGTGGTCGATCAGTACACTTAGGATTAGCAGACTGTAGAGGAGGAACTGGGCACTGAATAGGTTTTCTATGATCCAGCAGACCGGGTAAAGGAGGAGGCAGAGTCCTCAGTAGGTTTCTCAGGCTTTTATTGGGATTTACCAGGTACACGGCAGGCAGGGGTGCTGGGGGGCCGGGAGGCTGGCAGGCCTCCCAGCCCCCAGCAAGTCTTCACTCTATCTGGGCTCTCCGGCCTTCTCTCTTTCTCTCTCTGCTTCTGCTGCTCTTGCTTCTCTCTCGGCTTCTGCTGCTGCTGCTGGCATCCCTGTGATGCCGCCCTTAAAAGCACAGTCTTACCTCAGGTGAATGAATCCCATCTACCTATGCCCACACCCTACTCCAGGTGCCCGCCATCAGGCATGCATTCAGGACCACAGGGTTCCATCATTTATCCTGATGGCGGGAGGGCAGAAAAGCCTGACTTTTTTTTCCTTACCCGACACAGACCCTCAATTTATTTTTAAAATTTATTTATGTATATATTTTATATCATTCTTCATTTTTAAACAATGCTTGCTCCCCGCCAGGTGTAGTACCCATAGTTTCCTTCCCCAGTACACCCATGCACCATCACCACAGTCCCCTGTGCTCCTCCATCCCTCCCTCCAATTCCTCTCCCTCTCCCTCCCATGCAGGATGGAGCTTGAAGGAATTAGGCTCAGTGATATAAGTCAGAAGGAAAAAGAAAAATATCTGATGGTTTCACTTATAGCAGGAGTACAGGAGAAACAAATGAGACATGGGAAAAAATAATGATAGCAATACAAAGCACAACACAACAAAAACAAACACAATTATAAATATCAGTATTTAAATTATTAAAAAGGGTAGTGAGTCTCAGGTAGGAAGTAATGAATATAAACTGAAGGTAGAAAAGAGCTTTAATATTTTCTTTGGAGAAAAGTCAGCTGCTTTCTAATTTCTTGTGGAACCTTTGCATTCCATTTGATAGAACATGATTGCACCATTTTGTTTAGAAGTTTCATATGCTTTTAGGAGTACAGTGGGTGATGAATTGATTTTTTCTTTTTTTTACCATGGTGGTTTTATTATACATCTACAAGTCTCTTTGTAAATTTCCCCAAAATGGCTAAATTATGCTTCTCCCAGCTTCCGCCCCTGTATAATTTGGGTAGGGTAAGCCAGGAGAGATTTTGTGCATGATTTGGAAGGTGAAGGTGAAGTAGCAGCCATATTGCTTTCATAACTGGAAAACTAGCAAAGAATCGCCGGGTGCTGTTTCAACTCAGGCATGTTTACTTTTTTATTCTGCTCAGCTTATTGACATCAAGCACTAGCTTGACAGAGGCTGTTTCACCTTCCCCAACTCTTGAACTGGGTGCAAATTTAGATTCATGAAGAAGTTTGCCAACTTTTCTGCAAAAAACTAGTATCATCAAATTTGAAGGTGCTGAGAAAGTAACACAGTTAAGACTCCAGTCTATTTGCAGTTCATGGTAATTTGTCCTTGTTGTCATTAACTTTATATCCATCTTCCCTTTTGAACTGCCTGTCTTTCATACTTCAAGGTTTAGTATCAAATGAAAAGGAAAAAGATTTATGATTTTTGTTCACTCTTCTCTAGAGTTACACACACATTTCTGCACACTGTATAAAAAGTTTTGCTTCTATAGTGAATCCTGCCTATTACTCAGGTGTAAGAGATATTCAACCTTATAAATCTTTAATATTTTAATAATTTGCTAAATTATGAGTATTGGAACATAATAAAATTTTAGATATGGAATTTTTTTCATTTGGATATTTAATATGGCTAAAGGTAGCATTTTTCATTAGTAGGAGATAACGGGAAAGCTATTGCGAAAGGAGACAAAAATAGATCAGTATTTCAAGCTGTATACAAGGCTAAATTGTAACTAACCTAGAAATCTAAATTTTAAAAAGGTAACCATATAAATACTGAAAAAGGAAAAAGCATGCAAGTACTAGCCAGATGATTTCCATTATTATAGACTAGGAAGAGGAAAAAACTATCTAACCCTACATTAAAAAATCAAGAATGTATGAAAAATTATATAAATAAATTCAAGTTCTGTATAAATAAAATAAACCACTTATTATCTTTTGAATGTGATCAACTACAATTCCCCAAACATAAAATATAATTAGGCTAATATACACTATGTCATAAACATAAGATATAGCATTGCATGTCCAATTGATTTGGACATATGTCATGGCTAGTGAATGAATGAAAAAATGCGTTACTATTATTATGGTTATCATTTTTATTGGTAGTAATAATAGCAGTACCATTAGCATTAAGAGTGGTAAAAGCCCAGCATTAAATAATACTATTGGAGTTTTGTGACAACTTACCACGCATGGAGAATAATGACTGAGACCATGAATACACCCATGAAAAAAATAAGTCTTAAAAACAAGAACGTGAAATATCACTGTTATATGATTAGTCTACATGAGCTGTCATAAAATTGAAAAGATTTCAAAGTAAACGTGATAACATTTTGAAAGACACATTGAGTATTTTTTATGAAGTTGTTAATTAAAGTCACTCTTAATAGAAGATCTAGTTTTAACAAACATTATTAAAGTACTCTTCATGACTCAGTCACTAATTAAAACACAAGAGATGTAAAATTCACTTATATACTTAACTCTCATAACTGTTTAAAAGAAATCAAGCTTAGGGCCTCCCTGGTGGTTCAGGGGTTAAAGTCTCACTGCTATCAAGCTATGTCCAGCCACTGTGGCATGAGTTTGATCCCCAGCCAGGGAGCTGACCCACATGGACCAGCAGACCTCTCCTGTCTTGCCTGCTATTCCCCTCACCAGTGTGTTTCAGTAGATCCACCTGTTCTGCTCCCCACTCTGTATCTGGTGAATCCTCTTACCCCCCACACCTCTGGCCTGTACCCCAGTTCTTATATGAATAAAAATAAATCCTTAAAAAAAAGAAATGAAGCTTATTTTCTCCCAATTACAAAAGTTTCATATACCCATAACAAAACAAGTTAGTATGCTTTACTGGTTTTCAATCAAGTCTAACAATATGCTTACAAACTTGAACTCATCATGATCTCCTCAACAATCTTTTATTTTTTTTAAGATTTATTTATTTATTCATTCATTCATTCAAGAGCTGGGGTGTAGGCCAGAGGCATCGGGATTGAAAGGATTCACCAGAGAAGACAGAGTGGGGAGCAGAACAGGCCGATTGACTGAAATACACTGCTGAGGTGGGCAGCGGGTGAGTCAAGAGAGGTCTGCTGCTGAGCCATGTGGGATTCTCGCCTGCTGGCAGGGATTAAACCCATGCTGCAGAGGCTGTGGATAGCTTCACAGTGCAGTGTTCAACCACCTGCACCACCAGGAAGGCCCTCAAATTATTTGAAAGAATTCTTAAACTACTCTATTTTGACTGTCTTTTTTTTAATCAAATGCACATCCCATTCTCCACACAACGTGATTTATTTTTTCTATCTTGTAATAAACTGAAGTGGTATAAATTAAAATGTATACATAATTATCTAAAGTAAGAAACAGAAGGCATTGCTAATTTGTTTCTCAAGATGTTTTATGTCAGATGAAAACCATTATATAATACCTTGCTAAATATAGTGCATCTATGTGATTGTAATCACTTCTGGAAAATATTTTCCCCAGCGTTAAAAATATAAACAATCCAGAAAACTAAAATGAAATGTCTATGTATGTTCATGTCATTTCATAATGTTTCAATTAAAAATAATAAATTACCTCTTTTATTTATAGAAATTGAAAACAAACATGTTATTTATACATAATAATTACAATTTATGCATGTTTTTTCAACCAAATTATTCTTTTGTAGTTCATATTTTAATAGCAAAAATCTTTTTAAAAAGATTTATTTATACATAAAGAACTGAAGTGTAGGCCTGAGGTGCAAGGGGTGAGAGGATTCACCACAGACAGAGTGAAGAGCAGAACAGGCAGATCTGCTGAATTACACTTCTCAGGGCCGCAGCAAGCAAGAGAGTAGACGTCTGTTGCATCATGTGGGTCAGCTCCCTGGCCAGGTATTGAACTCTTGCCACAGTGGTTGCTGATAGCTTGATAGCACTGTGACTTAATCCCTTTACCACCAGGGAGGCCCTAATAGCAAAAATTCTTTAATAATTATTTATACATGTATATTTATAGATTTTAAATCTAAAATATTTATAATTTTCCATTTTTTTTCAATGTTCTTCCTAAACATCCTACATATGCTTTAATATTTTTATCATGTATAGCATATGGCTGCAAAAATACCTCCTTTTATTGGTTTATTTCAGGGCAGATAAACTGTTAAATTCACCTAAGTTAAAGAACTAAAGATTTTAAGAAAACAGTAATTATGCAATGATAATTTTAGGAAACTATAAAGGTTAAATTAGTGAAATATATGATTATTTCTTTAGATCTTATTAACATAAATTGAGGATTACCTGACATGGGTGGAATAGGCAATTTTTTAGGGCAGGCTTTCAGACTTTTCCTGAATCCGGGAGGGCTGTTCTAGTTGTCGTTTCTGCTTCTCCCCATTAACTAGTCAGAGGCATTTTATTACTCTCGCAGAGCTGCCAGCCTCTTAATTTCTTGCTACCAAAATTTCCAGTTTTTGAGAAAACCCATAGGTTGTAACTTCCCTAAATTTGTTACATATAAAGTCAGGACACCTGGGGAGAATTTCAGATCTTTCTGTTTTGATAGCCTGTCTCTCCTTCTGGGAAGTTTCTGAGCGTCTGCTCCTGAGCTAGGAGCAGGAAAGGCACCGGCTTTTCTGATTGATTCCTGTCTTGTGAGCAATAAGGTGGCCAGCTGCGAACGCTGTTCTTGGTTTGCTTCTCTGGGAGTGGAATCTGCATTTTACAGGTAAGCTCAAATGAGATTAAGATCTTGTTTTCTTGACCTGGTCTGTCTGGTGTACAGTTTTTATCCAGAACGGGGGCTGCTCTAACCTGAAATGAGTATTTGGGGAGATGAAAATGTCAGTGCTCTGCCTCCCTTAGAGATTCTTGGTCCCCCATTTAGAATGTAGCTTCCATCTCATTGGATGAGGAAATGTTCAGGATGTTGCAGCCCAGCTACCATGAGGTTTCGTTTGAATATGTTTTCTTCAATTTATGCTCATTCATTTATTGCATGTCTTTAGGTGTATTTATAGATACCCTGAATGATTGTTCATTTATTTTTCTAATTTTTACCAGTTACAGTAGTTTCACTTGGGCAAAGATTGATACATTTTCTCAAGCCAAATTCCAGAAATCATCTGTCCCCAAAATATTTTGAATGCACACTTTATACAAGCTACAGAACTGAGGTAAAATAAAGGAGACTAGAAACACTATTGGCACATTGAAAAACATAAGTGTGTGTCTGCTAATCCTAAGCAGACTGTTCGGCCACCGTTTTGTTACCTACAGTTCTCAATCCTAAGCAAGGTCAGAATGGCCGGTCAGTTAGGTATAGGAGCCCAATCTGCAAGGTGCCTTTAAATCAATCAAGAGCACAAAGTTGCATCAGCTGGGAAGGCTATGCATCATGAGGTATGACCAGAAAAGCCTGGGGGCTGATGACTGATGCATAAAACGTTCTCCCGACTTATACATCACTAAGTATGACTGCTAATGCCCGAGGGGCCCAGGGCCTATGTATAGCAAGGGACCTCAGGAGCTGATCAGTGGAAAGCCTTGTTGATAAGATTGAAACCATTGCTTGGGAACTAGGGCTACAATACTGAGTCATCAAGCAGATGAGAAGTGCCTGGAGAGCAGACTCACAATCCCTGATAATATAGATGTCAACACATTTTCTAGTTAATTTCTTCCCCTTTTCCTTTTTTCCTCCTTCCTCTTACAACTGATGCTGTATAATTCTTCTGTCAATAAAAAGGCCAGGATCTTGCTCTTTAGCAGCATTCTGCATTATGTAGCCTGCTCCATGACTCCCATTTCTTTATCAGTGTGGTGTTGCCCAATGCAACACATAAGCAATCTTCAAATGAGATATTTCAAATATTTAAGATATAGCAGGATATATTTAAGGAATCGCAGGTAGTACAGATTTGTAAAACATTAGCTATGTAGCAGAGTTTCAAAAGCTGAGACTAGGAAGACTCGATGGGATTATAACTTCTGTTAAGGGATCTAGAAGGATGTTATTTAATTGTGTAGACAATGCAGAAAATCTCTATATAGTAGTTTTACATTGTGCCAGGGAAATACAATAACTCCCATGAAAGGTAGAAGAATAAATACTTTACTTTATAATGTTAATAGAGATGCAAATGTGTGTGTGTGTGTGTGTGTGTATGATTCTGAATTCTGTGAAAATACAGATTAGTAAATATCACTTTTTATGAAAGCAGGTTGAAAACTTCAGGATTATTTAAAATTTGAAAACATGAGGGTAGTGGACTTAAATCACAAAAAGAACTCATTTTCATGATGATAATTAAATTCCCTAGTGAACAATTGACTATTGTTTTATTTCCAAGCTCATTCAATATATCAGGGTGCCTTTGTGCATGTGTGATGGTGGAGGTGGGGGTCACTGTAGAAGTAGTATCCTGGGTTTAAACTTACTCCATCAGTAAAGAAGTCATTTCTCCATGCACCTGTCTATTTAATTTAGCTGCTTCTAGTTTTCACTAGGGAGCCTTCTAATAAATTATAGACCAATTGGGACTATAAGCTAGATGACTGTCTTAGACAATGGCCTCTGAGTGAACTGACAGTAAACGAGGATGAACAGATGATACATGGCCAGACTACGGAGACATAGAGGGATCAAACATTCCCAAGGATGATTTTTTTCCCCATAGAAAACATCTCTAAATTATATACTCCTAGATATATGCAGCACATTGTTAAAATGCAATCCGAAGGTTGAGTGTGAAGCAAAAGTTCTCAAAAATAATATTTAATCAGATCACACCCTTTTGACATGGCTCTCTAGTGTGACGAGTGATGCCATTCTCACTGACAAAAATTTAATGACTTCATAAGGAAGCATCGGAAAAAAGAACAAATAAAATGTCAGATTGTTTGCTGTGCTGTCAGTGTTTTCTTTCCTTAATGTAGTCGCTGACAGCCGAAATTGAAAACATGCTGAGTTGCCTCGGCACCTGATGTTCCTTAGCTACTGCATGTCAGAGGCAGAGATCCTGTGACAGGTTAGGAGAGCATGGCCAAGAAAATACAATGTGCAGAAACATCTGAGTCCAAGGTCACCTGTCTATTTCAGGAAAATTGAAAAAACAGTGTTCAAGATTACATATCTCTCCTCTGTTCTGCAGTAAGTTAAGAATCTCTCCAAATATCGGCTACTTCAAGTAGGAGAAAAACATTTAGAAAGCCTGAGTGGGTTTCAATTTCTAAAATGCTAGGTAAATGCTGAGGATTTATTTTATCATAAATTGACCGACAAAGAGAAGCCATAGAGTGGTTGGTGTAGGATATGAGATTACGTGTGGACTAGATATCGGGACTGCAAAGTGTATTAATTCGTATGATGTGTTTGTTTATTAAAAAGTTAAATTACAGCTTTTGGAAATTATTTTTTTAAGATTTCATTTATTTATTTTTGCATAGAAGAACTGGGGTATAGGCCAGAGGTTCAGGGAGTGAGAGAATTCACCAGAAACAGAGTAGAAAGCAAAACAGGTGGATCTCCTAAAATACTCTGCTAAGGGGAGCTGCCGGACAGACAGGAGAGGTCTGCTGGGCCATGTGGGTTATGTGGCCTGGCACCACATATGTGTACCATATGTGGTCTAACAAGGGCCTTTGTGCTCATAGAGCTGAGACTTAGACCCTAGGCCACGAGGGAGGCCACTTTTTGGAAATTTTGTGGTACATGCTGCTTTCTTGGATTTTTATTAAGGACAAAATTAAAAAAAGCTTAGTAAGCATAGTGTGATCTGATGATGTATTAGTTCATTGGAGAAATGGGCAGTCTTCATAGGGAAGACAAAAGAAAATCTTATCTACTAGCATAACTTTGCTGGGCCTTGAGTGACACATGTTGAACTAGACATAAATATACCCTCAAACAATGTGATAAAAAAGAAAATTGGAAAGGACCGAATCAATCAGAAGGAATGTAAGAGAAGCTAAAATGAAAAACTTACCACCTATCCCATACATCTGAATTTACTTAAGACAGAAGATGCGATTGCTTTTCTTGTTTTTGTCATTTTGGTCAGGGGAAAAAAGAACTAACTTAACGAAGATCAGTGATTGCTGTGGAATTGGACATTTTCTTCAATACTCAAATTTGACCATCCACATTGTTTACCATATTTCTGCTGATGCTTTCTACTATATGTATTTGTTTATATGTGTAGTCTTATTATAAAAGTCAGATTGAAGTTTTACTAGCATAAATTGCTTACTTCCCCTGTTTTAATCATAAAAAAGTAAACACATAATATCTAATTCTTCTATCATCTCTGTAATTCAAAGTCTCATTGTTCTATTTTAATTTAAAACTGCATAATTTTTATCTACATTAACTGCTAATCCAAACAAATGTTAATGTATCTTTGTTGTAGAAAAATTGCTCTATTAACAGCTTAAAAAGTAGAATGATTCATAGTTCACCTTAGCTATCAAGAGTCATACAACTTTAAGAGTCAAATATTTACTCTATTATATACAGGTAAGTCAATATTTATAATAAAAATGATTCTTATCTTTTGAAGTCTTTTTCTCTGATGTCTATAAAGCTAGTATGGAAAAAGGAAGCATTTCAGATAAATTAACACTATAGAATAAAATGTATTATTAAAATTAAGCTGAATAATTAGGAATTTTGAGGCCTTATATTAGCAATTAATTTAGCCTCATGGGATACAATAAAAGTTAAAGTTTTTAGCCTCCTATCTTTCATTCATCCTTTTGTTAATTTCGTATAGACTCTGCTCTTACTCCCAAGTACTATTTCAAACAATTGTGGTCCTTGATAAGCCCAGAATCTTGCATAGGCAAATTCCAGTCCACAGGCCAAAACTAGCAAACCAGCTGTTTTTATACGGCCTTTACTGTAATATACACCAATGTAAGAGAGTAGCTATTGGTCATAGGAGTCCACTGAGCATGTTTCATAAATGTAATATAAACAATCCATGTCAAGGAATTAATAAGAAAAAAATAGAATTCTTGGTATAATATTAACGTTTTGTATGTAGGGCCTCCCCTGTGTGGAGCTGTCTGTGGCCTCTGCAGCGAGGGTTCGATTCCTGGCCAGCCAGGGAGATACCCACATGCCCTAGCAGACCACTCCTGTCTCACCTGCTGCTCCCCTCAGCAATGTTTTCGGTCCGTCTGCCTGTTCTGTTCCCCCTTCTGTCTCTGGTGAATCCTCTCACCGTCCCACACCTCTGGCCTGTACCCCAGTTCTTGTATAAATAAATCTTAAAAAAAACCACTTTTTATATTAACACTAATACTTTTTATTTATTTTTTTAATTTTTAAAAAAAGATTTATTTATTTAATTATTTATACAAGCACTGGGTACAGTCAGAAGCGCCAGAGGGTGAGAGAATTCACCAGAGTCAGAGCAGGATGCAGAACAGGCAGAAGGACCGAAGTACACTGCTGAGGGGAGCAGCGGGCGGCAGGAGAGGTCTGCGCACCATGTGGGACCCTCCTCCAGTGGCTGGGGAGCAGCCGGGGATCGAACCGGTGCTGCAGAGGCTGCAGGCAGCTTCGCAACCCAGCGCTCAACCGCTGCGCCACCGGGGAGGCCCCTAATACTTTTTAAATACTAAGATCCAAATGTTTCCAGTCAACAAGTTTTCCAAGGAGCTATAGCAAATGTTTTCTCCTTTCCTCATCTTCCTCCATTCTTTCCAACTTAAAACTTTAACTACTAAGGTGGTTTAGGAAATAATGCAGCAAGAACCTCTGTACCCTTTATCCAGATTCCCACAACATTACAAGCAGGATATTCACTTTGATACCATCAAGATAATGTTCCAGCATGATTTTACCTTTTCGTAGCCACATTGATTTCCTCTCCCTCACTCCTCGTTAATTCTTGATAAATCCTAGTCTGTTTTCTCTTTCTATAATTTGTAATCTCCAGAGCATTACATGAATGGTGTTAGACTGTGTGTAGCCTTTCTGAGATGGACACTTTTCACTCAGGATAATTTTCTGGAGACAACTCCAGGTGGTTACATCAATAGTTCATGCTAAGCCACACTTAGCTATATAGCAACTCACTTAATCATGTACCTGTTCAAGTACATGTGAGTCATTTTCAAGATGAGGTCTTACTATACAATTGTTATAAACATTGATGAGTCTTTATGTAAACAGAAGTCTGCATTTTCCTGGGATAAATGCCCAAGAATACAATTGCTGTGCTATATGGCAAGTGCATGTTTAGTTTAAAAAACAAACACATAAATGAGCCCTATTATGCTGATTTGGGGAAGGATTTTTCCATTTTCCATTCTCAACAGCCAGATCTGAGTAATCCAATTTTTCCTCATGCTCAACAGTAATTAGAATTGTCAATTTTTTAATTTTTTTTTTTTTACTATACAGATAGGTATATAGTGCTATCTCATTGTGTTTCTAATTTGCATTTCCCAAATGGTTAATGATGTAGAACATCTTTTCCTGTGCTAATTTGCCATCTGTTTATCCTCTTCGGTAAAATGTTTGTCTTTTGCTCATTTTCAAATTGAATTGTTTGTTACCGTTGGGTTTTAAGCATTCTTCATATGTTTTAGATAAAAGTCTAGTGCTGAATATAGGTTTGCAACTCTTTTCTCCCAATCTGTAACATTTTTTATCCTAATTTTAACAGCGTCCTTTGAAGAACAAAATTTAAGTTTTGATGCACTCCAACTTATCATTTTTCCCTGCAGGGTAGCTGCTTCTGTTATCAAGTTTGAACTCTTTACCTACTCCTAGATTTTCTTTGATATTAGTTTTATAAACTTTTATAATTGTACATTGGTATGTAAGTCTACAATCCATTATGAGCTAATTTTTGTGTAAAGTGTGAGGCTCTTGAATTAGGTCAAGATGATTAATTAATTGATTTTGGGGTCTAGATAATTTGGTGCATATTGACCACTTTATTATTATATAATGGCCCTCCTTGTCACTGATAATTTTATTTTCTCTGAAATCTACTTCAGCTGATATAATATAGGGATTGCTACTTTCCTTTAATAAATATTATTTTCATATATCTTTTTTCATGCTTTGCTTTCGAACTGCCTATATCATTAAATTTGAAGTGGGCATGTTGTAGACAGCCGACAGTTGGGTCATGATTCTTAAAACCTTCTGTCAATTTTTGTCTTTAAATTACTGTATTTAACCATCTGCATTTAGTGCTGTTAGAGATTATGTCTGTTATTTTACTTTTTCTGTTTTTTCCTCTTATTTTTTCTATATATTTTTTTTAATTTCCTGCCTTCCTGTGTGTTAAGTATTTTGAAAATTCTGTTTTTATTTACCTATAGGGACTTTTGTAGAAGTTCTAGGTATTATATTTTGC
Source organism: Talpa occidentalis (assembly GCF_014898055.3). Classification (NCBI taxonomy): domain Eukaryota; kingdom Metazoa; phylum Chordata; class Mammalia; order Eulipotyphla; family Talpidae; genus Talpa; species Talpa occidentalis. Next base: position 14,475,930 of record NW_023604861.1, read on the forward strand.
ACATAATTTACTGGTGTCATCATTTTACCAATGTGAATAATATATATGGAAGTATTTTACATTCCCTTACTCTCTTGACTCATTTTAGAATATAATTGTCTTAAACATTTCCTATATGTACATACATTTAGGATTGCATAAGACTGTCTTAAAATTAATTTGACTTTTAAAAGTGAGAAAGAACCCTCATAAGAGAAGGTTATCTTGAAGTATTTACACATATTATTTTTCAAGGTCTAAAAGCCATATCAATACAAAAAAAATACAGAAGAATATGATTCAGATATAAAATAATATAAAATCTTGCCTTTTGTAATATGGATGGAGCTTAAGGGGGTGGAGCCTAAGTGAAATAAATCAGGAGAACAAATACTGTTTAACTTCACTCAAGTATGGACTATAAAGAAATAGAACAAAGGAACAGACACAACCAAACCAAAACTAACCCTGCAAATCTACTGTAAAACTGAGGCTACCAGAGGGAGAGGTTGGGGAAGGAGCAAAGAGGGAACTGCTACAATGAATCTGATGGAAGACTATGGATGTCTTGGCTATAGGGTAGTTCAATAAAACATATCTGATAAGGTGGGAACCCAGATTTCTGAATCACACGCACTGTTGTGATCCACTATTACCTCAATAAAAAAATAGTAAGGAAGAAAAAAATAAAGAAATGCAATATGGTAGTTTGAACTGCAGATCATATTTAGTGGTTATCTAAATATTAGTTTATAAATATTTGAGTGGATAAAAGTCATTGTTACAAATAATTTATCCTTATCAAAGAAGTAATACTTTGTACTAAGGAAAAAAATAAAAAAATTCTGGATTTCATTTTGAAAGATTGTTGTTTTAAGATCTTGCTTGACCACCTACAACATGTGTTTGTAAATCCCTGTATACAGCTTTGTGTTTTTCATGAGGCTTTCTATTCCAGTAAGAACAGCTGGTGAAATTAAGGTTAGTGTCCTAAATTTCAATTAGAAGCCATTGGTGTAAAGCTATTTTCAGGATCATTTACTTGGTTCTGGAATAAATTCCTTTTAGATGTTGGAAATGTAATCTCACTCTGCTAATGTTCAAATCACGGGTGAATATCGTCACAGCTCTGAAAAGTGAGTTTATATTTATTGGATTAAAGGTATATAGGTTTTTAAATAATGACTCAATCTAAACAATCTTAGACATCAAGAACTTTGGTGGTATTGTGTATTAAAATACAGCTTTTTTTTTAAAATTGTGTATATGGTTATTTTTTTATAGGGGAGAGTGCGAACACAGTCCCCCACTACCACAAATTATGCAGTCGAGTTTCTCACATTTGGGGAAATCGCAGGGGTCAACACATCCGGAGTGCAATGGATAAGCCTCACCCTGGGAAAAGTACCTTCATGATCATGGTATCTCCCCTGCCAGGTAAGTATATTTACTTTTGCTTTTATTTTAGTTTTACTCTTAGATTAAAACTCTTAAGAGTAAAAACTCTTTAGTTTTACTAAGAGTAAAAACTCTTAGTTTTCATAGAGATTTAGAAAAGATTTCAATGTTTTAATAAAAAGGAAGGTCATCTATCATTTAGAAATAATGTCAGGGCCTCCCTGGTGGCACAAGGGTTCAGCACTATGAAGCTATCCATAGCCGCTACAGCACCAGTTCCATCCACAGCCTGGGAGCTAACCTACATGGCATAGCAGACCTCTCCTGTCTTGCCTGGGGCTCCCCTCAGAAGTGTATTTCAGTCAATGTGCCTGTTCTGTTCCCCACTCTGTCTCTGGTGAATCCTCTCATGCCCCACACCTCTGGCCTGTACCCCAGTTCTTGTATGCATAAATAAATCTTTAAAAAAAGAAATAGTCATATCATTTAGAAATAAAGTCATCTCCATATCATTTAGAAATACTCATAAGAGAACATATAATCATAGACAGTAAATAGTATGTGCCAAGTGTATAACAGTATAATAGTACTAAGTGACAGACACGCCTTTTTAAAGTCCCTGTTATTTGTCTTTTTTCAATATATTACTGCTGCTTTTTTTTTTTTTTGCTTTCTAATGTTACTGTCCTTAATGGTTTTGTAAGAAAAGAGAATAGTTTTCCTCTTTTCAAATTAAATGTCACATGCTGGAATTTAATAGATAATACCTTCCTCTTTTATCACCCACCAGGGTTTGAAATTGAAATATAAATATAAATAGAAATGAAAATAGCACTTTACAATAATATAAACATTTGGAAAATGTGGATTCAATCTGTGAATGTCTTCAAATTAAAATTATACCCCCTGTCAGAGTACAGAATTTCAGACTCTTTGTAGAACAGAAATGCCAGAGATATTCAGAAAGGCTTGAACATTAATTCTATATTTGTCCTATCATATTTGTCCATCAGAAGTCATTTCTTCCCCACTGGGAGTCAGTGAAGAATGATGACAATGCCAGGGATAATAATGTAATGGAAGCTCTTGCCCATGCAAAAATCAGTAAAGAAACAATATCCCAGACAAACATATCAGATATTGTGAAAAAAAAGTTTTTAATTTAAACCCCCTAAAGTCCCATTTATATTGTGCTAAGAATGACTGTGCCTAAGGTCTGAATAATTTTGTAAGTATAATCACTATGCTTCTATGTTCAGTAAACTATTAGATAAGGACATTGAAATTTAAGGAAATAATCATAGCACACAAAAAAACCTCACTCATCTCCCACCTTGGCCAAATTCAGGGTTTATTTTACATGATGGAAATTAGTCCATGGTTAAAAATCTGACAATATCAACTAACAATATATCAAGCAATCATAAATAGAATTTTTCAAAATACAAATTATAACTATTTTATAAAAAATTATAACTTTATAAAATACAAATTATAATTATTTTAAGTTGAAAATTATTCTAAATAATTTTATCATGGACTAATTGTAAAATTCATTGTATGAATACAATTTAGCATATAATTATATTTCATTACCTAAATTATATAAAGACAAAAACATTATTTTCACTATTGACCATTTCATTAATCAGTGACATTATTTATCTGTCAAAATAACCCTTTTGATCGTCTATGAATAATTGAAGAATCTTATATCAGCATTCATTTGTTTCCTGAACTTTTATTTATTTATTTATTTTTTTTAATATTAAATTTTATTTTTATATTCCCCATACAATTGCAAACGCCCCATTCTGACCCCAATCCTTCCCCTCCCGCCCCCCACCCCCCCAAAAGTGTCTCTGGTTCATAGTTTTTTGTTGATTTTGATTTTCACTTTCTTATATTCATTTTCCTGGTCCCTTATTTAAGTTTTCTAGATTCCTGCTATGAGTGAGACCATCCGGTATTTTTCTTTTTCTTTTTGGCTTATTTCACTGAGCATGATCCCTTCCAGTGCCATCCATGTTGCTGCAAATTGCATGTGTTTATCTTTTTTGAATGCTGAGTAATATTCCATGGTATATATGTACCACATCTTCTTGATCCAGTCATCTATTTTTGGGCATTTGGGTTGTTTCCAAAGCTTAGCTATTGTAAACAGTGCTGCTATAAACATAGGAGTGCAGGTGCTCTTTGGAATTGATGTTTCTGTGTCCTTTGGGTAAATACCTAGGAGTGGAATTGCTGGATCATATGGAAGCTCTATGTTTAGTAGGTCCTGTTTCCTGAACTTTTAGATGTGTTTACTTTATGTAACACTCACTGTGAGACACCATGATTAACTTCACTCATATCATAAATCCATAGATTTTTCTTTCTCCCAATATAATAAACTTCATAGCTTTACCATATTTCTGAATCATGTTCATGAATACTTTTTCTTATAAAAAGAAATGTATTATGAATGAAATATATGTATCTCCCAGAATTAATATGTTAAAACCTCATTCCTCAATGTGATGGTATTGGGAAGTAGGGGCTTTGTTAGTTAATAAGGATAGATGAGGCAGTGCAGATACAGCCCTAATGAATGGAATTAGTGCCCTTATGAGACAAGAGAGCCTGTTCCCTCTCTGCTTCCACCATGTAAGGACACAGCAAGCAGTCCAGTCTGTAACTGGAAGCAGGCTCTAACTAGACCCAATCTTCTGGCTTTCTGGGTTAGACTTAGAGTCTCCAGAATGATGAGAAATAAGTTTCTCAGTTTATAAGCCCTCCATCTGTGGTGGTGTTTTAATAACAGTCTAAACTAAGAAATAATGTAATAAAGTTTAAGTAATAAATCACTGGATTAACATAGGGCTTTTTAATTCAATCCCACATACCATTATGTGCTTAAAATAATTATATATGTAAGTACTACTATTTTTCTGTATGATTTTAGTTAACATTATGATCTTTTATTTATTTAATTATTCCAGGCCAGGCTGGAATATGTTCCTGCATTTTCATTGTGTACAGGACCTTATAAACTGTGTGGTCAGTGTTGGTGTCCCCCTTTTATTTAATTATGTTTGCTTTCCTTTCCCTCTCATCCTCTCTCCTTCCCTTCTTTAAAGATAAGATTATCATATTTGTGGTAGAGGATACTTTAGAATAATGAGACAGCTATTGCAAGTAATAAAATGAACACACTTCTACTCGTAGCCCCTTGTATGAAATGTCCACATGTTCTAATGAAATTGCCAAAATCAGTAGAAAGTTATTAATGTGGATTGTACAAAAGATTTCAGAGAAGGGCCACTCCCCAAAACTGCTATGAAATGCTGTGAGAAAGGCAAGAAGAAATTTGAGAAATAGGCTGAAATTTATAAAGTAGGATTATTATCTGAAGGAAAAAGACAGTCATTAAAAGTACTACAACTCAGAGTCCTATAATTTTAAAGAACTGAATCTCTTTCTCTTTCCAGGCAGAAGATATTCTAGAATGGATTCTGACCTCAGCATCAAAATTAATCATAATATCATTTTATTATTCCTTCTTCCTACATTCAGTACTTCTAAAATAATTATCTTGAGGATATTTCTTTTTCCTTTTTTCATAGACAGCATTTTCTTATGCTGCAAATATTACCACTAATATTAACTAATTACACATTATAATTGCTACTCTATTTTTTATGATTGATATGATTGATATTAGCCAATTATATTTGTATGTGTTAGAACTATTCTAACTCTTTGAGTCATCTGATAATTAATGTATCACTGAAATCATCATTCTCAATTTTAGATAAGGAAATGGGTGGGTTGAAGAGACCAAGTAATTTTTTTTTCAACATCAAAATTCTAGCCTGTGACCAAGTTCAGACTTGAACCTACGTTACTAATGTCAGAAATTTTTTCATCAGTAAATTCTATTGTTTCACATAAAAAAAATGCCAACTTTAGATTTCAAAAGTTTATGCTAACATGAAGTGTTAAATTCTTTATCTGGATGCTTTGTCCTTATGTAAACTTAAACTAGATATGATTTTTATTTTTATATCAAAGAAAGACAAGGGGTTCAATACAAAGTCCTCCCCACTTTAGTTACTTTAGTAGACATCCTCATAATTGTTTATCTTCACAGCAAACTTTGGACTTATGTATTATCTATTTTTTCATATCAGAAAGTGAGGAACAAAGAGGTTAATTGGCAATTATCTTTTGAGAAGCCTGTTGTGCTCTTCTAAAAAGGATGATGGATAACATCGTCTATAGAGGAAAGGCACAAAAAAATAGATGAAAAGACAAAAGGGATTTACATGAGAAGAAAAGTTGAAAATTATTATCCCTAATTAGAAATCTTGATTTCTCCTCTGCTCTGTAAGGAATGATTGCAAGTCATCCTGGGTCTTTGACAGTGCCTGTTTATCCATTTTGTTATTTTTTAATGTTTTTCATAAATATGTAAATATTATTTAATAATGGTATTTTTTTAAAGATTTATTTATTTACTTATACAAGCACTGGGTAGAGTCAGAAGTGCGGGAGGATGAGAGAATTCACCAGAGCCAGAGCGGGGAGCCGAACAGGCAGACTGACAATACACTGCTGAGGGGAGCAGCGGGCAGCAGGAGAGGTCTGTGCGCCATGTGGGACCCTCGCCTGGTGGCCTGGGATCGAACCAGCGCTGCAGAGGCTGCGGGCAGCTTCTCAACCCAGCACTCAACCGCTGCGCCACCGGGGAGGCCCTAATAATGGTATTTTTATCTATACTGTGTTAATCAAGTTTTACTTCATATTTTTACATTTTATGTAACCATTTCATATCTGTCAGATGAAATGAGGTTTCTAAAATCTGGCACGGACTAGTAAAATAAGACCAAGGTTTATTGTATTTCTCTCCCACACAAAATGGAATAGCTAAGGTCCTCCCCATGTGTAGCCTCTATACTCAAAGTCACTTTGGGATCCAAGGTGAATGCCCCAACTCCAGTTTCCCTTATCTATATCCCAATTGGCAAGAGAAAGTAGGAAGCTAATGTCACAAACACTTTGTTAATGGCAGCTCCCTGAAGTTGAATTCATCACTTTTGCATTCATCCTGTGACCAGTGTCACACTGAGTTTCATTAGTGTCCACAGAATGGAGGTAATCAGTGGGTATTACCAAATTTCTGAATGAACGTTAGCTCTCCTAATTTTGTAATATAATGTAGAGAGATTTTATTGACTCCTATCTCTATCATGAAAATGACCTGGTTAATGAATACTAGTAAAAAAAATATTTACTAAAGCTCTAGTTAATGCTGATTTACAGATTGTATTGTTTTAATTCTAATGCTATAATGACCAACCATTTGTCTATTACTATTTATTAGCTATCAGGTATTTTCTAGATATGTAATTGATCAAACTACAGGCAAAAAAACATTGCTTAAATATTATCACTCACTTTAATAAATTAATATACAAAAAAACTTAACATTCTTCTAGATCTTATGTCAATAGTGAAGCTGCTTAAGCTCATAAATGTTATTAGATTTTACATTTTGGAAGTATGTAAATCATTTAGATATTTTGTAAATATTTTTTAAATTGATTTCTCACTAACAACTTCATTTCTTGAGATTATTGTATCATTATTTCAACACCTTAAAAAGAAAACACTAATCAATACAAATGCCATCCAGATGGACTAATAAAAAATAATGTAATGATTCATCACACTTTCTCACCACTTTCTGGCTTATCTGTAGTTAGTCTTGATTTTACCATGCATTGTGAGTCAAAATGACTAATGCAAACAGATGTAACCAAGGCAGTTTAATGCACAAGCATGGAAAATTAGAGTTGCAATGTCAGGTCTAATAATTTAATGTAAGGATTAACCTCAAAATAAAACTGGACTTGTTAACAAATAATGGATTCTAATAATCTTTTTTTTTTTCTTTTTCTATGTAAATTTTCATTAGTTCATTAGAATGGTAATATATTTTTATCACTTCATTTGTCATTATAAATGAAACAAAATGAGAAAAATAATGGAAAATAGGAAAACTCTTAGCATCTTAGTTTTTTTAATATATTGACTATTCATGAGATTCACATCTTTAGATTATTAAATATATTAAATAGTATATATAAGTATTAGTAAAATGTTATTAAACCCAATTCCCCACGTGCTATCATTACTAAGACTCTTTAATTCTGGTTGAATATTGTGTAATGTCTATGATAATCTCGCCTGAAAAGATCTTTTACATTGTAACTATCACTGCAGATTCTAGATACATGCAGCTTAGCCTTGCTGCTATTCTTGACTCCACTGTCAGGATAACCATTAGGTTGCATGACTGTTGTGACTACCAACAATTATTCAACCTAATCTTTATCTCCACTTTTTCTTGGAACATAGTCCCATTATATTTGAACTTTCATGAAATCCTACCTCTTCTAAATTTTCTCTACCTTTCTCTGAGCAGAAGAATCTGAATGGTTGACAATGGTTGACAGAGATATAGAATGGAAAGAGCTTCAGTACATGACCTCTCTACGGAAAAGATCCACCAGCCACCCTATAACAGGGTTATCAAAGGGGTGGAAATGTCTTTCACCACGCTTAGTATTTATACCATGGGGTCTATTTATTACTGCAACCTCTTCTACTCTAACTAATACACAACAAAATGAGGTCATTAGCATCTGAACTGTACCAGAATTATGCTTCAAGATATTGCTGATTTGTTATAGAAAATTCCCTTGAGGGGCCTCCGTGGTGGTACAAGGGGTTAAGTGTCAGCACTATGAAACTATCTGCAAATACTGAAGCACATGTTCAATCCCCGGCCAGGGAGGTGACCCACATCATGCAGCAGACCTCTCCTTTCTCACCCACTGCTCCCCTCAGCAGTGTACTTCAGTCGATCAGCCTGTTCTGTTCCCCACTCTGTCTCTGGTGGTAAATCCTCTTATCCCCTGCACCTCTGGCCTATACCCCAGTTCCTGTATGCATAAAAAAAAATCTTTTTAAAAAATTCTCTTGAAATAAATTATAAGTAGCTGTCAATATTTAATTCTGCAACTTATAATAATGTTACCTTATAATACTCCATATTAAAGAATTTCTCTAATTATAAAAGAAAAGATCCACGATGCTCAGTTAAAGCAGTCAAAGAAAGCATATTTGGTGCATATTTGAAAGCATATTTGATGATCTGAAGGGGGAAAATGTATAGTTTCTTTTTAAGTATTTATATCCTTACTGTTTCAGGAAGTGCTCTTTCTGCTATCTTCATAAAAATCCCATGAGTAGAGCTTATTCCAAATTTCAATTATCTTGTTGAATACTGGAGTGATTTTAAACAATGTCTCTCTTACTTTTCCAAGTATAGAAAATGAGGTCCAGAAAGATTCAGACTTGCCCCAAATCACATATTAAATAGATTAGATGAGATTAAGAATCAAGGTGAATTACTATAATTGGGTTCAGTTTGCATTTCAAATATGTAGCATTGCTTTTATTTAATACAGTAACTGAACACATGAACAAGATAGATAGTTCATATAAGTGCTTAAATATGGAATACTACTACTGATATTTGCTGAGGACCTTGTGACAGACTAGGTGAATGCATTCAGTTCTATCTCAAGATAGATAGATACAGATATAGAAAAACAATTTAACCAATAAATATTGTCAGCTGTTCACTTTTGAAAGATTTTTTTTATTCATTGAAGCTAACATTTTGATGAATGGGGACACTGTATTTAGCATATGAACTTATTTCTAATGCTCTGATTTCATTTATTGTAGAAGAAAATAAGAAGTAAGGGCTTATTTGATCTCTGGTCAGGGTCAGAAGATGACATCTGGGAAAATTCCTATCTTTCCATGGGATTAGGGCTTGAGTATCATTTTCACTTTTGCTCTTTTGGCTAGAATCACCTCTGATCATAAGAAGGATAAGAAGCTCAGGTTATTGGTAAGGATCATCAGTGGATGGTATATAAGTAAGATAGAGTCAAATTTCAGTCCAGAGATCTTGCTATTTTGTTAAGTATATATTCTATTGTTAATTATCATAATAACCTGTCAGAGTTTCACAGAGCAGTGATTTTTTTTTTCTATAGAAGGAGATATGAGAGCCACAAAATTTGGTTATGCAAAAATTGTACTATTTCAGTTTCAGTTTGCTCAAGTTAGGAAAAAGGACAATTCCCAAGAGTGGGTGTTATACTAATTCTGATATAGCAGTTGTGTTTTACACAAGAGAAGGTCTCCTTACAGTCTTGGAAGCATAGACTACGTAACTCAGAGGTATAACTGTCTACACACTACCCATCTAACATATACATCCATTGATAAGTGAAATTAAATGTCTGTACATACCAATGGAATTGGATTGAAAACCCAGAAATAAAGCCACATATTACTTTGTCAAGTAATCTATGACAAAGGAGCAAGGAACATAAAATGGAACAAAGATAGTCTCTTCAACAAATGGTGTTGGGGAAACTGAACTGCTACATGCAAAATAATGAAACTAGAGTACTACCTCTCATCATACACAATAGCCAACTCAAAATAGATAAAAGACTTGACTATAAGACCCCAAACCATAAAATATATAGAAAAAAACATAGGCAAAACTCTCCATGACATATACCTCAGAAACATCTTTGAGGACACATCTCCAGAAACAAAGAAAATGAAGGAAAAGATAAACAGCTGGGACTACATCAAACTAAAAAGTTACTGTACAGCAAAAGAGACAATAACCAAAATGAAGAGACAACCTACTGATTAGAAAAAAATATTCACACTCCATATAACTGATAAAGGGACTGATTTCAAAGATCTACAAAAAGCTCACATGACTCAACAAAAACAAAGAAAACAATCCAGTGAAAAAATAAGCAGAAAAGCTAAAAAGACACTTCTCTAGAGAGGAAATGCAAATGGCCGACAGGTATATGAAAAAATTACTGAAGCATACTAAGTAGTGATCACTTGGATTATGTTGATTTGAAAATATATTAAATAGCAGAGTGGCATTTAAATTTCTTTTTTGAACTAATTTTTACATTTTAGAGCAACAGTGCATAGGCAGAGGGAGAGAAAGCTGGGCAGGTTTCATATTAATCTGAAGAGGTAGCCATAATTTTAAAGTGTAAATGTAAATTTCAGATCTAGGTTCAAGCACTAAGAAGGACAGCAGTGGGGAAAAGGAAAACATGCAACCTCATAGTGAAATTTCAGTGATATAAAAAATAGATGCTCTTTTGCTGTATGTTAGCAGCCATTTTTAAATTGCCATAAGTAAAAAAAAAAAATGCAGAAAAGGCACTAAAAATTTTCCTAAAGAATTAGTTAAAAGAAAATAATTCTACATCTTAATACAGGAACTATTTAAATATCTTTATGTTGTAGCAATATAAACATACTGGTTCAAAGATGGTAATTTGTATTCAGTAGGTGATTTATCAGTGAGGGAAAATATACTATGAAATGCAAGGTTTGGTGTACAAATTAGAATGGAGGACATTTATGAGTTTATCAATGCTCATTTGACTCCATCTCCTTGAAAAAGTCAGTACTATGCTATTTGCTTCCAATGTTTAATTTTTCTTCTGTTAGATACTGAAAGCAATTTCTCTACTCTCAGTACCTTTTGTGGTTAGATTCCACATCAAAAACCATGTCTTAAGGAAAGCGAAATCTCTCACATGTCTCAGGATAAAGTTCTAAATAGCTGATTAAATATTACCTGTTTTATGAAAATCCATACCAAATTAACTTATATATATCCATTTCAAATTTTTTTACATTAAATAAAATCAATGCAAGTTATATAGTTACATTTCTAGCCTTAAAAGAGTAACAAAAGAAAGTTATATTAAATACTTAGCTTTTCTTGAAAATCATACCAACAGTCCGTAACAGTTGAAGAATCTAAAATGTATTATTGCAGGAACCTAGGAGCGTGCTGTTCAACAGCCCCTTTAAAAGAGAAACTGCTGGCGCCCCCTGGTGGCGCAAGGGGTTAAATCTCAGCACTAGGAAACTATCAACAGCCACCACAGCATGAGTTCGAACCCTGGCCAGGGAGCTGAACCACGTGGCCAAGCAAACCTCTCCTGTCTCACCCTCTGCTCCCCTCAGCAGTGTATTTCAGTCAATCCGCCTGTTCTGCTCTCCACTCTGTCTCTGGTGAATCATCTCACACACACTCTCCTCCACATAAGAGCTGGGCCTATACTCCAGCTCTTATACGCATAAATAAATGAAATAAATCTTTTAAAAAATGAAACTGCTCTGTGAAGAAGAGTTAGCTGGCAGTCCCAACTGCTGTTACCTCAGGATTCCCGACAACATTGAGCCTAGGCCATATCTTCCCTGGTCTGTGGCAGGGCACTGATAGAAATGGTGGCAACTAGGGCTAAGCACTTAGTCAGTGAAGGGCTCCTATAATAGGCAGCATTAATTCAGACCTCTCTGTGAGCCTGACCAAGCTTTCCCAGAGCTACTCTAATGTTTGATATTTCCCATGATCTGATCTTTCTTTCCAATCTTTGTGCAATGGAGTCAAATTTGACTCATTTTCAGAGACTCTACATACCTACTTCTATTTCTCCTCTTGACACCTTAGAAATATAGTAAAATTTTTATAATTACGATTTATTATGATACTTTTCTTTTTCCCGGAGAATCCAAATTAGAAAGGTTGGTAGGTAGAAAGACAGACAGAGATAACAGCTGGCTAGATATTAAATCAAATTTTGAAAAACTCACAATGCACATGACAGAACCAACAAGTAAATAATTCTTAGGTGGATGCTGTGAGCAAGGAACCCAAATCAAGGACAGGCAGAGCTATGAATAGAAGTTGCTAACAGCAATTGCAAGACCAATTAGCTTTTAAAAAAGCTACTCTTGTGTGTCAATTCCCATTTGCAAATTGTCTGGCTCATGCATTTAAACTTGAGCTAATACTCAGAGATTAGCTTGGTAAATAAACAGAATGAGTGTCCTGGATGCTCCAGGGTGAATTTTTATGTCTGAGAGAACTAGAATATAGTCTTAAGTAAGATTTGGCTGCCATTATGGGCAAGGAGCCATCTCTTCCAAATTTATAGCTCCATATATAAATTAATACAGAACCTGACCAGCTTTATTTCCCTCTGCATTCCCATTTTAGATCAGACACTTGAAAGATAATTCTCTTCCAAGAGAACAGCAATTTTTCACTTATCTGATAACCAAGAAGTAAAAGATATTCCGGGAACCCTACCAAAAGAAAACAAACTAAACTGTGTTAATAGAAGAAAACAAACTTAAAGACGTAGACAATGGGAATGCTGTGTACATAAATCCAAGTATATAATATGATAGTACTTGATACAATATATAATTCTTTATTAGCATTTTCAGGGAGATGATAAATAAGACCTCATATCTATTTTATATAGGTATAATGTTTATTAAAGAAAAAATCTAGATGGGGAAGTAAAAACTTTTATATATAACTATGTCAAATCTTGACTATTACATTCTTAATCTCTCTAGATCTCTCCAGAATCTTTAAATGCTCCTCAAAGTAAAAAGTTGTTTCCCAGCAAAGATCACATTCACTTTGCTGTTAAGAAAAGTGGTTTAAAGAAAGCTAGGAAGGTGACTTTGAAATCTTTGGTTAAGGTCTCAGAAAATCTACAATAGTGTCTTATAAGTCATTCAAATAACTAAGCTTGTAAAGACAGTATTAGCGGTCTTTATTTCTGTGACACATATTTCTATAAAAACTTAGTTTCTAAGAATCCCATTATGAAATGAACTCCAATAGGCCTTACAGAAAACTCACAGTATGTTTAAGAAATTTGTGTGAGTGGGAACAGTCCTATTTATACTAAAAGGGGAAGAGATGTTATAGAATTTTAAAAATATACTCTGGACTCCCAAACTACTATGTACAAGAGGAGGCAGAAAAAAAATCACTTAGTTACAAACATGGGTTACCTTTTCTTTAACAGAATTTCATTCCCAAGTCATGAAATTGCAGAAATTAAGAGACAACCAAGAATTGCCAGGATGATTTCAGAATTGTGACACTTCTTTGCCTCTCATTTACAATGGTTACTTTGTATTATCCCTAAGATTGACAAGGGGAGATGACTTGACAAGATTTCTGATTAAGAAGAAATGTTATTCAAAGAGTGGTACCCAAACAATTTTAGCAAAGAACCTCATCTGTTCCTGAATCTCAATTAGATTATAGGATCCTAAAACTGATACTAGTGATATAATAATAGATCAGATTACAGAGGATCTTAGGTAATATGGAATGCAATATACACATGGGAGCAAAGAAAATAATTTATGATCATAAAACTAATTTTAATTGTTTCAAGACATTTTGGTAAATAACTTAGTACTCCCATGATGATGGGGATTTAATTCAACTGTTCTTAACTAGGAGCTGAACTAGTTGACTCACTTTTAACTAATGGAAGGTAGCGGGACTGACATGGGATTTGCCAGGCTATTAGGAAAGTTACAGACGTTCTATCTGGTTCTTCCTATTTTTTTTTTTTTAATTAGCCATAGATTATATATACAATTATCCAAATTTTATACCATTATATACATTTTATTAACTTCTAGTAGTTCAAATAGATGGCTCCCATTCTCTTATGTCCAATGAAATATGGATAAATGGTTTATATTTAGCTTATATATATGACTAGTGGTGAAGATGACATTAGATTTGAATCTTGACTTACAGAGACAAAACTGTCTGATACCTAGTAGCAAATAATAAATAATTGTTTGCTGAATAAATCACTGCAGGGACATTTGGAAGAGACATAAAGAAGCATTTCAGGTGGTATTAATGCAAATAAACAGGAAATGATATGGGAAAGCCTATGGCATATAGAAATCATAAGAAATTTATATATGGACTTCAAAACATTTATGAGTTTTCCTCTTATTTTTCTTTCTTTTAATTTTTACTATGCCAGTTAAAATTTAAAGCACTGTAATAGTCAGAATGTGCTATTAATTTACTTATAAGTATTTATTTGACTGATCAACTTTAACTTAAGCTGATAGAATGAATTTGTAAATTTTATGTATAACTTGAGGTCTAATAAAACATTATGAATAAGACTTTTTTTTCAAAGGGCTTAATTAAATAATAGAGGAATGATCTGACTCTGATATTTTTCACACTCTTTCCATCCTATTTCTGCATGAAAGAATAGTGTATCATCATTTAAAAGAGCCAGCAGATTTATAAGATTTTTTATAGTGATTTTCTTTTTCTGTCTTTTAAGATTTATTTATTTATGCATACAAGAGCTGGGGTACAGGCCAGAGTTGTGGGGAGTGAGAGGATTCAACAGAGACAGAGTGGGGAAGAGAACAGGCCGACTGACCTAAGTACACTGCTGAGGGGAGTAGCGAGTGAGTCAGGAGAGGTCTGCTGTGCCATGTGGGTTGCTCCCTGGCCAGCCGGGGGATCGAACTCATGCTGCAGAGACTGCGGATAGTTTCATAGGTTGTGTCTTAACCCCTTGAGCCACCAGGGAGGCCCCAGATTTATAAGATTTTTAAGTATCTCTCATAATTCTTTATATTTGCAACTGGAGATGCCACAAAAATTTTTTTAAATAAAGTAATATCTCAACACAATAAAGAAAATAAAATCTAATTGTTAAGCTCAGTAGTTTCCAATTCTGATACAAATTCAATTTAAACAAGAGAAGGAGGTCTTTCTGTCTTTATCGTAATATAAAAAGCAAACAAAATAGGCAAACTGGTATAAATGTCCATTTTATGTGTAACGTTCTTAAATGGGAACTGAAATCTCCAGTTTTGACTGTTTCCTATTATGTAGAAAAAGAATACTACAGAGAAATGAAAAGATTTCTTGTACAAAGTACACGGCATGAATCCATTCAACTGACCACAGGATGCTGCCACATCTCTGCTGGATTAAAACTTCAAACCCATTAAACAGGGTGGAAGCACTGTAACTTCTGAAGTCAAAAGTTCAGCAGGGAGTGTTACAGGATGTTTCCTACCTCTAATTTTCTCTAATAACCAAGATGCAATTGTCATCTTTTAGGGTAGAGTGGTCAATAACTGCTGTGACTTTCTGTCCATAACCAGTCAGATAAAAGCCTATTGTCTCCATTAATTGGTGAAGCAGTAGTGACTCCTAGGAAAAGATGAGGAGGAGAACCTGGAGGACGTAGAGGGGGAGAAAGTCAGAAGAAGAAGAAAAAGAAGAGGTAGAAGAAGAAGGGGGAGAAATAAGGCTTTAAAATATAAGTGGTTATTTTTTTTTCTCAAGTCAAGGATGATTCTGGTAAGGATGCTAAGCTGTCACCATTCAATCCTTACCTTCCCTGCTGACTATTCTCAAAGCTCATGTAGGACAAAACAAATTATTCATGTTTTGTGAGACACTTTCTTATGTTGCCATGCAGGTTAACTGAAAAACTAGCTATGGAACAACTTCTAATTTTCAAGCTATGTATCTAGTCATCAGTTTTTCAAGTGCAATAATATTTGAAGGCATTGTAATTATCACATTGTCTAAATTACCACTGCAGAAACAATGCTTTTGAAAAAGTTTTTAATCTATCTAAACCTTCATAAAGTATCCCCAATTTTAAACTCTATAATAATTTACATATTTATGTATGTGTGTGTGATCTACCCAAACTAATTTAAATATTAATAATTGCTAGCAATGTTTCTCCCTATCCCTTAGGTTGCCCATAGTTCAATTAGGAAGCTTACTATTAGCATTTTCTTGACAATATATTTATAGATAGGTAGATAAAGATATAATAGACACACAGACAAATCCATTTTGGTGAATACTATCTTGTGAATATTCATCTTGTAACATGGTGGTGCCTAGGAAAAGGGAAGTTCCAGGTTCCCTGCCCCACCCAAAGGAGGGTGGAGCTGAGCAGGGAGAAGAAGCTGCAGAGGAGACTGAGAAGGAAGGAAGCAGGATGGAGCCAAAAGGAGACCTGGAGGAGGCACAGGGAGCAGAGAGACACGTGAAGAAACTGCGCTTGCCTTTTGGTCGTGGACTGGGTGACACAGATGTGGGTGAGAGACCCGTGGGGAGGTTAACAATTGCTACTTTTGTCTTGATTTTGCTTTTTTCCTCCCAGACTTGTCTGTTTCTGACCCTTTTCTATGGGTCCCTGCTGGAAGGTGCTTTACACTTCTGGCAGCTTTGGGACCTTGCTTTGGGCCAATCCTGCTTGGATGGACTTTTACCCACGAGGGGATGGGTAACTTTGGGTGCTTGATTTAGAAACTATATTCTTTATATTTTCTGTATTGTTCACTAATTTATTAAAGTTCCTTTCCATTAAAGGTTTTACATGTTTTGACTTGATGTGGTGCATAGCAGATTCTATTTACATTGGGCAGGTCTGGGGTTCTGGGGTGCTCCTCTCCCTGCCCTGTAACAATCTCAGAATCTGAAAATAATTCTTTGTTGTGATTTGAAAATATTTATGTGGAATAAAAGTATTCGCTAGAGAAAATAAGTAGAGTAAATTTAACAAAAATGGGGAAAGATCCATTCAGAGAAAACTAACTCAAAACAAACCCTAGAAATCTAATTAGAATTATGGCCACCAGAGTGGAAGACAGGGGGTGTGGAACAAAGCCAGGAGTTGTCCAATGGACAGTGATGATTTATGGATGCCTTGAAACTGGATGTGCTGTGATAACAAACAGATAAGAGGTGTGAACCCGTACCACCAAATCATATGCAGGTTATAAACCAATATTAATTCATTAAAAAAATAACACAATTTAAAAAGTGAAAAAAAATAACAAAGTTGGGGTCACCATGCAGGATGGAGGGAGGGGAATTAAGGATGCAGGCAGCACATCTGCCTGTATGTAGTGTTGATTTGTGGTGGGAGTGTTTTGATAACATTTACTTGAAGAGATGTGAACATATACCCCTGTAATATGTGTGCTAAACCAACAGTGCCTTAATAAAAAATTGATCATAAAAAGAATTTCCTAATTTTGTCATTATTACTCATTTTTCTCAGAGCACTGACATTTATAGTAACAGCAGATGTTTTCATACATTCAGACACAGTACTTCTAACATTGGCTAAAGATGTCATTTTCTATACCCTCCCAGTTTCCTTTCACATATATTGTTTGGTCACTTTTCCTTTTAAAATGCACTAAGTATAGGGCCTCCCTAGTGGCTCCAGGATTAAAGACACAGCACAATCAAGCTATTGCCAGCCACTGCAGCACAGAGTTTGATCCCCGGCCAGCCAGGGAGCTGACCCACAAGGCACTGCAGATCTCTACTGTCTCACCTGCTGCTCGCCTCAGCATGTATTTCAGTAAATCTGTCTGTTCTGCTAACCACTCTCTCTGGTGAATCCTCTCACCCCCTGCACTTCTGGTTTGACACCCCAGTTCTTGTATGCATAAATAAATAAATCTTAAAAAATAAAATGCACTAAATATATATCAATCCAGGGACAAAGTAGAATAAAAGTTGTATTTTCAAAACAACATTCAAAATCTTACCTTCCATAAATGCTTGTTAGGAAGTTATGTATGTGTGTGCCTTCATGTGCACATGTATGCATATTAATAAAAAACAAAAAGTAGGATAGAGAATCAGGGTAACAAGAATATATAACAGAGAAGTGGAAAATAGATCTCTCTATATAGTGGTTTTCCCTTAATGACAGTTTATGACTTTTTAAGCTATATAAGGCTCAAGGACCTGACATCAAGAATTAAAAAAAAAATAACTACGTAGTTTTTCAGAAATGATTTCATAATGATAATGAGGTGAGACTTAGAGTGGCAGAAAATATTTGTAGATCAAAATGAAACAGACACCTCACCAAAGGGTCATAGGTAGGAAATAAACACAAAAAAAGTTGTTCAAGGATGGTAAAAAAGCATAGGGAAAGATTCTCTATACCATAGATAACCAGGGAAATATAAATTAAAGGAATAATACACCACTCCCCATTCATTAGAATGTGCCAGAACACTGACAATATCAGTTACTGGAAAGGATGTGGAATAACGGAAAAGGGCTCCTTTTCATTGCTGATGGAAGATGTTCTTACTCTAAGATCCTGAAATATTTGTTTTGATCTTACTCTAAGATCCTGAGTATTTGTTCCAGTGTATTGAAAACTTACATATACACAACCCACATGTGGATGCTTATAGCAGCTTTCATCATAACTGTCAAAACTTAGAAATAATCAAGGTTCTCTTTAATAGGTGAATAAATAAACTGCAGTACAGGCAGACAAGAGAATATTAACCAGTGCTAAAAGGAAATGAGCTATCAAATCACAAAAAGACATGTAGGAAATTCCAATGCATATTACTAAGAGTGAAAGAAAACATTTGAAAGTGTGCATACTGCATGATTCCAAATGTACTATATCCCAGAAAAGACAAAGCTCTGAAGATTGAGAAATAAGTTTGATGCTTGCCAGATGTTTGGGGTGGGGGGCGCATAAATAGGCAGAGCACAAAGGATTTTTCGACAACAGGTGGGTAAACAAATGTGGTTAATTCATTCAGTGAAATATTACTCAAAAATAAACTGGTGACAGCATATGACAAAAACAAGTCTCAGCATGTTACAAAGTATGATAATTATCTAGAGAATACTGCCCATCTACAGCGGAATTTAGCTAGTAGACATTAGCAAGCATCATGAAAATTCACTAATGTTTGCCATGAAACTCACACTTCAAAAAGGAACAAAGAACCCAAAATGAAAAATAGCAAATATTTTGAACTGCATACTGAAAATACAGTATTTCAAAATTTGTTAAGATACAAAATAACTTCATTGTATCATAAAAGCATTACGTGAGTAAAGTAAGTCATTCTACAAAGGTTACAAATACAAACTCCAGTTATGCAGTACTTTCAACATCCTCAAAAAGGCAGAACCATGATGATAGGGAAAAGATCAGTGGCTTTGCTAGGCATTAAAAAAATGGGGACTTTTTTACTTTAAAGTCATAACATGACAGGGTTTTGTGGAATAACAGAATTGTTTAATGCTCTGTATGAGGGAGGGTGTACACAAATCTACTCATGTGCTAAAATATAGGATACTAGATCAAAAATTCAGTTTCATTGATCGGATCTAAAAATCAATTAAAATAGTTTTTTTTTAGTTTAAATTAAGGGAAAAAGTAAAATAAAATAAAGAAGAAGACAAATAATAAATAGAATGGCAAGATAATAGAATAAATCTGAACTATCAGTATGTGGGAAAGTAATGTAACAAAATCTGTCACATTCGGATCCCCAAAATCCAACCTTGTACTCTTTATAGGAAATGTCCTTATAGATAGGGAAACTAAAAAAAAAAAGTAAAACATAGAAAATTACATCTTTTATATACTAATGAAAGGAATTCTCGTTGAACTTTTCAAATATCACATGTAGTAGATGACAAAAATCAGAAAGAGGGATGGAAATTTCATAAGGATTAAAGGGTAGTTTAGCTATAAGATATACTTAGCATGCTATTCATGTCTTCAAAGTATTATAATATTTAGCATGAATAAATGTAGAACTATAACTTACAAATATAAATACTTAAAATTTAAGCATCTCTATTAATCACTGAATTGTCAAACTGACAAAAAGCTCAATTAAAAAAAAGATCTTGATAAAATTCATACATTTGTCCTGATTGACATACAGTATATGAAAATACATTCATTGTTGTCAAGTTTCCCTAGCTCATTTATGAAAATGTTCACAACATATGACATAGAACAAGTCTCAGCATGTTACTAAGTATGATAATTAACTAGAGAATACTGTCCATCCAAGTGGAATTTAGCTAGTAGATACTAGCAAGCATCATGAAAATTCACAAATGTTTGCCATGGAACTCACACTTCAAAAATAATGCAAGGGAGGGCCTCCCCGGTGGCGCAGCGGTTGAGCGCTGGGTTGCAAAGTTGCCCGCAGCCTCTGCAGCGCAGGTTCGATCCCTGACTGCTCCCCGGCCACCGGAGGAGGGTCCCACATGGCGCGCAGACCTCTCCTGCCGCCCGCTGCTCCCCTCAGCAGTGTACTTTGGTCCTTCTGCCTGCTCTGCTCTCTGCTCTGGCTCTGGTGAATTCTCTCACCCTCCCGCACTTCTGACTGTACCCAGTGCTTGTATAAATAAATAAATAAATAAATAAATAAATAAAATAAACAAACAAACAAATAAATAAATCTTTTAAAAAAAAAGATTTAAAAATAATGCAAGGGACATAGAAGAACCCAAAATGAAAAATAGCAAATATTTTGGACTGAATACTGAAAATACAGTATTTTAACATTTATTATCTGTAATTAAAGGAAAATTAATAGCTTTGAAGCTTATAACAGTAGCTTTGAAGCTTATAACAGTAAGAAGACTAAAAAAATTCAATGCTATATATGATGTCTTAAGCTTTTGAAAAAAGAAAATTAAGCAGAAAAAAGGATTACAAATAAAGACATAAAAAGATGTTTATAACCCTCTTACTGCTCATCATACCAACGAAAAAATAAAAATCAAATATCCATTAAGAATATGTAATAAATTATGTTATATACTTGCATATGATTTTAGAGAGCAGTAAGAATTAACATACTCGTGCTAATATACTCATACACACATAATGGTTATTTCAATACCAAAAATACTCAAATTGCTCTAATGCAACTTATAAAGTGTTCTACAGTCAAAAATAATATATGGTAAGAGAACTCTGTCTTAATTAGTTATGCAAGTTTAATAATGGGGAAGTAGAGTTGGTTATTCAACATTATAATTCTTGATCTGTGTTTTGTTTATTTGGAATATTTATAAGGTTATGCAATTAGAGTTTATTTATATACTCTTTTGTTCATGTGGTAAACTTCAACCAATTATACATATTTTATAATTCAATCAGAAGTCTTAAAGGCAAAAACAAATCAATACATGCCACGATTCTAAAAGGTAAAGGAAAGGTAAAGGTAAACATTTAACTCGCCGGTTCGATCCCTGGCTGCTCCCCGGCCACCGGAGGAGGGTCCCACATGGCGCGCAGACCTCTCCTGCCGCCCGCTGCTCCCCTCAGCAGTGTACTTCGGTCCTTCTGCCTGCTCTGCTCCCCGCTCTGGCTCTGGTGAATTCTCTCACCCTCCCGCGCTTCTGACTGTACCCAGTGCTTGTATAAATAAACAAACAAACAAACAAACAAATAAATAAATAAATAAATAAATAAATCTTAAAAAAAAAACAAACCAAAAAACAATATGATAAATCAAAGAAATTTGTGTCATGTATGCTATTTGTGTAGCGTACAATAAATGACTATATCTACATCTATCTATTACTGAATTTCATTGGAATCAAGTTGTAGATTATATCAATATGGTCTGTTTCCAATGAAATCCAAATCTACTTATTAAATTGATTAGCTATGGTAATGTGGAAAGGATACTTAAAGCTTCTGAAATTCAGATTGTTTCTCTCCATCAAAAGAATCAGTATTTTTTTGAGGGAAAGAAAGCATTCACAATCCCCTAGAATTCAATAAAAAAAAAAGAAAGTACATAATATTTCTCTTTCCTGGAATAAACATCCTTTTGAGGGCCATGTTACAGGCTATTTCAGCATCATTTCTGCATTCATAGTCCTTACTGGTCAAGTAAGAGGAGAGTGCTGTTTACATGGGTATATTCTCTCCCAGGGTGGGGTGGTTTCCAGGTGATGGGTTTGATTGTTTTTTTATATACAATTTAAACCCTGGAATTGTGTACCTTTTAACAGCAACCTAAGGTAGATTATGTTTTCCTTAGGAAGGCTGCCAATTTCAGTCTTTTTGAGAGGATAAGGTATAAGAAGTAGGGGTGAGAACCAGGGGAAATCATCAAAGAAATGTAAAGAGAATCAGGGCATGGAAAAAAAAGTGAAAAATTGAGATCACAGGGAAAATATTCTTGTTATGCATCAGCTGTTTCCAGAGTGGGTAAGTATGTTTTCAACTTCAAATCCTATGTTGAATCAAATACTCTTCCCAGAGCTATTTCCTGCTGATGATATTATTGTTCCACACTCCTGTTCCTGCTGAGTGAGTTTTGCATTTTTATCAGGTCTGATTATAAAATGAGTGACCTTAAATACATTGCTACCAAGAGATTCCTGCTAATGAGTTTAGTCTGAATTATAGTAGTAGTAGTAGCAGGATATATGTGTCCACTCAACCATGTGTTTATATCTTTCTCCATTTCATTTTATATGTTATTGAGAAAACTGAATTAAATTGTCAAGTTTCACAGTAAATGATCTGATATTCTAGATTCTCTAGTCCTGAATGTTAATACCTGAATTTTCAGAAGCATACTTTATTCTGACCAAGTGAAAATAGGATTACAATCATGAGGCATTTCAGAAAATGTGGAATTATTGTCCCTAATGTGTCCAGATGAAAAAATTTAATACTTTTCATTGTTGACATTACCTCTTAATTATGCCCCTTAATTCTATGTTATGTGCCACATATCAAGGTGATACAGTTGCTGAGATGCTGACTGTACAATGATTTAGAAATTGAAAAAAATAATTTATATTTTTAAAATTTTAGTTGTTTTAGTCTTCTATTTTATTTTCTGTTCTATATACCTTGTTTGGTTATTTCTTACTTTCTTTGAATTACAGTATTTATTTTTCTATCTTATCCCCAATAGCTTAATTTTTTCTTTGGGTGGTTACTTATTGAAACGCATGTACTTGTTTTATTTACTGAAATATAATATAAATTAATACATCTACCATTTCTATATATCCAAAATATTAGAACATATTTACTTAGAGATAGTACTCAACAAATGTA
Source organism: Talpa occidentalis (assembly GCF_014898055.3). Classification (NCBI taxonomy): domain Eukaryota; kingdom Metazoa; phylum Chordata; class Mammalia; order Eulipotyphla; family Talpidae; genus Talpa; species Talpa occidentalis. The sequence continues at coordinate 14,499,218 of NW_023604861.1, forward strand.
CTATACTAGATTTTTATCAGACTAAAAACACATATATTAAATTTATCACTGTGATCATTTCATTTTTAATTGAGGTAACATTGGTTAACAATACTTTATGATTCAGAGGTATAGAGTCTCACCTCTAAAGATGTATGTCACCAAGCCACACTTATCATCATAGTCCCATAGTCTTCCACAATAGTCCACTGTGCCTTAGAGTTTAGTGGTGATGAGCATATTGACTTGTTCAATGTTTTGCAGAATTTAGAACATTTTCACCCTACAACAAACTACACCCACTGACCATTAATTTTCCTGCTCTCCCCCTCTCAGTTTTTTGCAGCTATCTTACTTATAGTCCGAATTGCATACAGTGATGTAAACCAATGTGACTTCAATATGAACAAATAACCAGTGTGCTCAATACCTCCTTTCACTTGCATCATGTGACCTTCATTTTTTTATTTTTAATTGCCCAGTCCTGGGAGACTAAAGAGACTTAAAGTAATTCAACTTCTCTAAAACCAATTTTTGAAGTACCATGAAGGTAAGAAAATGCAGTTTCTGACTTTTGTCATTCTTGGTATACCTACATCTTGGATTTCAACAATGAAAATTCTCCAATTTATAGATACTTCCAATATCTTTTGAAGAAATGTATGAAACACACACACACACACACACAATTTGTTCATCTTTGCCTATTGTCCTCTGTGAGGACTTTTTCAGAAGTGAAATTTTATTAAAAGTTCATAAAATGGAACATGACTCTTTATGGAGAATTTTCATTAGAAATCAAGTTTGTTTTTGAAAAATTATTTATTTTATTGTTAGCTAATCTTCAGAAAGTGCCTTTTTTTTTTTTTCAGGGAGCATATCATATATGGCATGACATCAAATTTTCATAATACTTTTCCTGCCATGAAGTCTAAGCATAAATCCAATCTTGTCTATTTTTTTAACATTTATTGATGGTTGGGATTTCTATCCACTATGAACAATTGATATAGTTCATAGTTAAATTAAGTTTTGTAGTGGGGCATTGATTTCTGTTAGAAAACTTTTATCCTTCAAAAGCATAAAACCAAAATTTTGCTTCCTTGTCCTTTCCTTGTGACTATGGTAGTTCCTACGTTCCTTCTAAACTGAGTATAAATATTTCTGAATTTCTTGGTTTTCTCAAGGATCTCAGTTTTACTACCCATATGAAATTGTAATATATTGTAATAGAGCTGAGTTGGGAGATGTACTATGAGTTCATATAACCTGAACTTGAGTTAGGCTTAATAGTTTTAGCTTTGACAGTCTGTTTCCTGATCCATGGCAGCTGTCCAAGCTCCACCACCTGTGAAATTAAAACTTAACTGAGAAAACTCTTGCATCAGGAGGCTAATTTGTAATTCCTTACAATGAACTGCTATTGCTATAACAAGAATGATATTTTAAAAATATTTTAAATGGCTAATTATGATAGTAATACAATATTTTGGGAAGAGGAGCTACTATCTATGCAAATGTTTTTTTTTTTTTTTTTCCTTTTGATTGTGACATTCAGTCAGTTGCATTTTCTACCTTTCTAACAGTTCAGTCTTGTCAGATAACCCTCAGCCATTTCTGAATACTCTCTGTTGCAGACTTTCAAAACCTTAAACTCCATGATTTTTCTTTTCATTTATCTTTGTCTTAATAATCCTTTCCTGAATTGAACATATGCTTGCTCCCTACAGAAACATGATTGCACCCAATGTTTTCTCAAGACAGGAATCCAGATTTTTTTTTTTTTAAAGCACAACCATCTAAGCAATATTTATGCTATGTCTCAGTGCTGTTCTCCTTCTTTGTTGTTTAATCACAGTAAGGTCTCAAGTTTTTCTTAACTCTAGTATACTGGCACTTCCCAGTTTCTTTTTCTGAAACTAAAGAAAAACAATACATTCTTTCTCCAGTGCTCATCCAAATAACTCCTGCTCATTGCAATTTTTAGAATACTGCAAACACAATAAATATCCCTTCCTGCCCCAGCTTTCCTGCTCCATGTAAGAATTGTGAATTAATATGCTGAATTAATGTGCTAGTCACTCAACCTTAGATGAGAAACACGATCAAGTACAGTGTCTGTGGAAGAACAAATTCAATATTCTTCACTAGTTCAAGAAAGAGCTGCAGATTATTGCTCTGCCCAGTTTTAAGGTGACTTCGATCGCATTCCAAAAATGTTCCCTTATCCCCAATAAAACCAGTTTCTCCTTGCTTCACTTTGCCCAACAGCCCTATAAATATATTTGTAAATTTTCAATTCAACTAAGATCTAATTGACTAAGACCATAACCACTACAATTAAAAAGCATTCCTTCCAGGTGGAATATTCTCCAAGTATATGCAACATTGGCTTGTGGATTGAGGATAATTCTACTAGAGAATGTTACACAATGCATTTAACTGATCCCTTACCACCTGGGGTTTGGAATTGAGAACTGTAGTTATACTTCCATTTGCATTGCCCTGATGAACTTGCCTAATACATGTAAGCCTCTGAAGTATTAAAATTATTTCTTTTTCTGAAAAGAACAATATAATACTTGATGTGTAACTGAAGTGAACAAATATAAATCAGGATTCTGAATTTCTGAATTAAACTTGTTAACTAGTTAGCCACATTGCTTCAAGCATGATGGAGGCAAATAATATTGTCCAATTTAAAGTAATAAAATGCAATTTACATGAAAATAACATAAATACAATTTAAAGGGATTTACAATGTTGAAATTTGAACTCAGTTTTTAAAGTTAGAGCTCAGTGCCGCCCTGATGGTGCAAGGGGTTAAGACGCAACCTATGAAGTTATCCGTAACCCTGCAGCACAAGTTCAATCCCTAGCCGGCCAAGGAGCAAACCACATGGCACAGCAGACCTCTCCTGACTCGCCCACTGCTCCCCTCAACAGTGAATTTCAGTCAATCTGCCTGCTCTGCTCCCCACTGTCTCTGGTTAATCTACTCACCCCCCATATCTCTGGCCTGTACCCCAGCTCTTGTGTGCATTAATAAATATTTAAAAATAAATAAATTTAGAGCTCAGAGAACAAAAGTGTACAATCAAGAAATTGTTTTTTATTAACATTCTATTCCTTTATGTTAAGAATAAGATATTCCTTATATATCCTGAAATAATGTGTAGGATTTTGTTTTTATTTTTAACTTCCCTGTTATTTTTCTCTTTCACTGGTTACTGTTGTGTATTAGCTACCCTCATACAGAAAGTTATATCACCTACTTGGTAATAAATGCTAATTTTAAAAAGATATATACTAAAGCTGATTTCTAACAATTTAAGACGTTTACCATCCTTCCTTAAAACTTGTTCTCTTAATTTTTACTTTATTATAATTAGTGTTTCTCTTGGTCCCTTATTTGGGGACTATAACCAAGATGAAAAAGCATACATTGTGCAAAAATAAAAAAAAATGATGTAAAAATATACAAAATTAAATAAATACAATTAAAAAATAACTTGTTCTCTTTTCATTTATACATTGTGATATTACAGACTGCACAGCTTCTAGAGAGACATATTAAAATACTGGAAGCCCAGATAATTTATCCTTGGTAATCAGTTTCATATACTCTGCTGACTTCAGTTGACTAGGGACTGGCTGGTACATGCTGTACCTTATTACTTGTATGTACAGCTTGAAAAACTACTTAGCAGAAATAAGCTTTCACTTGCTGAGAATGTTGGTTTAATTTACACCATAAGGCATAACCTATTTGGTACAAGGTGTGTCATTTAATTTTTCTGTAAGGAGCAACTTGTGAAAACCTGAGTTTACAGCCACCACACATGTAAATTATTCACCCAATGCATGCATTGCTTCCTGGACAGTTGCCTGCTGGCCGTCATTAGGCCGGCACTGCCTCCCAACACTGCCTTCCCTTCGGCAAGTCCACTCAATATTAAGAGACACACAATTCTACAAATCCACTCTTGATTCCTGGCTTCATAAGCCTAGCTGATTGTTACAAGTTGAAATAACTCATTTTACCTAAATTAACAGTGGTCTTGACAATCTAATTTCTGATATTTGCCCTTGATCTTATGGTTGTACCTTATGGTTGGAGAGGGTTGATTTACTTCAGGGGGAGAGAGGGAAGGAAGTGGCTGGAGATCACCTGCTCCAAAAAGAAGCATTTCTAATCAAAGTCCAAAGGTGATGCTACTGGCCATAATTTTAATTTATCAAAAATTTCAGATTTTTGATAATCTGTATATATCAATATACGCATTAAAAAATAAAATTATTTCTAGGTAGATACTTGAGTGAGAAGAGAGAAAATTGAGGGAATGAATATTTAAAAGGAGCCAGGACTCAGTGGTTTTGAAATTCAAACTTCTTCACAGAACAAATTATGTAAAAAATAATGAATGGCTTCAGAGCAAAGATCAAATGCAGATTAACCAGGCAATATGTGACTTAAAAGGAAACTAAGTGTGACTACATTTGTTAAATACTTTATAATGATCAAAAGTGGTGTCTCAGAATAGTATTCAGCCACATAAAAGGCAGATAAAGGAGATAAAAGCTGTCAAATCCCCTCAAAGCACTAAGTTTGAGAAAGGTTTATCTTGAAAAGACTTGTAGGTGTAGCACAGAAGTTTCCAGCTTTGGCTGGGATAACAGAATTGGTGTAGAAAGACGAGAAGCCTGTGGAACTCCTACATTCTACATGCAGGAACCAAACCTGTCTTTAGTATGTGTTGATATCTCATTGTGATTTTCATTTTCCTAATTATTAGTGATATTAAGCATCTATTAATGTAGTTGTTGCTAACTTACATGTCATCTTGTCTATGATTTACATGTCTCATCTATGTTTTGGTCGGATTATTTGTTCCTGCTATTAAGTTGTATGAGTTCCTTATATGTTTTGAATATATCTACCCTGTCAGATATAAGAATAAAAAAATAAAGATAATCTGTGTTCATGGGTAGGAAAAAAAAAAAAAACACAGTATTGTTAAAGTATCCACATTACCTAGTGCAATCTGTAGACTGAAAGCCACCTCTATCAACATTAACATGCAATCACAAACCTACTGATTATAAAGATGGTGACACATAATGAAAATGTGACATGGGAAAACAGAACCATTAGATGAATTCAGGTTTCCAGCCTTGCGCCTCCAAGTCCAAGGTCTACCAGCTGGATGAATCTAAGATTCCAAACCCTTTACTCTTTTTTCAGGTCTCAGGCCTCCTGGCTACAAGTCTGAGATAGATCAGCAGGACATACCCAGGAACAAAACTACTGCCTTGGGCCACACAGCTCCATGTAGGAGGTTTACTGCTTCCTGGTAGACCCAGGCCTTGGCCCTGCGGATACAACCTCGAGGTCTGTACCTGGACCCTTGACCAGAGAGTCAGGCCTCAGGCCTTGTGGCTCAAGTCCGAAGGTCCACCAGCCAGCCAGATCTAGGATCCAGGACCTGAACTTTGGCATCTGGCCTCACAGAGCCTAGTCAGAGGTCGGCCAGGCGGCAACATTCGAGGGTCAGGACCTGGACTCAGGCCTGATGTCTGTTTTCTCCAAGTACGAGGTCACAGGTAAAATGAAACCTGATATGTTAACCAATGTAACTGGAAGAAGAGCCAAGTAATAAACCCATGTATACACAGCCAATTAATATTTGGCAGAGGAGACTATGAGGAAAACATAATCTCTTTAATCACGTTAGGAAAATTGAATATTCATATAAAGTGATTTTGGGCTTCTATCAAATACTAGAAAAAATAGGGAAATATTATTAATAGTAATATTGGCCATTATTTTTTGCATATGACAAAAACAAAACAAAAAAATCCACAAGCAGAAATAGCAAAAATAAACTACTCGAATTGTATGAGACTTAAAAGATTTTGTACAGCACAGAAATAATCATCAAAATGAAAAGGCAATCTAAGGATTGGAAGAAAATGCTTTAACAAAGAAGGATGTCTGCCACTTTCTATCACAAACAGGCTATCTTTGCCTATTTAATATTTAAATAATTTAGCTTGGATGATCAGATTTCCTTGTAATTTGCTTTAATCATACATCTTTAGCTAAATCTAGATCTGTCTGTTTCACTTACTACAGTAAACGGCGGTTGTTTGCTATAAGTAAGCTATTTTCTTTGTCTCAATCTTCCTTCAAAAGGTGGTGAGATAAAAACAGTTTTTTGTTTGGTGACACAAATTTTTGGAGGTGTGAACCTAGTCCCCTAAATCATATACTGTGTTACAAACCAATGTTACCTAGGTAAAACGAAAAGAGAGAAAAGAAAAAAAATGTATGTACAATTTTTCCTGTTTTGAGTGTATTGACTGAGAAAAAAAAAAATGCCTGAAAAATAAAGTTATTTGCCTTTTCTTTCTGGGTAAAATGTAGTAGAATCATATGGCTTTTCTCTGGTACACAACCAGATTCAATAGTGTACATTTAGTAAAGCTTTTAAATTGTAGCTAAAATCAACTTCAGACATTTAATTCTAGAGAAAACATTTTATTTGGATGAGACGATGGTTATATGTTTTCTGATCTTAATAAAATCCAAACTGTCTCTCCTCTATGGGTTTAAAAAATGTTTATAAAGCAATATCTCACAAGTGGTAATTTGGATAAATGCCTGTTTTCACTACTCACTCAATACCTTGTGTCTGAAATGATACAAGGCTTCCATGACTGTTGGTTATTTTCTTATTTAGAAATTTATATCCAGGTACCTTATTGATATGTTTTAGGCAGTAAGCTCTTGGTCTCTTTATATTCAATTTTAATGGAAATTGTGCTGCTCTTTTATCAATTTCTAACAAGGATTTTTTTTCTAAAATTTGCACCAAAACTCCTATATGACTACTTGTTATTTTCTCTGAAAAATTGTGCTGATTAAATGGGAGGAAAAGTCTTCCTTTCCTACTTCAGTGAAGCCAGTTTTCTTTTAGATTTAAATAGTTACTTACTAGGCAGGTTTGATAAGATTGTAAAGTTGGATCAAGTCGAGTGCCTGGGAGAACTATACAGATGGGAATTTCTCAGATTGGATTTATACTGGGAAATAAACACATACTATATATTGGATTCTCTGAAAGTTACGATGCAGCTCAGATAAAGACTATAGGGGACTACTGTTTTGTTTCCCCCCCCCTCCCCCGAGTCAGCCTATATTGAAATTTCGACAAGCTGTTCTACTGGCCTCTGTATAGAACTTGGCAGGGGTTACAGCTAGCAGTCAGCAGCAGCTGAAGTCATTTCTTTTTGACAGAATCCATAAAGCCAAAGACTGTAATAACTTCTCTGGTGGAATTTTAGTGGTGGAGTTCTTTGTCTTGTTACCATTGCCATTCACACTCAAATGGGGCTTTTACCTGGGGGAGTGATTATGATGCTGCTGTAGTCACTTTCTCCACCTGTGACCCTTGATCAACTGGAGAGTGGCAATTTTTCCTCAAAATGAATTTGATACTGGGCAAATTATGCTGTCAGAGAAAGTTCTCATTCTCCAAGGACTTCTCTGAGTTGCAGAAGTGGGCCTCGGAAGAAACAAGAGGCAAGCTCCTAAGTTACTTGGATTATCTATTTTTCCTCTATCTTTTAACAGACAGTTGGAAAAGATCATGTGCAATGGCCGCCTACAAATCCAGACTAAGCTGCTAGAGAGGAAAAGAAAATAACACTAATAATGGGTGTTTTGTTCTATTTGCTATATTTATTTTGCCTTTACATATGTTCTTATTGCAATAGAGGCAAAGTTTAGCAATAAAATGGGATGTCTTATTCTGAAATGTTGAAATCATTACACAGGATATCCATTCGACCATACTCTGTACTCAGAAGTATATTTTCTTACAGTAGTAATTTAGGATTCAACTTAGTTGAATAAGTTATTATCTCAAATAGGAAATATCAGTTATTCTTTTAATTTTGGTGAGAGTATGTTTGTCACCTCATTGAATATAATGGCTGCTTTTAAAGTTCTAATATTTCTAGCTAATGAATAATTTTGTGGTAATTTTCTGCTGTTTGTCCCTTAAGAATTGGTCACATCTTTCTATCTCTTAACATGTTGAGGATTTTTTTTTCTTGACACTGTGAATATCATATTGTGTGGACTCTGAACTCCATAATGATCCTCTGAAACACTGCTGATATTATTGTTTCAGCAGCTGACCTTGGTTAACTTGGTTTGATTCATTTTGCAGTCCGCTCACCTGGTCGGTACCACAGTGATGCACTTTAGCCTCAGCTCCTGCCAGTCTTGGTTTGTCTTGCAAACACATGGATCAGAGGTGAAAGAGATGGGTTGGGTTTATAAATTTATACTTACTTACCCTTTTCTAACTTTGCTTTCCAGGTGACTTTCTCTTATTTTCTAGTGGTTCTAGTTTCCTCAGGTCACTTCCTCTTCCTTCACCTAAAAGAAAGAATATTTTTTATTTTCTGTTCAGAGTTGTGACTGGTTTATCATTGCCTGTTTTATTCTAAAAACTTTTTGGATTATTTTACTTGATGTGTGTCTGTAGCATGCTGTGTACAGAGGAATCTTGCTTTGTAAGCCAAATAAAAGTTTTTTCTTTTAATAGAAGAATAAAGTTATGACTTTTACCAAAGAGCTCATCTCTATCATAATACTTTGTTGTTATAATCACTGTTTTACATAATATTAACTCTGCTTCTTTCTCTATGGAATTGTTTACTGTTCTTATTTAATTTTATGTTTTAGATTTATGTTTTTTCATAGCATTTATCTCTGAGTTTGTGACATTGTGTAGTGTCTCTAACTTACTATAATTCATATAACATTTTATATTGATGTTCCAGTTTTTAGTGGCATTTATGTATAACCTGTAGAACAATCAATTTGCTATGCTTTCCTTTTGTTCTCTACATTCTTCTACCCTTTCCTGTTGTGATTTCTATATATTTCTAGATGTAAAACTCTTACATAGTATTCTTCCCCATTGTTTATTTTAGTCTTATATTTGTAATCATATCTATATACTGAATGTTGTCTTTATAATTTTGCTGATTTCCCCATTTATATCTTTGTTGAATGAAGATTATTTTTTTCAAAAATGGTTAAAAAATAATTTCCCCTTAGTTGATGCATGTTTAAAAAATATTTGTAGCCTTGCTAATTATAGCTTTGATGATTAAAAACTAATATTGGATCAGTTTCTTTAAGATTTTTGAAAATGCAGCTACATTGTTATTTTTTTTTAATTAATAAATTTTATTTTTATATTCCCCATACAATTGCAATCCCCCCATTCTGACCCAATCCCTCCCCTCCCGCCCCCCACCCCCCAAAAAGTGTCTCTGGTTCATAGTTTTTGTTGATTTTGATTTTCACTTTCTTATAGTTATTCATTTTCCTGGTCCCTTATTTAAGTTTTCTAGATCCCTGCTATGAGTGAGACCATCCGGTATTTTTCTTTCATATGGAATCACAAAAAACCCCGAATAGCCAAAGCTCTCCTGAAAAAAAAAGAAGGGAATGGAGGCATCACACTCCCAGACTTCAAACTCTACTACAAAGCCATAATCATCAAAACTGCATGGTATTGGAACAAGAACAGACATACAGACCAATGGAATCAAATAGAAAATCCAGAAATAAACCCACAGATTTATGGTCAACTAATCTTTGACAAAGGAGCAAAGACTATGCATTGGAGCAAAGAAAGTTTGTTCAATAAATGGTGCTGGGAAAACTGGGTCGCTACATGCAAAAGAATGAAGCTTGACCACTACCTCACACCATATACAAAAATCAACTCAAAATGGATTAAAGAACTAGACATAAGACCTGAAAACATAAAATACATAGAAGGAAATATAGGCGAAACACTACGTGATTTGCATATCAAAGACATCTTTACAGACACATCACCCAAAGCAGTGATAGTGAAGGCAAAGATCAACAGCTGGGACTACATCAAATTAAAGAGCTTCTGCACAGCAAAAGAGACAATAACAAAAACAAAGAGAAACCCCACCAACTGGGAGAACATTTTTGCACCCAACACTAATGATAAAGGACTGATCACAAAAATCTGCAAAGAGCTGATGAGACTCAACAACAACAAAGAAAATAATCCAGTCAAAAAATGGACAGAGGAACTAAAAAGAAACTTCTCTGAAGAGGAAATGCGAATGGCCAACAGGCATATGAAAAAATGTTCAACATCACTTGCAATCAGGGAAATGCAAATCAAAACTACCATGAGATACCATCTCACACCAGTGAGAATGGCACATATTAAAAAAACTAGCAACAACAAATGTTGGCGAGGTTGTGGAGAAAAAGGAACTCTTCTGCACTGTTGGTGGGAGTGCAAACTGGTCCAACCACTATGGAGAGCTGTGTGGAGATTTCTGGACCTACTAAACATAGAGCTTCCACAGGATCCAGCAATTCCACTCCTAGGTATTTACCCAAAGGACACAGAAACATCAATTCCAAAGAACACCTGCACCCCTATGTTTATAGCAGCACTGTTTACAATAGCTAAGCTTTGGAAACAGCCCAAATGCCCAAAAATAGATGACTGGATCAAGAAGATGTGGTACATATATACCATGGAATATTACTCAGCATTCAAAAAAGATAAACACATGCAATTTGCAGCAACATGGATGACGCTGGTAGGGATCATGCTCAGTGAAATAAGCCAAAAAGAAAAATACATTGTTATTTTTAAGCTTTTAAGAACACCGATTCTCTTTTTACTTTACATGATTTTTTTTTTTTTTTTTTTTTTTTTGCTAGCAGACCTGAGGGGTTTTCTCTCCTTTTGTCTAAGAGTTTGACTTAAATGTTTCAAATTGACTAAGGTGAGGCAGTATTTCCCAATAACCGAATAAGTCCACTCAATCTGCTAATTCTGATCTGCTCATTCTCACCCTCCACTTGTTCCTCCTCCTTCATTTTGAGCCTTGTTTTCTTTTTCTTTCTCACATCTTAATCCATCATGTGTTTTCCTGGATTTTAAGTACTATTTCTCTTCCATGCTTTTCCTCTTTCAGATAGTCTCAGTATGCAGTCATGTGTCAATGAAAGCTACACCCTCTGAGAAATGTGCTGTAAGGCGAATTTTTTGTGTGTGTTCACCATAGAGTACAATTACGACTTTTGATAGATGGTATAACCCATTATTCTCCTAGGTTATATTGTACCCTATGGAATCACCCTCGTATACACAGTCCTTTCTGACCAAGAATTTATTAATCAACCCATGTTCTTTTATTCTATTTTTTTTCTATCCCTGGTCAGACTTCATGTACTTGTTTTTCTGTCTCTGTTGTATACACTTGGTTGTTTTCTTGATTTACCTCAGTGACTTTAAGTTTTAATAGCATGCACTGTTCTTGCTTCCCTTGTAATTTACTTTTTTATTTTTTACATTATTTTAGCTTTCTAGAATAATTCTTGTTACTCTTTGTCTATTATTCTTAGTTTCCAAAGTTCTGCTCCATTGTATTTGTTCCATGTAACTAAATACTTATTTGAGTATATTTTATTCATCCAGGAGAGTTTTTGCTTTTTATTTTTTCCATGTATATAATTTTTGAGATTTTTTAAATCAACTATTTTCATTGATTCTTAATAGTTTTCTTATAAAAGTTTGTAAATTCATGTTTTTATGAAGGGCTTTTATAAAGAACTCTGGAAGTTTAGAAGAGTTTTCAAGATTTACTTTTCTTTCATGATTTTTATGAGTTAATATGGGTTTACACTGTTGTTTCTATAATAGGTGTGTGTGCTCCCCTCCCCACTTCAGACTAGTCTTGTCTTAGTTTTGTCATTTTAATGGCTGCCTTTGCTATGATGTGTCCTTAAATGTTTTTTTTTCTTTTTCATGCAAAACTAGAAGCTCCTTCTTCTCTTAGTTTCCTTTCACTGTTCAGTTTGCAAATGGTTTCCTATTTATCATCTTCTCCCCAGAAAGTTTTTTTGTGGAATCAGTTGTTTGTTATACAATGACTATCTTTTTTTAATTCATCACATGAAGATTAGATTTTCACTTTGAAGTTGATTTTTCTACCTAGGGGATTTGAAAATTACAGTGTTCTCTGTTTTCTTTTTAGAACTTATATGTACTTTGTGTGCTGTTATTAGAAGTTGTTGATTTTGTATGTTTTTTAGATGTGATATTGAGAGTTTTACATATCCTTCATTACCTTCGTTACCAATCATTTGTTTAATTAGCTTTATGTCTGATATTTATAATAAAATTTCCTATTATAAAAAAATGCATGTTGTAAACATGGCATCAAAAAAAAAAGCCATTTAAAAGTGGCAAAAGGGGGGGCCTCCCTAGTGGTGCAAGGATTAAGATGCAAACTATGAAGCAGTCCACAGCCACTGCAGCATGAGTTCTATTCCCGGCCAGCCAGGGAGCAATCCACATGGCACAGCAGACCTCTCCTGACTTGCCTGCTGCTCCCCTCAGCAGTGTACTTTGTTCAATCTGCCTGTTCTGTTCACCACTCTGTCTCTGGGGAATCCTCTCACACCCCACACCCCTGGCCTGTACCCCAGCTCTTGCATGCATAAATAAAATCTTGTATTAAAAAAAAAGGCAAAAGGTCACTAAGTGGGGTAAACAACAAAATTGAACAAAATTGAGCAATAGGGCAAAAGATAGAGGTTGGTAAATATATACACTATTTTCTACTTTTTAAAAATCTGAACTTTACATAGCAAAGTGTTCGCTAAAATTATATGGGCATTTTATTATACATATTTAGCAAAACTCTCCTAAAAATTCTCAGTAAAATGAATGGCTTTTATTAGCTAAGACTATTTAATGCTTAACTCCAATCTGTTATAACACACTATGTAATAGGCATTAGTCCTGAAAATGCTAGAGATTTTGGCTTCGTGCCTGCATTTCACCTCTAATTTTCCAACTGACAAAGTGCCTCTCTTTAAGCATCAAAATGTAAATGGTATTTGTGCTTGTCTCAGAGCTCTTCCATATTTTACAGCTGTTTCTGAAAAATATGCTTAGGATTTAATCACTTACTTCAGAATGTGAAGAGACAGGTGCTCAGAAAGTTGTAAAGCATTTAATGTAGAGCTTATGCTGGACTGTGTGAGCATATTTTAACTTTTATGCTTCCATGAGACAACAATTTTATTTCTCTCTCCCATAGGATACAATTGGATACTCTGAATTTTTTTCATACCCCCTGCTTGATTTCACATTATGTTTTTAGCCCCTACCATATCAAACTATACAAGTGGTTCTTGAATACCTAAACAAATACTTGTTCCTTTTTTCAGTATGTCATAGACTGGAAAATATATGTTACACAAAGTATGAGTTGAAAATCCTTCTACATTCCTAAATATATATACATATATACAGTGATATATAAATAAATAATGATGACTTCTTTCGGAGTGTTTTGTTATTAAACACTTGTCCTTTGATGAATATTTGCTGATTATAATACTAGTTTTATAAATATTAATCAATTAAATCTAAAAATTTAAAATAGTTTAGTTACTAATATACCCTTAACATTTATGTACATTTCTATATATCACTTTTACATTTTGAATCTCATAAATCTCATAATCAATTAAAATGTGGGTCATTATTTGAGATGTTTGTGATAAGAGTAGATAGCATAGTTACATTATCCAGCTAATGCTAGCTTCTGAGAAATGTATACAGCCTGATTGTAATTACAAATGTATTTCATGCTAAAATCACTTAGGATAATCTATTTATTCTGTAATGACAGCAGAAGGATCAGGGTTGAGCTGAGTACACTAAGGTGTTTGCCTTAATACAGAACTTAATAGGGACAGCAAGTAAGGGAAAGGGATGAAGTTGGAGAAAAATTATAAACACTCAGTTATGATTATCTTCTGGGGAATCTAATGTATAGCATAGTGACTATAATTAGCAATATTATCTTGTATTTTTTAAAAGTTGCTAAGACAGTAGATATAAAAATTCTTACCACCCACAAAAATATATTAGTTAACCTGGGAGGTGCCTAATGTTGTAACTAACCTTATCGTGGTGATCATTTTGCAATATATACAATATCAAATTATCTCACTGTATACCTTAAACTCACAGAATGTGTCTATTGAATTCCAATAAAACTGAAAAAATAAAACATCAGTCGAAAACTAAGAAAATATTATCCAAATTTAGTGAGCCCTGAAATTTAGATGTGGAAAATGTGGGTGAATGCTCAATCAAAAGATGACATGTCACTCTGTTTGAGGGTCATAAATCCAGTGTGTGTGTGTGTGTGTGTGTGTGTGTGTGTGTGTGTGTGTGTTCAAGGAGCACCACATCCTCATTTTGTTCTGGGTCCTGCAAATTACTTAGCCAGTCCCATGTGGGCGCAGGAATTCTGCAGAAGGTAGAATAGGAGGGATGATTCTTGTACTTTGCTACAAAGACTACTTTCAATAATGCTGAGTAATACTAGATGTTATTGAAATAAAAATATGAGAAAAATAAATATAAAGTTTTGAAACTGATTTTTATAATTTTTTAGAGATCCATCTTCAGAGAGGTGTTGAAATTTATGTGTTCAAGATTATTTGAATTCTCCATTTCAGTCTGGAGAAACTCCCTTAAGATATTAGGCCATGCAATATACTTAAAAGGACATTTAGAATCGGATGTTACTTGTTTAAATTACTAGCTCAGTTACTTAGGTACCTATAAGAATAAATTTCTTCTTGCTCCTTGTGAGTCTTGGTTACTGATGTTAATTTCTAAGGTAGCAAACTCATAGCCATCACACATTTTTGTTTCATATGACACTGGCCTCTTGAGTGTCTTAAACAATTTTAATTTTTCCTCACATTAAACAGCTGTGGATTTCAAGTACAAATAGAGATCACTGGCTTCTTTTGAAAAACAGAAGTTTTGACAGCATTTGGGGAACATTTGCACATGACAGTGATCACCTGGAACTAATATCTGTCTGACTATACAAGATGTTACTTCTCCTGCCCTCTTTATCCCTGTGCCTGTAGACAGGTATGGTTTATTCCTGACTGACATTGAGAGCTTGAGATGATGACTAAATAGATAGTAAAAAGAATACGCTCAGCTCATAAATTATACTAAATAAAAGAAAACCCAGAAAATTATGAGGAAAATGATGATTTTGCAGCTGCTGCTGTTGCTAATGACATCCTGGGTGGGACTAATATTTTATAATCTTCATAAAACTCTATGAATTAGATGATGTTATTATCTCCATTGCAGTACTTTGTAAAATGAGTCAAGGATGGGTTATTTAAATTGCCTAAATTCACATAGCCAATGAGTGACAGAGAGAAGATAGAAATTGAGGAAATCTGGCTTAAGAGTCTCTTATTCAAGTTCTGCTGTTACTATGCCCAGTCTATGCAATAATTAGGAAAGTATACTTTCAAATTCTGTACATTCTTCCAACAATTTTTTAACAAGTTTTCAGTGGAAAACATGAATTTAAAGTACAGGAATAATGTAAATGGGAGTGTCTTAGGGTCTTTATTACTGAATTCTTAATTGTATGCTATATAATGTACATACAAATTAAAGCTATTGAATAGAAGTGGGGGAATAATTCAGTTAAAAATTGAAATTTCAATATACTTATGTCTCATGGATAATATATTCATAAAGATTTTACATATAAATCATTCAAAATAATGCAACAGTGTGCTTGTTTTAGGGATACTTTCCATTAAGCTTTTTTTTTGATATATGTACTTATGCCTTTTCTTGTATTTCTGTTACCTGTCTCCTCTCCCCTGCTCCTCTTCAAGCAGGATTAAGCCTAAGTTTTAATTGTAATTTATCTGCTTTATCATGAGACTCCATCTCCACTTAGCAAATAATTTTTGCTTAACAGAAATAGAGAATTGTGGTAGAAAATAATTGCAAATTTAATAGGAAAAGTTTTGGCAGTGTTTTATAGTTTGATATACATATTGGAATTCCTTGTCTTTTGGCACTTGGTAATATAAAAGTAAATCTCAGAATCTTAAGACTGGGCTTAACTTTCTGCATGAGCAGATTGCTTTTATGAGTATCAATAGTAGTATGGCTGAATTACTATAAAATTACCAGTTGCCTCAGTTCTCTTTGCATTTTCTTGTGTTTTGAGGAATCTTATCAACAGATGGCAGAAGAAATTTCTGAATACTAATCATTATTGGATTCTTTACCATCTACTGCAGTCCAAGTCATAAGTTAATCAATACCTTTTATTCTGAATGCCTCAAAGGAATTTCAATCTTAATTAGCTCATTCACAGTTGGCACAGAAATGAGCATAACAAGTTCATAGCAGTGGTCAAGATATAGGATCTTGATGACACTACATAAAATTAAAATAATAAATATAAGGTCAAAGGAGTAAATTGATCATTAAGAATTCCATATGGCATTATCTCTAATACAAAGTGCCAATTATTGAACATAGTGAAAGTTTTTCTTTCTTACATAAGGAAGATACACTTCAATTAATAAGTAAAATATTTTCACGAATGCATTTTAATGTGGAAAATATGTCGCACCCCAGTCCTGTGATGAATTACTTTACTATCCATGATAATCAGTCTAGAAACAGTGAAAATCTTTTGTATTGTATGTATTGACACATTAAAGTATTGTTGCTATTGTGTCCTTCCAACTACTGTCCCAATCCACCTAAATATAGACAAAAAATAAAATCACAAAAACTATTTTCTGCTAGTATATAAATATTTAGTTTTTGATATAAATTGTATAATTCATAACCTTATTATTTCCAAGTAGCTGTTTGAATGGTTAGTTGAATAAGTTGCAAGCAAAACATTCACATCAGATCCTGCATAATGAACTCTCAACAGATGTAGCCATTTTCAAAATGTCTCTGTTTTAGTATTAATATTCAGTGATATTCAAGATGTCAACAGGTTCATAATTCAACTAGCAAGTTATCTTGAGTTTTTTGTTTTATAAATGAGGCATTTCTTTGTTATGTAGATTATGTAACATTATAAAATAGATTTTTAATAGAAATAGAAAAAATGCATTTTGGTGTTTATATTTAATACTCCATTTAAAAATATTTTTGTTTTGATTTGTTTTGAAAATAATTTCAGCATGTTATCTAAAATAGTGCTTATTAGCATAACATTAATATTTATCAACATAAACATAAAAATATATTTCCCTTAGGGGTTATGTTTTATCATGCTGAAATATCTGATTTCTGATTTATTTTAGTGTTTAGGATTTAAATTGAGATTCTGTTACTCCTCTTTATTTGGTCTTGTTCATTTTCTTTTATTGATGCTTATTAAGAGACATTTTGGAAGAGCTACTACAGCATCATATGCTTTTCTTAACTGTGACTTATTTTAAAATAAATTATCTTTTCATAGCTAAAATCTTATTATAATTATCTTATCAAATTTCCATGTCTGTAGACCCTTTCCTCCCCAATTGTGATCCTGTAACTTCTAGAAACCCTTTCTGCAAAAATCTCTCCACACTTTTCTCCAGAAAAAAGTGACATTTCTGAAAGTTGAAACTAAGAGGATTTTATTTATGACTTGGCTTCACCTTTTTGGTGTTTAAATGAAATTGTACTACTTCTTTCTCATAATTTCTTGATCTACCTATTTAGAAAAATGCACACAATGATTTATCCTCTTTTGGGGAACTTAGTGTCACTAATTTTCTTAGTCACATGCTTAACAGAAAAAATTATAGTTTTTCCTTATATTGAACTAAAATTACATAACATTATTGAAAAATCAATATATCAATATAGTACATAAAATTTACCAGTATAAATACAATTCATTCATTCACCAGTGGTTTGTTTGCAAGGTCCAACTATTGTAAACTATGCTTTCACTTTCTATACCCGTGGACTCCAATGCCTCTGAGCCAATATAACATAAATTTCTCAGAACATGAAATACAGTGTCATTGTCCCTCCTAGCTTTTGTTCCTATCCCTTCCTGCTTTTTTGTCTAGTGAAAAATCTACTTATGTTTTAATCTCTGGAAACCCTCCTTATGATGTATATTTAATGCCAAGCAGATTTTATCTGCATTACTTTTTATTCTCCTTGTTTTTTATACAGCACAGTTCTGAATGGTCACTAAATACACCCCTTAATTTCTCTCTCTCTTTCACAAAAATTACCTGAGAAGAAAGCATGAGAAACAGATACCTGGAGAGAGAAGATATCTCTTACTGTTGATGACAGAGATTGGAGATATATTTTGGATATGGACTCAACATGCTCTGTTTCCCTAGTGTGATACATTTTCCAAAAGGGTCACTAAGAAATTCACAATGCTTTTGTAAGGGAGAGTTGTCATGGTAAACTTGACACCAGGGCAAGCTAATATATTCTAGTTATGTGAAGACAGCTGGATCTAAAGGAGAGGGGACTCTGAAGATACTGGCACAGGAATACTCTCTTCCTTCTAAATCCAGCAATTAGGTAAGTCATAGTAGAGAAACACATGAAATAGAGAAATACAGTGAAAATTAGGAAATATAAAGAGTGGAAATCAGTTCAGTCCTAAAATTTCATATCGTGGATAAGATCTCGTAAGTATGAAGTTGAATTCAGAATTGGAAAGGGATAACTAAGATCATTCTTCTCCAGGATCAATAGCTTAAACTATGGTGGTCTGATCAGTAAGACAGCCATGTGCAGCCTGGAACAGTCGAGAGAGTGTTGCAGAGCCATTCCATCTCTCCATCTCTAGAGATACCGTAAAAGGCAGAATGAGGCCGCTCCTACCACAGAGTGTCTTTTCATCCCTGGAAACCTACACCCACGTCTCCATGTGCCTTTGCTGACAGACAGAGCTAAATCCAATCCTAGCTTATATAAGAAAACAAAAGTGTTTTTTTCTGCACTACCCACTCCTGTTTAATTGTGTCTTTTGACAGCTGGTTAGAAACTAGAGTCTAAATACTGCGAAATTTGCAGTTTGTATTATCTAAACCTTGGTAATACAGACACGAGCACAGAAGGTAGACACACACATACACATGCACACACACCAGGCACATACCCTATTTATTCCACCTGGGAATGTTCCTCTCCTTGCTGTTCTGTAGCCATTCCAGGCCAGGTAGATTCACCGTTGGTTCAGGCAGCTTAAAAGAGAAGCTTGGAGCCCTTGGCATCATCCCCACAGGTTTTTTAATAGTACTCAGGGGAAACAAGCCAGCAGGGAAACAGCAACTTGGGCCCCTTGTGAATCTTTTTAAGCTCATTTCTCTGAGCTTTCTCTGACGTTCTGTCATGGTCTCTTCCTCTCATAGCTGCTCCGCTGTCTCTTAGTAATGCTGCCCTTATTGCCCTGCCTCTAGGCTCAGGTGTGCATAGTTGCACATGCGCACACACCCATGCTCAGGTGTCCATAGTCAGGCACGTGTGATAGCAAGAGAGGCCAATGGCGTAAAAGCCTAATCATCTTCGTTTATTCTACTCTTGCATTTCCAATATTCTGTAGATGTGAAACTGTAGATGCTGATGTGTTCTGTGCTATTTGCCCTGGAAACTCAAAGACAGGGGGACTTATGAGGTTGTAGGAGATTGATTGAATTACACACAGGAGTGCCCTAAACAGCTTGTTTGGAACACCTGGAATTACTCCATGGTATGGTTCATATCAATGAAATCAGAATAAGGTAAACACTTGCAGTCCTGGAAAATAATTTGTTTTCTTAGAAGAGAGACAGAGGTGTTTACATGAGACTGATGAGGTGGACATTCTGTGTTCAGATATTTAAGGTTACAAAATATGAAGCCTCAAATGGTGTGTGCATGTGATGATAATAAACTCATATCTGTTTGTGGTATAAATATTTGTAAATCATTAGAGGTGCTATAATTTCAGATATGTGTAAATATATATATATATAATGAACTTTGTTAAATCTGAAGACTATAAAGGTCAAAAAGGATTGAGAATTTTTTGATTGATAATATTAAAACTTTAGTATACTTGTGTAGGGTAGGTAAAAGGTATCAGGCTTTTCTGCCCCTCCCACCATTAGGATAGATGACGGAACCCTGCGGTCCTGAATGCATGCCTGATGGCGGGCACCTGGAGTAGGGTGTGGGCATGCATAGGTGGGTACACCTGGGCTAAGAGACTGGTGTATAAGGGGGGATGCCAGCAGAAGCCGAGAAAGAAGCAGAGGAGCAGGGAAGCCGAGAGAGAACCAGAATGAATGGAAGAGGAGAGACCACCAGAGAACGCCGGAGAGCCCCTTAGCCCCCCAGCACCCCTGCCTGCCAAGTGCCTGGTAAATCTAAATAAAAAACCCACAAAAGCCACTGAGGGCTGCAGGACTCCTCCTTTATCCGGTCTGCTGGATCAGAAAACCTGCACTGTGTCATCCCTGCCCTGACAACTTGTTTGGGAATGTGTATTTCAGAAAGAAGAAAAACACTTTAATTCTTCACTGTAATAGTCACTGATCACTGTTTATGTGATAAACATGGGTACATCATAGTGGAAAACAATCACAAAGACTGAACTTTGTGTTTCCCCCAATTCTTATGTTGAAACTTTATCCCCAAAGTGAAGGTATTAGAAGGTGGTGTCCTGGGAAGATGATTCAAGCAGGAGTTAGAGTCTTTATGAACGGGATCAGTCCTGCCAAACGGACCCAGTGAGGACAACTCAAAAAGCATCTCTATAAGAATCAGGAACAAAGCCATAATGGGACACACAATCTGCCAGCACCTTGAAAATGGACTTTCCAGAAAGAAAAAACAAAATTTTATTGTTATAAACCTCCCAGCATATGGCTTTCTGTTATCGCCTCCCGAATAGACTAAGCAAACTTCTGCACCTAAAAAGTTTATAACTAACTGAAGAAATCCAGTGTTTTAAATACCTCAGTTTCCCTATTACTCTTATTTTCAATGATGTTAAGTGCATGGAAGAAGTGAACAGTCACATGAGAGAATTTAATAAAGGAGAACAATTCAGTTAGGAATTCAGAGAAGATAACTGAAAACTTGTTTTGTATGTTGAGACATAAGACATGAAGGGAGATCAGGTTCAGAGAAGTAGGTTCAGTTCAGAAACCTACTCTTAGATAAGAGGCATGGTTCAAGGATGCAGTTATGGAAGGGACAAAAGGCAAGTACTTTGATTACTGTTAAGCATTTAATGGTGGTAAAATTTAAGTTGCGTTCATTGAGCTACAAACTATTCCAAAGATCTGGGGAAACAGACGTAAGACAAATAATGAAAAGTAGACCAACCAAATATTATGTGATGGCCAGGCAGGCAAGTAAAACATTAAATGCTTTAGAATAATCTTCAAAGAAGAATACGAAGATAAATGGCATTACCCAAATAAACACTTGAACTATCTGTGCTTAGAGTTTTTAAAAATCATGGTGTGAAGCTAACTGAGCAATAGTTTTTAAAACTTCTGGTTATTGCTGTGGATTTCATAAACATCAGTTCCAAACTTTCTAATAATTTTGGGCTTAAGACACATTCTTTCTTCAGAAAAGTGCTCCAAAGAATAGCAATGTGAGATTTGGGGAGTAATATCTAAAACATTATTGTAGAAATGATGAATTGAGATTTCAGTGATCAAAACAAATGCAACAGTAGTAGGAAATCCAGTAATCCTCCTGAGGATAGAGAGTTCATCTAAGATTGTTGATGATGGCACTGAATTTTTATGAAGTAAATATATTGATTGTTTATGTAAGTGTTGGCAAGGTTTTACTATGTAAATTTAAAGAGAAAGGAAACATGTGTCTATTAAATAGGCACAAGAGGGAATTGGGTTGAAATTATTCAGTTGTTTTAGTAGCACAATTAAAAAATAGACTAATATTACACCTGTTTTTTTAGAAGATTATTTGTAATAACGTAACACTCTACAGACTATATTACTGATGATTGATTAGCAAACTTCTTGGGAAAGCTCTTGAGAAAATAACTCATCTTTTTCTTGATCTATTAGAGGCCTTTCATTCAGAGAATGAATCTAATTCCTCTTACATAGAAAGTAAAGAGGAAACAGGCACTCAGTGTTACAGTTTTGTTTTGTTTCATTTTTGATTGTTTGTTTTTAAGGTAGAAGAGATATTGAACGCCAGAACAGGAGTAAAATTTCTAAGGTTGGCTCCAAACCTTGTTATTGTGGATGGTGAAATGTGAGAACTCTGTGCAATTGAAACTATCAGGTAGAGAAACTAGTTTACACCTTATCATGCTCAGAAATAGAGGGAATTAGAGCAGTATCCAAAATATATCTGCCCTGTTATTTGGGGGGAGAGAATCTTCCTTTTTCTGATAAGTTTTAGAATGAGGAAAAAAAAACAATAAACCAAAAAAAGTACCTTTGTGAACCAGGAATTGGCACAGAAGTCCGAGGGATTACAGTAGTAATCCTTGTTGGATAAGAATGTTTAGCTGCTCCAAATCTCATTTCTAGGTCTCACGGAAATAAGAAAATGGACTAATATAAACTTCATTGTCCCTTTCCAGGATAGGCTGATTGGAAATATCCAGAATCTAAATGAAAACTACCAATTAATCTTGTTAGGAAATGTTAGTGTTCAGAAAACAAATGCATATATACAGTCAGAAAAATATACAAATATGTATGTAAAATATATTTACATATTCTTTATTTACACACACGCAGTCAATTTTTTTTAAAGATTTATTTATTTTTACAAGAACCGGGGTACAGGCCAGATGTGCGGGAGGGTGAGGGGATTCACCAGAGACAGAGCAGGGAGCAGAACAGGCAGACTGATGAAATACACTGCTGAGGGGAGCAGCTGGCGAGACAGGAGAGGCCTGCTGTGCCATGTGGACCCTCCCCAGCCAGCCAGGATTGAAGCTGGGCTGCAGAGGCTGCAGACAGCTTCACAGTGGGGTGCTCAACCACCTGTGCCACCAGGGAGGCCCACACAGACAATTTTAAATATTCACAGTGCTGTATTAACTAGTCCACTTTCTCATTCACATTGATTTGTGATGCCAAAATCAATATTCAAGACTCAAGGTCATTCAAGGATTTGTGCAGAGCAGCAAAAATTTGAGTCACCCAGCAAGTGAGCTAGGAGGACTTTCCTAGCTCATTTCCAGCAACATCACATTCTACCTTGTTTTGCCTCTCATGGGGCCATTTGTGAATGATATTTAATTTCTCACTTTCACATTTTTGTAATTCTTGTTGGTTATTTTGCTACTTAAAAGGTCTTCCAAATTAGTGTTGAGTGTTACCTAGTCATCCTACTTATGGGAAGCCAGAAATATGCCTTAAGGAAAAAAATACTGGTATTGGATAAACTTTGTGATGTCATGAAGTATGTTGCTATTTACATGAATTAATTGTTAAGGAATTTATATATATATATATATATATATATATATATATAAAACAAGGTGTCTTTAAACACATACACACATAAAAAAAGGTAAAGGGTCTATGAGTTGACAAAAGTTATGACAAAACCAGCATCCCTTAGGCCTGTTCATGTGCCATTCCTATTTCTACAGTAGCTCCCCAATAGAAATGACCACTCTTAATTGTAAAACAAGTGTTTTATATTCCTTTAATGCTCTACAGTTAGGAATATATTATATGTGCAAGAGCTCTCAATGTTTTATATTTATTTTTCATCACTATACTTTATCCCACTGTATCAGTATACCTTGCTTTACATATTAATTCTCATATTGATAGTTGTATTTTTTTCTCCTAACTTGGGACTATTGTGATTAATGAGGATATAAACAATCTTATACATGGCATTTGGTATACATAGATATGTCTTTTGAGTAATGCCAAAGAGCATACAGTGAGGTGATACATATGTACAGTTTTAGGAAGTATTGCCAAGCAGTTCTCCAAAGTAATTATAACAGTTAACCCTGCTGAGAGTCATATGTAGTAATCTTAGCACTTAGATAAAACATAGAGCATTATTGATCTATTTATTTATCGCTACATTCAAGGGTTATCACTCTACTGCTAGGTGAGTGCTTTGTCTTATTTTCCTTTTTTATATTTTACATAAATGGAGTCATATAGCATGGACACTTTTTGTATTTTTTCTTGATAAATAACTGTTTTTAAAATTCATCCATGTGCTTACTAGTAGTTATAACTTGCATTTCATAGTATTCTATTATGCAATGTAATAGTATCTGTCTATTCTATTATTACTGTGCATTGGATCACTTTTCAAATTAATTCTACACAAAAGTAAGAGCATAGAGTATTTATCTTTCTTTGGCTGGAAATGTCCGTTCGTATTTCTATTTCAGTTAAAATTGTATGTTGATTCTGCACAGCATAATTTTGAGTAACATCTTCCCCAGAGAAATTCCCATGAATTTTGTTGTTCATTTTGTTGTACAGGATTCTAGGACATGCAGGTGAGCTCTGACATTTGACTTAAATCTTCCTAAAGAGTAGAGCTTTATAAAGACATCTCTCTCTTACTAACTTCCAAGGAAGCGTAGAGTGCCAGAGCAAACACAGGGAAATACAGTCTTCAAGAAATGTCCAACAAAGACCTAACACCATAAAATAAAGCAGAAGTGATCTGCCTTTACTGAAAATAATTGCAACACACATAGCAGTTGAGCCAGCAAAAACTGAAAAAGTAACACTATTTATTCATTTAATACATATTCATGAATATCTATACTCACGCTGCTTTATTCATTATAGCCACAAATTCCTTACCAAGAATATGAGATCTATATGATTATTTCAATTTAATGTGATACACATGCAAATTGTTATTGATATATTATTGATGGATCAGGATAAAGTTGATAATATAATTCATGCATCCTATAATCTATATAATAGTATTGAGTGGGTATTCTCTAGACAAAGATGATTCACAGTTATTCATGAGATATAGATAGCCATCCTCTCAGAAAACATAATCTTTTTAAATATTTTATGTACTTGCTAAGATGTTTGTTCAATACATCATTCAAAAAGGAAAAGACTGCAAACACAGAATAGTTTATTTTGATTACTTTTAATACATATTTATATGTGACTTACTAGAAATGCTATTAAAAAAAGTGAGGAAATGCAAGACATACGACCATAAAAACACATATAATGCAAATATGAGTGCATGCAGATATGCTGCATTTTCAGAAAAAATGGAAAAATAGACCAAGATATGGAATGCATGCATATACAGATATATTTATGAACCTCTATTATGAAATTATGAATTTTGCACATGTATATGTTTTTATTTTAAAGTAAACCTGAGTGTTGTAAAGTGAAAATGGGGGTCTATAGCCATCAATCCCAAATTCCTTATAGTCCAATTATACATTTTTGGTGGTGTTGTTCAAGAAAATCACTGTACATACATGAGACATTCCTTTGATATTTTTGAAATATGGCTAATAGCATAGTACAAGAAATTACAGCAAAAATAAGTAGAGCTTCCCCCAAATGTATTATCATTTGTTTTGTGTTTTGTTTGAGTAACAATTCTCTACTAATCTCACTCCATAGAGACTCAGAGGCACATAATCACATACAAAATCACTTACTGTGAACCATATGATCCTACACTCCCTGCATATATTATGTCTTCGCCATTTTGCGAACCTAATCATTTCATCAGCATGAACTGTTTTTAAATTACCTGCTTACACTAGTGGCTATTGAACTACAAAGGGCACACTCTGTTAAGGCAAACTTAATTCCTCACAGGTAAGGAATAAAAGTCATTGTGAAGTGGCACTAGTGGGAACTGATAAAGGCTCCTCCAGACACTCTGAGAATGTCAACATTATGATGCTACTTATTAGTTAGATCCCGTGATATCAATAATTACACTAATAATAACCCTGACCTACTTAGAACTTGGTCTTCTCAAAGTTGATGTAAACACACTTTATAACGGATGACTAGATTCACAGTGGGGTGAAATTGCAAAGTTATTTCTTTTTTTTTTTTTTTTTTTTTTTTTATAGAGGCGTGCTTTATTTATTTGTTTGTTTGTTTGTTTTGTTTATACATGCACTGGGTACAGTCAGAAGCGCGGGAGGGTGAGAGAATTCACCAGAGCCAGAGCGGGAAGCAGAGCAGGCAGAAGGACCGAAGGACACTGCTGAGGGGAGCAGCGGGCGGCAGGAGAGGTCTGCGCGCCATGTGGGACCCTCCTTCGGTGGCCGGGGAGCAGCCGGGGATCGAACCGGCGCTGCGGAGGCCGCGCGCAGCTTCGCAACCCAGCGCTCAACCGCTGCGCCACCGGGGAGGCCCTGCAAAGTTATTTCTTGAAGAATTAATCTATGATAACCTACTCTGTTCCTCTTGCTCTCTACTGGCTGAGGGCAATTCCCACACTGGCAGAACTTGCTCTTCCAAACCACAGTCATATTGCAGATTTAAATTCAAAGAAAGAGTCTGTCCATTGAATTTTTGAGAGAGAAATCTTTGTATATTTGCAAACAGTATGTTTCTTGCTTGATTTCAGTTATGACTTACCTTGGCTGGAGAGAAAAAGACCTGGTGGGTCACAGGACTGTAGGGAGTAGGGCTGTTTTCTATCAAAGAGCTGCACTTAGCCAGGGGCCATGCTTGCAACCTACAGTATCTGCGAGATCTCTGCAGACAGTCTCCATGCAGATGTCACTCACACCAGCAGGCAGCATCCCTTCCCCACAGTATGTGATACCCTTGGGCAGTGGAGTAGGATCGGGCTGCTGCTGTAATGGGAATCAAGGAAATGTTTGTGAGTGAAAAGGGAATAACTGAAGCAATAAGGAAGAAAAATCAGGTTTTTGAAAAACATGGTAAGATTAGTGAACCCTAACAAATGTCATCAGAGAGAATTGCATAAATCAGCAAAATTTGAAATATGAAGGGAAAGGGAATCATGGAAACAAAAGAATTTTTTTTTGACATGGGATTGTGTTTTATTTTATCTTCTTGAAATTTTATTTTTTACTGTATTGTTGTTGAGTAATGTTTGCTATATAACTGTATATGATTCAGAATTATAGATTCACACCTATTTGGATTTATATTGCCATGCCACACCCACCACCAAAGCACCATAGTAATAATACTCTACTGTAATCCAGTGAGTGTCAATTGAGAACAATCCACATTTACAGTTCTTATATCCATTAATATTATGATTTATGTTTATTTTCTATTTAATCATTCTTAAAACACATAACTAACACTGCATATTTTTCTGTTATTTAAGGTATTTACATGTATATTAATAATTGATATTGATATTGATGTGTATTTTCTATGACTAGCCAAATTTTGTGAGGTTTTAAAATTATAGGACTTAATTTTTCCTTAAAGACCTCATTCTTTATCTTCTTTTGAGAAACTGGCAGCTTTCTTAACACCCCTTTACCTGGAATTTACTGTCTCTTTAGAAATGGTCTGTATCTCCAAGTGTTAGGAAACATCAGTAGTTAACGCTTCTCTTTCATTTCTCTGACATTGAACACTCTTATACTCCTATACTTTAAAGAAGTTACATAAGTAAATGTTGGATTATTCAAGAGCTACTATTGGAACATTTAAAATACCTGATATAACACTGAAATATAATTATCTGCTCTCTCTCATTTTGTCTTAAAATGTGTAATTTAAATTTTTAATCAGTGCAAATGGTTATGTAGACATTTGCTCTTTAAATAATTCCATAATCTTTAAATGCTTAAAATATGGGAGAAAATGAGAGGTTTATATTAAGCTTCCATGAACAGTAAGAGTGCAGAACTTTCCAGACTTCCACATTATTTGAAGAAACAAATTTTCTAATATAAGACTCCCAGATACTCTCTCTGGTTATTCATTTGAAATACTGGTTGGGTCAGTTTGGTGTAAAGTGATACTCATTATATTTGCTTCCTAATGGTACTTGAAAGTAATATGATTGTCAACAGTATTTGTTTTATCATTATAGTACCTTAAAAAATCACACATATACAAGATTATAGAGAATGGTATAGTATAATCCAATTAATCCACTCCCCAGTTTCAAAAAAATCATTGATCATAGCCTATTATCAATAAATTTTTTATGCCCCTACCATTTTTTATTGAGCTAAATCCCAGATGTATCATTTAAGATATAGTGTAATATATATCACTCAATTTAAGGATTATTAAAAATAGTCAAAATAACAAAAAAAAGAAAGTATGATTTATATACATAGTGAAATGCAACTCAACTATAAAAAAAAGATGAAATCCTGACATTTGCAACAAAATGGGTGTACCTACAGGGTAATTATGTTTAGTAAAACATGCTAGAGAAAGACAAACACTGTGTAGTTTCACTCATATGGGGTACATAAAGAAACAAAACAAAAGGATCAACCAAATAAAGCAAAAAATAATCTTACAAAGTATAAAACAAAACTAGTGATTACCAGCAGGGCGTGGGGGAGAGGAATGAATAAACTTGATAAAAGATGTCAATTGTATGGTGAAGGATGAATTCATTTCTGGTCATGAACAGAACATAACATATACAGATGGTATGCATGTTCTAATGCATTTGTACTTCAATAATTTTTTAAAGAAATGAATGGCATTAGCAGTTGAAACAAAAGAAAGCGAAAATAAAAACAAACAAACTGAAGGTTGTTGCTTACTCCTTCAAGCTGAGTTTGATCAAGTGACTGGAAACATAACAGCCAATGTAAAGTTATCAAAGGTGACTAATACAAGCAATAGCTTATAAATCATTGCACATTGGTTGTTACCCTCCTCCTGCTCTAAGACCAACCATGCCTGGACTAGTTGGCTGGATAATAAGACATATTACCCCAGATGACATTCAGACATTATAAAAGGTCACTGGATTCAGCCAGTTCCCAGCAAGCCCATCATCTCACTGCAGACATAAAATCAAATCAAGTCCAAGTTCAGCAAAAAAAAAAAGAAACATGAGAACAGAAATAAGGGCCAAGCAAAAGTTTTATCGTAAGATTTGACACTGTTCGCTATATAAATTTGATATCTGTTATTCCATATTGTATTCATATTTACTTCCAGTCATGGTTTCTTTTTTCCTTGCATTTATTCATGATCCACTTGAAATTCATCTATACATGGGAATGGGTTTGATTCCTATCTTATTGTTTATGATTAATTAGCTCTCTAAACAGCAATTATTTAAATATATATTATTTCCCCATTGTTTTCAAATGCGAACTTAATTGCAATATAGACACACACGATCACGAAATTTTATGAATCTTCTACTTTGTCTCACTAGTTGATCATTCTGTTCATGTGCCAATAACATGCCTTTTTACCTATATGGGCTTAAGATATGTTTTACTATCTGGCAGGACATACTCCCTTTACTCTAATTTTTCATTATTTTTCTGTTTACTCCTTTTTTGTTTGTTCTTTCAAATAAGTTTTATAATCATGTTATCTAGCTTCAGAAAAAACAGCTGTTGGCATTTTAAATGGGTAACATTAAATTATAAACTGCCTCAGGGAGAACCAGTATCCCTTGAGTATTTTTGTTCAAGAAAATGAACTCTACTTGCTTGAGTCTCTTATGTCAGATAGATTCTGGATAAGATAAATTTGTGAATTTCCTCGTATAGATTTTAAATGTCTTATTCTTTTCTCTTTCCTTTTAAAAGTTGTCTCCATTTTTACCCTAATGGGATGTCTATAGAGACAAAATACATGAAAGAGGCAAAAGGCTAAAATAATTTTTTTACTAAGATGAAGGGAAAGGGAAAATAATGTACCCCTAGGATAATAGGTGTGGTGTGTCAACCTGCATTTGAAGAGTGTGAGCCTACACCTCAAAATTATATACAGCGCTGTAAACCAGTGTTTCCTCAATAGCAAAAAAGAAAGGAAATCAAAGACAGAAACCCACAAGCAATACTGATGTTTGAAAAATGGTCTCTTATTAACCTTTGGACATTCTGATATTCACATTGGAGTACATTTTTTTGGACATCAAATAGAGTCTAAAACAGTGTTAGAGATAAACTCTTTTATTTTTACTGTTTTTTTTTTTTTTTGATTGAGAGAAAGTACGATTTTATAGAACATAGTACTTTCTTAATTTTTTTCCAGCCCCAACTGTGTTTATATTCATTAGTCTGTGCTCATATAGTGAAGAAGTTATTAGATGGAATGAATGGCTTTACAATAATGGCTTAGAATATATATTCTGCTCTAGTAAGCTTAGATACAAACATTTCCATTCCATACCAGATGGTATAGTCTCAGCCCCATGACAGTAATTATAGATGCATTTTGTGCCATTATGGGTAAGCAAACAAGTATTAAACAGCTTCAACAATACATTTATGACAAAAAAGAAGCATTTCTGTGCTAATGTGTCAGCCATTACACACAAAGCTCATTGCCATTAACAATAAAATTTTGGATTGATGGGACTCCATAATGTGACAATGCACATGGGAATTAGACTATCCATTAATCATGTATAATGTTAGAACAGAGCAATTCCACATTGAGTTAGTTCTGAATAACATGTTTCTGAAGACCTTTGCTTTCACTGTATTTCATGTGTCTGATAGAGGAGACAGCTATATTTTCCTTTATTCCCATTAACCACATGTTTCATTTGAAAAGTCAATAATAAACTACCCAGAAGGACATTCTGATAAAATACAATGGCAAGATTTTATAAAATCTCAGAATTTTAGAAAGATATGAGAAATCATGAGGAAATCATTCACAGAAGTTTAAAATTAAATACATTAATAATTATTACATTTCCTTTGGTAAATCACACTGGAAAAGTATTAATTTAACCAA
The DNA here is from genome assembly GCF_014898055.3 of Talpa occidentalis. Lineage (NCBI taxonomy): Eukaryota > Metazoa > Chordata > Mammalia > Eulipotyphla > Talpidae > Talpa > Talpa occidentalis. Next base: position 14,530,062 of record NW_023604861.1, read on the forward strand.
TATAGCCAGGCATTTTGCTAGGTTTGCTGAGGTAAACTAGATAAATGTGATATTTCTTTCATTATAGAACTTTTAATCTGTAAATGTATATGTTTTGTGCTGATATAATATTTGTAAATGAATACTTTAAAAAATTAAAGAATTTGTCATTCTCTTTCAATTTTCATAAGTTGGTCATCTACTGTTCAATCTTTAAAACTGTCAGTTTGCTTACAAATAATGTTTGAGTCATAACTGTCCAAGTCAAATCAATCTCATATGTGAAATGGATTTGGTTTTCAGACTACTAATGTGTGACTGAGTTACGCCAACATGCTCCTCACTCCAAAAAAAAAAAAAAATGACAACCTATTAATCATGCATTTTTCCAAGCCTGCAAACATTTAATGAGATTAAAAGGGGGCTAGAATTATCTACAAACTATAATAATTAGGTCTACAACTCTATTTTCCATGTTCTTTTCCCCATCGCTCAGATACACATCTAATAGAGAAGTGACAAGAAGAGTGATTTCTTGAAAATGTATGATTAAGACAGAGGTTAATACTCCCTGAATTTTATTAATCTATGATTTAATTTGAGCACCAGCCCTGTCCACACATGAGTCCTTAGCCTGGGTGCATGTGTATGCATACATGCTTCATTTTCTTTCTAAAATGCTGTATCAAAAAACCTCCCTGGTGGCGTTAAGATCCAACCTATAAAGCTCGCCACAGTCACTCCAGCATGAGTTCGATCCCCAGCCAGGGAGCTACACACATGGAGCAGCATACCTCTCCTGCCTTGCCCGCTGCTCTCCTCAGCAGTGTATTTTAGTTGATCTGCCTGTTCTGTTCTCCACTCTGTCTCTGGTGAATCCTTTCACCCCCCCACACCTCTGGCTTATACTGCCATTCTTGTATGTATAAATAAATAAATCTTAAAAAAAAAATCACACAACAAAAACTCCACAAATGGTATTTTTTTTTTCTTTGTGCAGAAGGGAGTTTTTACACTGTTGCTTAAAGATATCAAAAGGAATAGGAAGCAGAGTCCTTGTCTTTGTGATTAAATTATTCAGGCTGAAATAACACAGAAAACAATACCGAGAATGAAGCACCTTAGCACAATAAATATTTGATGGGTCTTGCAGATGTAGCCAATGCAAGTTAATGCAGAGGAAGGAAGGAATTTCACCATGTTGCTCAACTGAATCACCCTTCCCCCTTCTAGAATGTTGCAGATTATCACAACATGACAAGAGACAGTATCTGTTCACAATCTACTGTCTATAATTAGTTACTTGGCCATTCCTACCTTCAAGTGGTACAGAAGATATTGGGCTGTTGATGGACTGTTTGATGAGATGTACTGTTTATATCTCATGGGAAATAAGTTATTTTTTACAGTAAATTCCTTCCTTTCAAAATATTTTGTGGTCAGTAAAGTGTATCGATTTAAAGCACTGAAAATTTCTTAGACTCATATAACATATATAATAAAGGTGCTGTGATTCCTAAATGACAGGTTATAACAGCAAGTTTCCATACTCTGATTCTGATCCCCTGTTTTTGTTCGGTTAATTCACCAAATATTTTCTCTTTGAGTAATGTCTTCAGTGTGTGTGTGTGTCGTACACAGCTTCACATAATTCGATATCCAAGAATCTTAAAGCCAATCAGAAATCATAGAGGGGGCCTCCCTCGTGGCATAGGGGTTAAGTTTCACTGCTATCACCACTGTGGCCTGACTTGGATCCCTGGCCAGGAAGCGAACCACATGGCGCAGCAGACCTCTTCTGTCTTGCCTGCTGCTCCCCTCAGAAGTGTATTTCAGTAGATCTGCCTGCTCTGTTTCCTGCTCTGTCTCTGGTGAATCCTCTATCCCACAGCTGTACCTCTGGTCTACACCCCAGTTCTTGTATGCATAAATAAAAATAAATCTTTAAAAAAATAAATTGTAGAGGAACAATTATTTTGAAACAACATGTATGTGAATAATTACATATATATAAATATTTTAAACATGTATTTGTGTGTAACTTTAGATATTTATATCTAAATTTCAAGTAGCATATCACTTCCTAAAATTGTTTAGAAATATTTCATATTTTAATTAAAATCCCTTAAATTATAGTTTAATTTATGTTAGAAAATTATATTTTTAATATTCATTTCTATGAATAAAAGCTAATAATATTTCCTGGATATATATATATGAAAAATTAGAAACATCATAAAATTTGAAAATCAACAAAGTTCTAAAATATGAAATAAAATGTGAATTGCAATTCAAAGGGTCATTGAATCATTTTTACATTCTTAATAATTGCAAATGAATGGATGTATAAAAGGAAACCTGATAGACTGATTTTTAAGGTGATGGACTGATAATAATAGCAATGAAAAGGAGGGAGAGGAAGGAGATTAGAAAGCAGAGAAGAAGCTCTAATAAGAAAGATAAGAAGGAAACAAAGCAAGATGACGATGACAATTTTGATCACAAATTCCTGTTGTGATTTGTTAACTTACCATCTTCAAAACTTGCCATGGAAATAGGAGATATTAACTCATTGGACTTATCATGGGGAGATCAATGAAGAACTATATAAAAAACAATGGATTAAATAACTATCATCATATAAAAGAATTAACTATTAGTACCACCTCCAAAAGTGGAAATGGTCTATGACTTTTATAATTTTATCTCTTGAACATATTTCCCATTAAGCTAATTCAAGTGTTAGTTATGCATCGTTATGCATCGTTAAAGCAAGCAGAATTTGTATGGGCCCAGCTTTTCTGTACATGCGATGTGAGGGGCAAAACATTTTCTCCTAATCTACATTCATATCCATAAATCTCCCCCTGTTCCACCTCATTCAGTGAGATCATCCATCAAATGAAAGGTCATCTTAGATATACCATTATGACCCATGTCCCTCTTCACTAATAACCCATTAGGTCAATAAATATTTATTACACAAATACTTTCTGGAAAATAGTCTGGCAAACATGATAATAAATAAGATTGGTACATCCTGCCAAATAAATAGATGTGCCATCTGCTTTGAGAAACCTGTCTTTTGGTGCTAACGGAAGAGGGAAAACATTAAAGCTAGACAAACCCTGTCTGTGAAAGCAGGAACGTTCCACCTGATGGCCAATTATTATGTATATTTATTCCCATTGCACAGTTCATTACACACCACGCATGTGCCAGGTGCTGTGTTCAGCATCAGGAATGTGAAAATGAAAATGTATCTTTTATGCTGGGCTGTATGTTCTGTTCTCAAAAGAAGCTTAATGTTTGACTTTTAACAAGAGAAATAATATATACATATATATTTTTAATACAATAAAAGTGTTTACTTAATACAGTGAGACTGTAGAAAAAAGAACTGCAATGTTAGCAAGTTAAAAAAGTAAACAGGAGCATTCTAAGACTGATAAAATTAAAAGGGTGGATTTATTAGCAATTGGAACATGTTCTGAATGAAGTGTGTGCGGTAAAAGAATGCAAGTTCAGAAAGAAAACTATCATTGATTATCATTTGAATATAAACTTAGTGGGAGAAGAGGTAATTTCAGGACATCAAGGACAAGATCCTATTGGGTTTTTATGCAAATGTTCAGAGACTGGGGATTATTGCTACATTAAGAGGAAAGATTTGATATTCCCCTCAAATTTTGCCTTTAGTCACTTTTTTTTAAGATTTATCTATTTATGCATACAAGAACTGGGGTACAGGTCAGAAGTATAGGAGGGTGAGAGGATTCACCAGAAACAGAGTGGGGAACAGAACAGGCAGAGCTACTGAAATACACTGCTGAGGGGAGCAGCGGGCGACACAGGAGAGGTCTGACGCCCCACATGGGTATCTCCCAGGTTGGCCAGGATTGAACCCGCACTGTGGAGGCTGAGGACAACTTCACAGCGCTGTGCTCACCAGAGAGGCCCGTCACTGGATTTTTTACATTAGCACTGTCTGAGACAGATTGAGATAGTAAATAGAGAAAAGGTTTAAATTTAGAGTTAATTTTTGTGGAATATTTACTTGGAGATGTATAGGAAAGCATAACATATGTAACTGTAGCTAAATAGAGAATTGTGAGCAGAAGACTAAAATTGGGGTTTTCATTTATACACAGCAGTTGAATAAGTCATCCTGGATAGGAACCATTAGAGGCATTACATTGGATAATGTTTCTCCATCTATATTATTAAAGCTTTATGGACATGTTGTTAAGATAAACTACACTCATTTAAGTGTAAAAGTTAAATATTTTTGTATATGTGTCACATGTAGATAAGTCAACCTATTAACACTAGGGCATTCCTCTCTCGCTAGAATAGAGATTAAAGGATACAAGATTGCTTAATACCATTTACCAGCTGGAGTAAGGAAAAAAGACATTTTAAAGTCAGTCCAAGTAGCTGATTTATTAAAGGACAACTATCTGTGAAATTTTAAAAACACAATTTCAAATTTTCCAAGCTCAGCAAATTTGTTTTTTTTTTCTTTTTTTTTTAAGATTTATTTTATTCATGCATACAAGAACCAGGGTACAGGCCAGATGTGCCAGAGACAGAGTGGGGAACAGAACCGGCAGACTGACTGAAATACACTGCTGAGGGGAACAGCGAGCAAGACAGGAGAGGTCTGCTGCACCATGTGGGTATCTTCCCAGCCGGACAGGATTGAACCCGTGCTGCAGAGGCTGCAAACAGCTTCACAGTGCTGCGCTCAACTGCCTGTGCCATGAGGGAGGTCCCAACATGGGTAATTTTCTAAAGAACTCTGTAACCCAGCTTCCTCATTGCAAAATAAAGAGGTAGTTTTACCTACCTCAATGGTTTATTTGGAATTTGAATTGACTTTATGCACATAAATGTTTAATTTTAATTGAAGTAATATTGCATTAAATGTTTCAGGTGTGTATATTATAAATCAGCATCTTTATATTCTATGGTAAGTTCACTAAAGGTCAACTTTATCTTTCATCATACAATTGACATCTTTTACCCATTTACCCAACCGCCTAGCTTTCCACTTCTCTTTATGTAAACACTAACTTGATTTTATTTCATTTTATTTTTTTTAAAGATTTATTTATTTATTTATTTATTTATACAAGCATTGGGTACAGTCAGAAGCGCGGGAGGGTGAGAGGATTCACCAGAGCCAGAGCGGGGAGCAGAGCAGGCAGACTGGTGAAATACACTACTGAGGGGAGCAGCGGGCGCAGCAGGAGAGGTCTGTCTCACCATGTGGGACCCTCGCCGGCAGCTGGGGATCGAACTGATGCTGCGGAGGCTGTGGGCAGCTTCGCAGCCCAATGCTCAACTGCTGCGCAACCAGGGGAGGCCCTAACTTGATTTTATAATCTAACATTTTATTTTTGTTTTATGTAGGTCATTCATTCTTTGTGAGGGGGTTCTCTATATCACATATAAGTGGAATCACATGGTATTTTGTTTTTGTCTGATTACTAAGCATAACTTCCTCTAGGTCCATCCATGTTGTTACACATGATAAAAAATCATCTTTATTATGCAGAAGTGCTTATACACCATATTTTCTTCAATAAGGATTCAACAGATAGAAGTGGCCATTATTTCAGACAGATATAAGTTGCAGAGAAAGCAATTCAATTTATCATTATCTCCTACACTTTGAAGAGAAGAGTAACAACACCAGGGCATGTTCCACTATAACAAAATACCACAGACCAGGTGGCTTAATAGACATTTATATCCATAGTTCTGGAAAGTGGAAGTTTGAGATCAAGATGCTGGCAGGGTTGTTTTCTCGAGATTTCTCTTGTCAGTTATAGATGTTCATCTTCAAATACATACAGTAAATTTTGGGGCTAAGGCTTCAACCTAGGAATTTTGTGGGGATGGAAACATTCCATTTCAGTGTGTAAGATTTATTAAAATTTCAGAGGAAATATGAGTTTAGGATGAAAACTTCCCATCATGTTATGGATATCACTGATAATTGAAATATATTGCAGTCATATTGCTAATCAACCACAATTAATTAAAATATGTGTTAATAATATTAGAGTATTCTTATAGCTTTTCACTTTCTAAAAGTACAAATTTTAAGGTAGGTTAATAGAAGAGAAATACATTCATTTTGTAAAAAGAAAGGGTTTCCCTTTTTATTTATACTAGTTTTGCATATTCTTATCTAACTTTGGATTAAGTGGTTACTTCATATGAAAATGTTGAGCAACTTTAGATATATTTTGAACATATAAATGTATTGGGGGAACAGTAGATAATAGTCTAGTAGTATGATACATAAATATTATTAAGGAGAAAATTGATTTTTATGTTTGTAAAAACAGTGTTTAAAATGTACTAAGATTACATAAGCATTTGAAATCTAATAAGGAACTGTGCTGTGAAATTCTAGCAATCAAATATAAGAAAAAATGTTTTTATTCAGTCCAAATATAAAGCAAAATAATAGCTATATTAAAAATATTCAAAACAAATTTGTGTCATAGATGCCTAACTCAAATTGGCACTATCCAATGTGTCAGTATAAATTGTAATGCATTTAGAAATGATGGTATTTGGATTAGTTAACTATCCTATCTTAAGACAAATCCTAAGAAAGGATTTATCACATTTATTACATGATTTTTGCCACATCTGAGAAACTGCCTGTTTTAATATATACATAACATTTAACTCTTTATTAATCATATTTAACACCCAGTAATATATAACCACATAAAAATATGATGAAATTGGGCCTCCCTGGTGATGCAAGGGGTTAAGCACCGCACTATGAAGCAATCCGAAGACTCTACAGCACAAATTCGATCCCTGGCAGGGCAGGGAGAAACCCACATGGCACAGCAGACCTCTCCTGTCTGGCCTGTTGCTCCCCTCAGCAGTGCATTTAGCCAGTCTGCCTGTTCTGTTCCCCGCCCTGTCTCTGGTGAATCCACTCACCCTCTCGCGCATCTGGCCTGTACCCAGCTCTTATATGCAAAAATAAATAAATCTTTAAAAATATGTGATGAAATTGTTTTGTTAGATGAGATGGTGATATTTATTATTTTAGGATGAATAAAAATCAATTCCCAAAAAGTATATACACATATAGATGACAAAACTACATGTTTTGGAGAAATAGGAAAACTCAGTGTTCTTATTGAGTACATTCTATTTATTATACTTAATTTTGCTGGCAGTAGAAATTTATATTTATAATTCATTTTTGCATTATGTCATATCTATATTCAGACTATGAAATTCTAAAGGGTGCCAAAATTCATCTCTTTTAAGTAATAACTTTTGAGATTTGTTTTGTCCAGTATTAATCCCAGTACACTCTATGCATTTTCTTTGTTCCTTCTTATTTTTGACTCTTATCAAACAAATGCCATTCCATATACTGTTATTACTCTTATACTCTACATCTTATTACTCTTATTGAAGTGGGGTCTTATTGAAATTCAACTCATGTTATTAATATGACACCATTAAGCAAATCAGAGACAAGTGTCTTAATATTTAGAAAGTTTCTATATGTACAAGGACATATAGAAACATATTTATTTGCCATTGTATTAGTTCTCAGGGCTGACCTAATAAATTATCACAAACTTGATGGCCTAAAACAATATAAATCTACTTCTCATAGCTCTGGAGGCTAGAGATCCAAAATCAAGGTATTGATAGGGCCACATTCTCTCTGAGGTGCTGATCTTCCATGTCTCTTCCAGTTTCTGGTGAGTTTTGGCTCCCAAATCTTGTAGCAATATAACTCAATTCTCTAAATCATTCTTCACATAGCCTCCTCTCTCTGTTTGTCCTTTCTTTAAAACAAAAACAAAAACAAAAACAAAAACAAAAAACAATTTTTGGATTATATCTAATCTGGTGGTAACTAAACTAATTAGATCGGCAAAAATAGTTTGCAAAAAATGTTGCAGTCTGAGGTTCTAGTTATACATGGATTTGAAGGGGATTGTTTAAACCAGTAATGAATTGGCAATGGAATATCGCCTCTAAAATTACAGAATATTAAATATATAAAATATCTCATTAAAAAATTCCCAATCATTTCTTAGGTAAAATTGTAAAATAATACTTTGGATTGTTTCAATAAGATGGTTAGTTTCAGGGCCTCCCCTGGTGGCACAGCCATTGAGCACTGCGCTGCGAAGCTGCCTGCAGCCTCTGCTGCGCCAGTTCAATCCTGGGCCACGAGCGAGGGTCCCACATGGCGTGCAGACCTCTCCTGCCACCCGCTGCTCCCCTCAGCAGTGTAATTCGTCGGTCTGCCTGCTCTGTTCCCCGCTCTGGCTCTGGTGAATTCTCTCACCCTCCTGCACTTTTGACTGTACCCAGTGTTTGTATAAATAAATAAATAAATGTTTAAAAAAAATAAAAATAAAAACTGCATAAAAAAAGATAGTCTTAGTTATACTGTGGCCATTGTTTAATCATTTTTAAAATTATTTTATACATTTGCATTTTCATAGACAAATGTATGGTCAAGAATAAAAATCAGAAAGTGTAAATGGATCGATGCCAACACATAAAATTATTCACTTGCTTTGTCTCCTGACCAAATACATTAACTTCTCAGCAACTTCAGGCAATTTATCTCTGCTTATATCCTAATCTCGTCTTCTACTTTAGAAAAGCATTTCTCACTAGTTCCACAGGAAATTAATAGACACGCTGTGAATAATAGGTTCCTTAATTAAATACAGTTAAGAGAAAACTGGTTTCAACAAAGCAGGTTTCTTTACTGTCAAACTTCAAATACCTTTAATTTTCTATACTGCACTGATACTCCTGGAGAGAAATTGCTTGGACAGTGTTTTACACATCTTTATAAAAATAAATAGTTTTCTTGCTGAGTGGACAATCTCAGAGAACTCTGCAAATATTTGCACCTATACCATCTTCAGGTAGGAAATAAACAGGACATAACTTTGTTGTGACCAACTCCAAACTTATGATCCAAGTTGAGTAATTGCCCCCAACCCTTATTTCTCAGTTTAATGTTCTATTTTCTTTGTAGAAACCTTCAGAGAGGCCTCCCCGGTGGCACAGCAGGTTGAGTGCCATGGTGTGAAACTGCCCACAGCCTCTGCATCGTGGGTTCAATTCCCAGCCAGCCAGGGAGATACCCACATTGCGTGACAGAACTTTCCTGCCTTGCCCGCTGCTCCCCTCAGTAGTGTCTTCGGTCCGTCTGCCTGTTCTGCTTCCTGCTCTATCTCTGTTGAATCCTCTCACCCTCCTGCACCTCTGGCCTGTACCCCAGCTCTTGTATAAATAAATAAATCTTTTTTAAAAAAGAAAAGAAACCTTCAGAGATTTTTTTGAACATCTTTTATGCATCCTGTCAGTGAAGGGGGCTTGTCACCCTAAAAAGCACAACATAGCTACTCACAGGACACAGCACATTGAAAGATGAGGTGAGCAACAGCTTATTAGTTTCATAAGCTCACAGCCCCAGGGAGGAGGGCGCCATCTGCAAAATGCTGGGCTGTGCAGGGATTGTACTGGGGAGCAGAGTAAAGCAGAAGAGACCATGCAGGAAGGCATTGCAGTTATGAGGGAGGGGATGGTACCTCTGGTTCCCAATGGAGGGAACTGAATTGACTTGCTGAATAGCACTCTGTGGGCTGGCTGGAAGGTCAAGGACTAGGTGAGATGAAGGTGGTCCAGCTGATAGAGAATAACTCAGTGGGGAGCCACATCTGCAAAGGTTAGAGGACATCTGCAATGAAAAGAGGACTATGGTAAGCTTTCAGATCCAGAGAGGCTCAAAAGTCAAGGCAGCATATGGAATTCTAGATCTTAAAATGCAGAGTTTCTATTATTACCTTGGGTAGGAAATTACCATTTTTTTCCAAACTTCACAGATGAGTTCTCCATATTTGATGATGTAGTTTTTCATTGTTTTGGCTTTTCTTACTTATAACTTTAGCTTCCTGTTCCTTCTCTTTGTTTATGTGTACAGATTTTTTGTGTGTGACATTATTATTCATTCAGGATCTCCTGTGACAAGAGCTTTTTGTCTTCACACAAGCTCATCTTCCCCATCTTCTGAATTATCTTTCTTTCCAAATATCTTTTGAATGTAATTCTGTTCCATACAACTTTGCCTTGGCTATTCTCATCTTTTTACTCTCTCCATTATTTTGAGTGATTGTTATCTTGTTTCAGTTAACAACAAATGCTGACCATGCTTAAATCTCTGTCTTTCCTCTTTGCAAAGTTATCCTGCTTTTATGCTAGATATTTACAGTGACTTGTCTCTCTGGTGCCTCAAACACAACATTTATAAGATTGAAGTGATCCTTTATATTTTATTCTTTTACTGAACGGTTTTGGTCACTGAGGAGTTCGACTCTTGATCAAAAACTTATGTGTGATTTTTCAGGTCTGATTACATGAAATAGCAAAGTCTTTTCCCAGCAAGTCCTTGGGGGAGAGGTTGCTCTGCCCTCCCTGGGTTGGGCACACAGTCACTGCTCTGCAATTTTTGGAGGGTGTCACTGTCAGAATCAGACTCCTCCTGGCAGTTCATGCTCTTGGCACATTTGTGTGTCTACTCCAGGTGCCAACACTCCTAGATCTTTTTAATCTGAGACCTTCAGTGAGGTCTTCTTCAAGCACCCTTGCTTCAAGCACCAAACACTGACTCAGCCCGCTGCTAGGCCTCTCCTATTCACTTGTAAGTTCATAAAACAGCGAGGACCTTTGTTCAGGATTCCTCAAAAGTGAGAACCGCTATGCCCTGATCCACCTGGCCTACCACAAATACCCGCTCCACAGGGAGAATGGAACAGGGAGAGACAGTTTTCCCAGGTTTCACCCTCTTGCTTATTATACATTTGTAGTCAGCGATTCAGGGCTTAATGCTTGCTTTCATTTTTGGCCTATGACTTTAATGGTCTACTCTGACATCACCTCCCTCTCTCTCAGCTAAGCAGAAAGCCTGATCGTCACTTATGTCTTTCACTACATTTTATGCACCACCATATATTCTGCCCAAATTTTATACCAGATATAATATAATTCTGCTCCAAATGCTTTCTAACTTCTACCAATTGGTGAAGCCTAACCCAACTGGCTTCCTAAATATTGTATGCATCAAATACATCCTTTCCTCTGAAGCACTTCAAGAATAACCTAATTTAAGTCCAGTCTTCAAATTTGATCACCTGGCCCTATGAAGAGACATACGAAAGGAAGCCAGATTTATCTGTACATCTGCCTTCTGCAGCGAACCATGGTAACAAGTTCAAGGTGCAAAATCTAGCCATCTCCCACCCACCCAAATCACTACCATTCCATAAAGTGTTTGCTAATCATTATGATTTTGATTGTTTTTACTCTTTCAGTCTCATAATTCACCAGTCTTTCCCATTGACTTTATTCTCTGGAATCACTACACTTTTCCTTATCAATAATGCAATTTTTGGAGTTTGTTGTTTATTTACTTATTTAATTTTACCTTTTGGCTATCCTCACATGCATCCATTGCTTGTATAATTTCACCGTTATTCCCTAAAGAAATGATTTGATAATTGCTTCTCAGCCTTTTGGCTAAGATCAAGTGTAGAAAGCATTTAATAGATTGGGTCCAGCAAGAACATTTCCATTATTTCTTTTGTAGAAAGAAGCCCAGTGACCATCAACCAGATATTTGGTGCAAGCTAGAACCTTCAGAGTGAAGGAACAAGATCACAAGATGGATAGTGCACAGAAAGTGTAAAGAGGCTGAAGAAAATGCCAGCAACTGCCAGAAGACAGAGAGAGCAAGGACAAACCCCTCCCCAAAGCCTCTGGAGAGATGCAGTGCCACATTCACATCTTGAAATTTATTTTGAACTCCTGGTTGCCAGCACTGTGAGAAATACATTTCTTAAAGATTTATTTATTTATATTTATTTATTTATTTATTTATACAAGCACTGGGTACAGTCGGAAGCGCGGGAGGGTGAGAGAATTCACCAGAGCCAGAGCAGGGAGCAGAGCAGGCAGAAGGACCTAAGTACACTGCTGAGGGGAGCAGCGGGCGGCAGGAGAGGTCTGCGCGCCATGTGGGCCCTCCTCTGGTGGCCGGGGAGCAGCCGGGGATCAAACCGGCGCCGCAGAGGCCATGGGCAGCTTCGCAACCCAGCGCTCAACCGCTGCGCCACCGGGGAGGCCCGAGAAATACATTTCTATTAATTTTGTTTATACCTTATTTTTTAGCATATGTATTTTTCCTACATTATTGTTAATTTTTGGCCAATGTTTGATTTCTCCCCTCAGGTGTAGCCCTTGTAGTTCTCCCACCACCACAGTGCCTGAGTGCTGTGGTGCACCACCCATCATCAAAGTCCCTTGTGCTCTTCCCTCCTCTGTTTTGACCCTCTCCTCTCTCTTCCCCTCCTGTATGCCTCAGATGTGAGAAATAAATTTCTATTGTTTGCAACCACCATGTTTGCCATAATGTTCTACAGTAACAATGGGAAAATAATGCAAGTTTCTTTGCCAAATTCTGCCAATTGCTTGATTGTGTACAACCAGAAAACTACAGTGTTTTTTAAGTTTTAAATGGTTGAGAAAAGAATCAAGTGACAAATGATTTTTTTTCAAAAAAAAGTATGAAAAATAAATGTGCCCATAATTAAGTTTTATTGGAACACATCCGTGCTCAATCACTTGCATATTGTCTATGGCTGTGTTTGTGTTTTGCAGTAGTTGTTGTCACAGAGAATGCACAGCCTGCAAAGCTAAAAATATTGGTTATCTGTCCTTAAAGGAAAATTGTTGCTGCCCCCTGTACTGGATTATTTTTATAATAATCACATAGTATGTGTGTCTTTTCTACTAAATTGTGAATACCATGAGGACAAGAACTTTATCATACACTAGATTAAATAACTCTGTAAAGGCTCAATAAAAAGTAAACTTTTTTGCGGCTTTTAACCATGAAATATTGTAGAACAGCTATGCAAGTACCTAAGTGTCCATGTATTTGTTACGGCTTTTCTTAGTTTCAAGGACTTGCCAATTCTACTCTTGATAAAAGAGGGAGGAAATTAAAAAGGATGAAATTATTTGGATTAAAACACCTAAAATCGGGGCCTCCCTGGTGGCGCAAGGGGTTAAGACGCAACCTATGAAGCTCACTGCAGCCACTGCAGCACAAGTTCGATCCCCAGTCAGGGAGGTGACCCACACGGCACAGCAGACCTCTCCTGACTTGCCTGCTGCTCCTCTCAGCAGTGTATTTCAGTCAATCTGCCTGTTTTGCTCCCCACTCTGTCTCTGGTGAGTTCTCTCACCCCTCCATACCTCTGGCCTGTACCCCAGTTCTTGTATGCATGAATAAATAAATCTGAAAAAATAAAATAAATACCTAAAATCGTAATATAATTATGGGAATTAAGATGTTTTACAACAGGTAAATATGGAAATTCTTACAATTGGCATCATTTTCATAATGATAAAAATAGTAGAAATAAAAAGTGGGTGAGAGATCTTTAAAATGGTATCAGTGAGAAAAGTAACATTGTTTCTATATGTTGATATTGGTTAAAATTACAAATAAATCATGTATAAAAAGCACAATTTTCAATAACATACTGATTTTAAATTTGAATTGAGGATATTTGAGGGTTAAATATTTATATTGTCAAAGATGGAAACATACATTCTAAATAAATATTAAGGGACATATTAGTCAACAACATTATGAGTTAACAAATGATTGAAGAGTTCAAAGTTAACTTTTTCTGTTATACATTCTTTATCGCTAATTGACATTTCCTAAATGACAAACGTGTAATTGGTAGTTACTGAAGCACATACCCTCAAAGGACATGAAACCCAAGAGAACGCTGAGTGAGAAAACTTTCTCTTAAGATATAACTATTTCTAAAGTCAGCATAAATCCAAGCTTTGTACTTTATCAACTTATGAAGTTTAAAGGTTATGCTAATACAAAATGGATATTCATTTTTATAAAAGACTTCTGAAGAGGAAAATGTCAGACTGTGCTTCAATGATGAGGAATTGAAAAACTTTAAATTAATATTATTTTAGAAGTTTCTTAGTTTAAAATGAACATCAAACTATTGAATTTAGAGAACTATAGACATAATTTTCCTGTTCATCTGCTCACAAGGTGAAGTATGTTACACAAAATTCCATAGGGGGATATGTATCAAATCTCAATTTTTTTTTATAATGTATTACTTTTTCTTTCTGAAACACCATCTTATTACTGGAAAAAATTATATTTGTGCTAGAAAAGAGGAAGGAATATTTTATGTTGCTAATCAAAACCATATGTTCCAGAACAATGGGAGGTTATCTTTGCATGTCTGTAACTTAGAGACTAGAAAGGACATCGATGGTGGTTCTTTCTTCATTTTGCCCATGGCCACGTTATTTCTTATCTCTGCTTTATCATATTTTATTAACTCACATTTAAGTTATGCAAAACAAAATCTGGTGTTCATATCGCAACTCATATGTATGATTGTTCTGCAACCAACCAGTCTGAATGACTGATTAGTTACAAATGAGGCTACAACTTATTATTTAGAATAGGCACATAGCAAATATTTAGAATAGAATGAGTTTTTTGAGAAAACACATATAAATATATATAATATCTTTAAAATATCCAATAAACATAGGAGTGCAAGTTTCCTTTTGCATGAGTGTTTTTTTAATTTTTCAGTTAGATATCTATTATTAGAATTACTGGCAGATCCATTTTCAATGATTGAGACACCTCCTTACTGCTTTCTATAAGGGTTAGACCAGTCTGCATTCCCACATGTGATGTAGGTGGGCTCCCTTTTTCACCACAGATGATGTGAAGATTTTTCTATGATTTAACAAATCTAATCTTCATCATGGGATTAAGGCACTGAGGTTTAAAGGGTATAAACAAGTTGATTAATATGCATAGAGTAAAGGATGAATTTATATCTCAGGCACAAGCTTTAGAACCATTACTTCTGCTTGTGGAACAGAAGTTTGTTCAAAATCATTGGTTCACAATCTTCCTCAGAAAAATAAATCAAATTTTTACAAAAAAAATATGAAGTTTCCTAGTTTATCAATCATGAAACAGATCTAAAATTTTCCAGATTTAAAGCAAATTTAAAATATGCATTTTCCCCAACCCATAAGTGTTTTTAATATATGATTTTTTTGAAATATGTTGGATTAACCATTTAAATGCAATTCCCATTATATCAAATAGTTTTCTTATATCTAGTTTGATATATGGACTGGATTTGTAAAGTTCCCCTAGGTAGACATTTAAATGCTTGTTATCTTGTTCTACAATTTAACACCACTTTCCACTGAAGGGAAACATATCTACAAGCAATGAATAGCATCAGGAAATTTAAAAAAATAAGTTACAGTTTTAGCTAAATAGAAGCTTTTAGCGATTCTGTTTTCAAATGATTTGCTGCTGGTTATAATGTATTTGCCTTCAAAGTTTCTCAACTTTGGTTTCTGATGTACATAAATAGAGCATACTAAAGCTGTAATGACTTTAAAAAACTCTTTTGTATCATTTTAATGAAATCTTGCTGGTATGCAAGTAATGATTAAAGTGCACACAAGTTTCTCTAAAAACACAGCTATTGTCAATGCCTTTCAAAGTAGAGACTGCCAGGAACGCAGCTGTAGTTTTAGAAGTCTGGTTTATTACTCTTTGCTGTGAGGCTGAATGCTTTCTATAGGAAACCACTGAACAACTCAGTGACAGAGACTTAGATACTGCTATTGTAGAATTTCAGGTTAGACTGTGTGATTTGGGAGAAGATCTAAGGAAGGAGGGGTTCCTTTGTGATTGGATGATGTCAGAAAGCAGCTGCTATTTAATGATTGGGTAAAAAATAAGTAGCTGTCACTTGTTTAGTAGAAGAGTAGGATAGTTGCTATTTTGTGGGTTGCATACTGACCTAGCTTTTGTTTGTGTTTAGACAAATATATGAAGTGTCCTTGTTTATCCCATTTTAACATGGTCTCAGATTTTTGTCTGAGGTTGTTATTCTAACGGATTGATATGTGTAATAGGAGAATCACACTGCTTATCTACAAGTCCCAGTCAGCTTCTGATTGGCAAGAATCACATTTTGTTTTCTTTTTCAGCATGTAAAATACAAGGATAAAGACTAGGGAAAATGTCTATGAGAATAGCTCTGGATACTGTTAAAAATTTAAAGTATTAATATTTAATTATTGTCTAAAGAAATCAGCAATTACCTGCTCATTCTTCAAATGAGAATCCTTTTCAAAAATTATACCTGAGATAAATTAGCAAGAGAGAATTGCCATTTGAATTAGATTTTCCAAGCAACAAAGAAGAAATCAAAGTAAAACCAATTATGTACTTTCATTATACAAAAGGAGGAAACAATGTTTTGCTGTTACCCTCTGCTTTCCCCTCCAGAACTATTCTTTATCAATATCCACCCTGTTCTATGTCTCCAGGACATAAGCTGGACTGGGGCTGTTTTCCTGGCAATATCTCTCAGTGGGCAGCTGCAGTGAAAGATCAGAAAGGTCAGGGCATTTATTTAACCATCCTTTTCTTCATGACCTTCATGTGTCCTGGACCAAATAACCAGGTGCTTGTGGACTACCTTCCTCTTTTCCTGATTTCCTATATACATTCCCACCTCTGGCTCCTTTTGGCATGGTGTGTAATAATGCCTACTTTTACCAATTCCAGGGTTCTACACTATTCTTTGTGGTTTTCCTAAACTTCTTGTTCCTATGTATCTACTTTGTTCATTAAAATGTTGTCAAAGTATTCTATTTTAGGGTTTTGTGCAGATTAATATACAAAATATTCTTTTCCATTAAAAAAAAGTTTGTGCATGGATTTGAATGCATTGGCTAATGTAAGTATACTTCTCAATAGATCCTAACAGCATTTTCAACGGAGTGAAAGATGCATGTGCCAGCTAAGTTGATATTTTGAACCAATTTATTATTGAAAATGCCTATTTTTTATATTATATACTAGCATGAATAGACGTATGCATTCTCACCTTTATCTGGAATAATAATGGAAATACATTAAACATTTCACCAATCATTCTATTTTATCTAGGTATCATGAATAACATGCACAGCGGTTTGCCTGGGGGAGTTCTGGTTTGTACCTTGTCCTTTGCCACCTCCAGTTTAACATTTGTCATTTTTTTTCTTCATTTTTTAAAGACAACTTCATTTATACTTGTATTTAAACAAGCTGGGAGGATTTGCTACACCTTCATTTGTTCTTTCAGTTTCTAATGTGGCATTCTCTATTATAAGAGGTATGTGCAATAAAAAGACTCTCATGATAATACATCACTGAACCTGAAGCCAGGGAGTCTACACCTGTCTTTCTTTTATTGACCTTCCCAGAAACACAATAGATCGCATCTCTTTGCATGGGCCAACTGCAGGGTGCTCACTGATAAAATAATGTGTACAAAAATACAAATTTGTAGGGAGAGTTAGCTATTCTCAGCAGTAGACTGGGATTGTAGAGATTTGATACTGTTTGCTCCCAGATTTGTGGGATTTGTGCCGAGACTTGTCTCATGGCTGGGAGGAGAAAAGAACAGCCTAGTCTCTAGTTGGGATCGGGCAGCACTGGGAAACCAAGAAAATGATAGGCAAGTGCATGTGAAATTTACACAAGAAATGAAAATAGAGCATCATTAGTAGAACACGCAGAGGACAGTCCAAAGATCTGCAGTACTGGTTTTGCCTTTTATGGATAAGGTAAATCAGAACCCTTTTAGTATAATTATTTAATTATGCTACTTTTGAGCAACAATCATTCTCGTCAGAAAAAGCAGAAAAAAAAAATGAAAGAAATAATGAAAATGAATGGAACACCTAAGTGCAGATTTGTGTTTACTTCAAATATTTTTCATGAATTTGTAATTAGAAACAAAATATTTGAGAAAATTATCATTCACTCTGGGGCTTCACTGATAATACTGACAAGATGAAAACCAAGTGACACTAAACTAATTAAGAAATGTCAAAATTATAGCAAAATTTATTTTGAGAAATTATGCCCAAAGGTGATGATTTCACATATGCCACTGTTAAAGGTATATCTCTTATTCTGTAGACCATGCCTTTTCATTTAAATCTAATAAATGTTCCTCTACATGACTATTATTCATTTTCCCAGTTTCCTTTCACATGTCTATAAAGTAAAGCAATAATTGTTAATATAGTCTCTTTATCATCAAAATACTTAGACAAATAGTGAAATAATTTCAGTTTTATATCAATATTAACAGACTTTGGTATGAAAATAATTTTAATAATTCTTTGAATATTTTACCTGATTTAATAAATCTAAGCAAAGTTTTTGAAAATTCATTTCTCAAAATTAAAATCATTACTATGAATATACCCTATATTCAGTTAATATTTTAATATTATAAATTATTGCTTGGAAGCAATGATAGAAATATAAATTTCAATGTAGCATAGCATTGTGGTATAGCAAAAATTCCAACAATGTCAGTCTTTATCAAATAAATAAACCTGCAAAGTAGAAATATGTATGGTTAATTTATAAGCCCCCTTAAACCATGTTCTACACAAAAGTGCATTGCTCCTTTATACAATTAAAAAATTGAAGCGATAGTTCTCAAAAATGTATATGCATACAAATTAAATGTACACATGAATATACATATATAATTTATAAATGGCACACATATAAATTATAAGCATGAATATATATGTATTCTCACATACATTAAACATTTATAGATATTAAAGTGCAAAAGCTGATGCTGACAACAACACAAGCAAGGTGTATCTGGGTGGCACCTGCAGCTGAAAAAGTACTACAAAAGTTGAATAAAGTATTTTAAAAATCACTGAAATTATTTATAAAACAACAAAGGTTGTCAGAATGTGAGGGTCAAAATCCTAGAGGGAAGGGTAAGCCACTTGATAAGGTTGCATTCCCACTGCTTTTTTGCTTTTGAGCCTTTAGCTAATTCTAGAGGCAGGACATAGGGCCAAACTTGTATTTACAGCACTTTCTGGGCTAAAATAACAATCACTATAAGTTATGATTGTCAAAGCACCAAGAAAGCAGGATAATATCCTAAGAGAAAAGAAAACCACAGAAAATTGACCCAAACATTCTGAGTACAGTATTGGTTCAAGACAAGTTTCAACTCAGATTTTAGAAAGCTGAAAAAATAATGTGTTTATTGTTTAAACAGCAGTCAGCTATGAGAACATGCCCACAAACTACCAAATATATTCACAAATGCTTATTTCAATCATGAAGTTATCCAGAAACAAGAAATGTGGTGTAAGGGCAATTTCTCAAAAATGCAACCAGGGAAATAGCTGACTATTTGTGGCTGCAGGTTATAACCTAGTAGGGTGGAGGCAGGAAGCAGATCTACTATTTAAGGAACAAGATACTACTCCAGAAACCATATAATTTGGAGAAGAGTTGGAGATGAAGCAGATCAAAGGGTAAGAGATTGTTCAATGTGATAGCCTGGTGTAGCCTGATAGATACCAAATTGTTCAGAGCAAAGTGAGTATCTGTGTGAAACTGAAAACCAAAGAGGGTACAGAATGGGGGACTGTGGGAAAGTCAGTGGAATATGCTGACTAAGAAAGAACTAATGTCAAACATGTGGTGCTTCGCTGGGGGCTGTTCCACATGGGCAGAGCCAGAAGTTAGAAAAGTGTGTCGTAGCTCTTGCACACTAGATCCCCATGCATCTGTCTCCTGACCATGCAGAATTGAGAGTTTGACTTCTGTGCTTCTGGTTTCCTAACTAATGCACTGTTCTCTTCTCATGAACTTCTCAGAACCATAAACAGAAACATTCTAGAATACATAGTTTCCTAACCTACTCAAGCTGGTAATGCAACTCAGCAGAACCTTCTGGATGCTCAATTTCACCTTCAGACCACAGGGTTTCTCTTCTTAACTCCATGCACTGTATCCAACAGTCTCAGAGCTCTGAGATGTTAGAATTTAATTTTTAAAAAAGCGAATGTCGAGAGGACCAAATGGCCAAAAATCATGAGTAAGATAATTCGAGTCCAGAACTAATGTAAATATTGGCATTATTAGACACAGAATTAAAAATGAGTATGATCTAGATATTAAAAAAAGACAAAAAGAGAATTTGAAGAAAGAAAACATAAATCAAATGGGAATCTTACAACTAAATATTACAATAATAAATTATGAACTTAATAGACTTTAAAAATAGATAAGAGTAGACAAAGAATTAGGGTATTACGTTAGATCAAAATATTCTGGATTAATACACTAAAATGGATTTAGAGTACAGAGTAGTGTTTACAGACATATAGTTCTTGGTGACAAGATTTAATGAACTTTCAGAAGGAAAGGGAATCTCCTATATGTAGTTGATATTTTAACATCTCGTTAATTGACAGATCAAGCAGACAAAAGAAAACTCTATAAGGATGTGCAAGATTTAAACAATCATCAGTAAGCTTGAAATTGCTGGAGACATATATATGATATGATACTCAACATTCTTCTCAGTTCAAATCAATGAGTAAAAAACAGTAGTCTGTTATTTCAATGATTTGGATTCATACAGAATATGAGCCTTTTCAGTAATACTAATAAAATAAAAAGCAAAAGAAAAAAAAACAAACATATTAGAAATTAATCATGCCAACTCTGTAAAGCAAGTGAGTAAAAGTATTAGAATTTGGAATATCTTGAAATTATATTAATAAAATGTAACTGACTAATATTTGTGGAGCACAGATTAAAATACTAAAAAAGAAGTGTTTAAAAAAGAAAGGTTGAAATTCAGTGCTCTAAAACTGTCTGACAAGGTGAGAAAAGGTATTTAAAGGCAAAAATTTATAAGGAAGATATGTTTGTTTATTTATCCTTTTCTCAAAGTAAAGTTAACCTACTCTGACTTTTAATCAGTCTAACATGTGCAATGCTGTGACTTTTTAAATTCTGTGCAATTCTTTGAATACTGCACACTTTATCCAGCTAAGAGTTGGTGCCAAATTACTCCCTCCATTCTATTTTACAGTTAAGTTCAGGGCCACATGACCATTTTGTCAATAGTCTAATAGAGTGATAATTAATTGGACAGTTGACAACATTTTTTTAAAGATTTATTTATTTATGCATACAAGAGCTGGGGCAAAAGCCAGAGATGTGGGGGGTGAGAGGATTCATCAGAGACAGAGCGGGGAGCAGAACAGACAGACTGACTGAAACACACTGCTGAGGGGAGCAGTGGGTGAGACAGGAGAGGTCTGCTTAGCCATGAGGGTTGCTCCCTGGCAGGGCGGGGATCGAACTCGTTCTGCAGAGGCTCTGGATTGCTTCATAGCGCTGTGCTTAACCCCAGGGAGGGGTTAAACAGGGAGGTCCAGTTGATAACATTCTTATTAAAATAATTTAATTCTGTAATAGACTGGTTTGTCAAATATATAAAAAAGATCCATGATTTCATGAAGATATATAAAATATAGGTTATTATCACAAATTTATTATTAAAAATTGATTTTTAAAAGGGTAAAGAACATTTATTCTTTTTTGTCTTTATTAGTGCAATTCAGGATAGCCATGTAATTGATTAGGGATATTTATCTTATAGAAGAATTATAGATACTAATATAGAAAGAAATAACAGTATTTGAGTATCACCATTTCACATTACAAGGTGAAATCATTAATTTAGGTTATAAAAATCAATGGGTTATTCAAGCCATTTAAAAAGTAATAATAATGGGTCATAGATTTGTGTATCTAGCACATTTATCATTTGCACCCAATGTTCAACTTAGCAAATCATCATATGTCTTTAACAAAAGAAATATCACAGGCCTGGGCCTCCCTGGTGGTGCAGCAGGTTGAGCACAGCTCTGTGAAGCTGTGCGCAGCCTCTGCAGTGCCGGTTTGATTCTGGGCCGGCCAGAGAGATACCCACATGGCGCAGACCTCTCCTGTCTCGCCCGCTGCTCCCCTTAGCAGTGTTTTCAGTCCTCTGTCTGTTCTCCTCGCTCTGTCACTGGTGAATTCTCTTACCCTCCCACATGTCTGGCCTGTACCCCAGCTCTTGTATAAATAAATAAATCTTAAAAAAAATAAAAGAAATACCACATGCCTAAAAAACTCAGACACCATTCAGTGTTCATTTTTTTTTTTTTTTTTTTTTTTTTGTTGATTTTTGTGTATGGTGTGAGGTAGTGGTCAAGCTTCATTCTTTTGCATGTAGCGACCCAGTTTTCCCAGCACCATTTATTTTTTTTTTTTTTTTTTTTTTTTTAAATATTAAATTTTATTTTTATATTCCCCATACAATTGCAAACGCCCCATTCTGACCCCAATCCTTCCTCCCGCCCCCCACCCCCAAAAAGTGTCTCTGGTTCATAGTTTTTTGTTGATTTTGATTTTCACTTTCTTATATTCATTTTCCTGGTCCCTTATTTAAGTTTTCTAGATTCCTGCTATGAGTGAGACCATCCGGTATTTATCTTTTTCTTTTTGGCTTATTTCGCTGAGCATGATCCCTTCCAGTGCCATCCATGTTGCTGCAAATTGCATGTGTTTATCTTTTTGAATGCTGAGTATATTCCATGGTATATATGTACCACATCTTCTTGATCCAGTCATCTATTTTTGGGCATTTGGGTTGTTTCCAAAGCTTAGCTATTGTAAACAGTGCTGCTATAAACATAGGAGTGCAGGTGCTCTTTGGAATTGATGTTTCTGTGTCCTTTGGGTAAATACCTAGGAGTGGAATTGCTGGATCATATGGAAGCTCTATGTTTAGTAGGTCCAGAAATCTCCACACAGCTCTCCATAGTGGTTGGACCAGTTTGCACTCCCACCAACAGTGCACAAGAGTTCCTTTTTCTCCACATCCTCGCCAACATTTGTTGTTGCTAGTTTTTTTAATATGTGCCATTCTCACTGGTGTGAGATGGTATCTCATGGTAGTTTTGATTTGCATTTCCCTGATGACAAGTGATGTTGAACATTTTTTCATATGTCTGTTGGCCATTTGCATTTCCTCTTCAGAGAAGTTTCTTTTTAGCTCTTCTGCCCATTTTTTGACTGGATTATTTTCTTTGTTGTTGCTGAGTCTCATCAGCTCTTTGCAGATTTTTGTGATCAGTCCTTATCATTAGTGTTGGGTGCAAAAATGTTCTCCCAGTTGGTGGGGTTTCTCTTTGTTTTTGTTATTGTCTCTTTTGCTGTGCAGAAGCTCTTTAATTTGATGTAGTCCCAGCTGTTTATCTTTCTCTTCACTATCACTGCTTTGGGTGATGTGTCTGTAAAGATGTCTTTGATGTGCAAATCCCGTAGTGTTTCGCCTATATTTCCTTCTATGTATTTTATGGTTTCAGGTCTTATGTCTAGTTCTTTAATCCATTTGAGTTGATTTTGTGTATGGTGTGAGGTAGTGGTCAAGCTTCATTCTTTTGCATGTAGCGACCCAGTTTTCCCAGCACCATTTATTGAACAAACTTTCTTTGCTCCAATGCATAGTCTTTGCTCCTTTGTCAAAGATTAGTTGACCATAAATCTGTGGGTTTATTTCTGGATTTTCTATTCGATTCCATTGGTCTGTATGTCTGTTCTTGTTCCAATACCATGCAGTTTTGATGATTATGGCTTTGTAGTATAGTTTGAAGTCTGGGAGTGTGATGCCTCCATTTCCTTCTTTTTTTTTCAGTAGAGCTTTGGCTATTCGGGGTTTTTGGTGATTCCATATGAATTTCATCAATAATTGTTCTATTTCTTTGAAGAATGCCATTGAGATTTTGATTGGAATAGCATTGAATCTGTATATGCTTTTGGTAGGATGGCCATTTTAATAATGTTTATTCTTCCAATCCATGAGCAGGGGATGTCTTTCCATTTCTTTGTGTCTTCTTCTATTTCTTTTAACAGTGTTTTATAGTTTTCTTTGTATAGGTCCTTTACCTCTTTTGTTAGATTTATTCCCAAATATTTGATTTTTTTTGTTTCGATAATAAAGGGGTGGTTTTTTTGATTTTTCTTCTTCAGATTTATTGTTTGTGTATAGGAAGGCTACTGACTTTTGCGTGTTGATTTTGTATCCTGCCACTTTACTGAATTGATTGATGAGTTGAATTAGTTTTTCTGTGGAGATTTTGGGGTTCTCTATGTATATTATCATATATCTGCAAATAGTGATAGTTTGACTTCTTCTTTTCCTATTTGGATTCCTTGGATGTCTTTCTCTTGTCTTATTGCTCTGGCTAGGACTTCCAGTATTATATTGAAAAGCAGTGGTGAGAGTGGACATCTTGTCTTGTTCCAGATCTTAATGGAATTGCTTTCAGCTTTTCACCATTGAGAATGATACTGGCTGTTGGCTTGTCATAGATGGCCTTTATGATGTTGAGGTATGTTCCTTGTATCCAAGAATTTCAAGGGCTTTTATCATGAATGGGTGTTGCACTTTGTCGAAAGCTTTCTCAGCATCTATTGATATTATCATATGGTTTTTATATTTCTTTTTGTTGATGTGTTGGATAACGTTGATTGATTTTCGGATGTTAAACCATCCTTGTGCCCCTGGAATGAATCCAACTTGGTCGTGGTGAATTATCTTATGGATACATTGTTGGATTCTGATAGCTAAAATTTTATTGAGGATTTTTGCATCAGTGTTCATTAGGGAGATTGGCCTATAGTTTTCCTTTTTTGTGTTGTCCTTATTCGGTTTTGGTATTAGTGTAATATTGGCTTCATAGAACGTGTTTGGTATTGTCCCTTCCTTCTCAATTTTTTGGAAGAGTTTGTGAAGGATAGGCACTAATTCGTCTCTGAATGTTTGGTAGAATTCATTTGTAAATCCATCAGGTCCTGGCTTTTGTTTTTGGGGAGGTTTTTAATTACCATTTCAATTTCGCTGCTTGTAATTGGTCTGTTTAGGTGTTCTATTTCTTCTTTATCTAGCTTTGGGTGATTGTAGAGTTGTAGGAATTTGTCCATCTCCTCTAGATTGTTGAACTTGTTTCCATATAACTGTTCATAGTAGTTACTGATTATTCTTTTGATTTCTGCTGTGTCCGTTGTGATTTCTCCTCTTTCATTTATGATTCTGTGTATTTGTGCTTTCTCCCTTTTTCCTTTGTGAGCCTGGCTAGGGTTTCTCTTTTTTATTTATTTTTTCAAAGAACCAGCTCTTGGTTTCATTGATCTTTTGGATTGTTTTTTTAGTTTCAATTTCATTTATTTCTGCTTGTTTTTATTATTTTTTTCTTCTACTGGTTCTGGGGTTTTTTGTTGTTCTTTTTCTAGATCTTTGAGCTTCGAGATTAGGTTGTTTCTTTGAGTTCTTTCTTGTTTTTTGATGTGAGCTTCTATTGCTATATATTTTCCTCTTATTACTGCTTTTGCTGCATCCCATACATTTAGGATATTGGTGTCCTCCTTGTCATTCAATTCAAAGAATTTTTTAATTTCTTCTTTGATCTCCTCGTTAGTCCAGTGGTCTTCCAGTAGTGTGGCTTTTAATCTCCATGAGGTAGGATAGTTCCTTGCCTTCTTTTTATGATTTATTTCTAGTTTGATGCCTTCGTGGTCAGAAAAGATGGTTGGTATGATTTCAATCTTGGTGTATCTGTTGATGTTTGTCTGTGCCCCAGTAATGTGATCGATCCTGGAGAAT